>NC_081412.1:732602217-732933359 GCF_030272615.1 Cryptomeria japonica
AGTCTCATTCCAATATCTCCTACAAAAATATGGAATGATTACATTTATATTTTATTTGTGTCTCCTAAATATCCACAAAATTTGGAACAATAATACAATTTTTTAATAATATTTAATTGTAAAAGAAAGGATTAAAATGGAACTAAACACTCTAAATAAATTAATCAAGGTTAAAGGGATAAACTAGGATCAATTCATGAAGGCAAGATCTGTTATCTCAAAATTAATAGATTCATGCAAGAAAAGAAATATTAAATCTAGAGATAAAATTCTTGAAAAATTTAGCTAGCTAAAAGCGAAAGAATGTTGTCAAGCTCTCATTTTCGCACAGATTGGCAAAGGTTGTAGAGGAGAAATCACTATTGAACTTACCCCTGTCTCATATAACCCTATGTTGAGACCTCGCTCAGTAGGATTCCATCTAATCATTCATCCATCTTCTTACAGTCTAGGCCTTAGAATAGATTTTATTACCACTTCACCTTTTGCCCTTTTTTCAATTCAAGTTAGTTTAGGACAGAAAGCATCGCGAGATTGAAATATCAGATGATCAAGTTCCAGCTATTCAAGCATTTGACAATTCAACGTAAGTCCCCTTGTGATACCAGCGATCACATCAACCAACTATGTTTATCCACACGTCGTGACTCGACATACCAGAACCTTGGAGTTGTCTCAAGTGATCCTTAAGCAAATCTCCAACATTTGAGTAACTTTGTTCAAGAGAGGATAAGATACTTTTGGGTATTTTATTCTACATTCACATGTGCATAAAAAACACATCAACACCTCCCACTTGTCAATGGATAAGCTAAAGTTGCTCTATAATGAATGGTTTATAAGGAACACCACTTGATGAAGGTTTTGCAAATGGGGTGGCAAGTTGAATGGGTTTGATCTTGGGACAATCTACATGGTTAAACATGTATGGGTGACCTCCTAGGAATCCCTAATGCTTCACCGCTATGAGCATCACTTTGATGAAATGAGTACTAAGTGATCCATTCTTATGAGGGGTTCATGTAAACTACTCATGAGAATGGGTCAGCTTGACTCTAAAACTATGCAAGAGAATCTTGATATAAAGATCATAGTATGAAAGTCTTGTGAAAACACTCATTCTTCTATCATTGAAAGTTGTGAGAGAGTTATTAAGGGGATTCTCATGTGTATAGATTCAATGTATAACTTCAAGACAGATTTTGAGGTGATATTTCTTTCCTTTTGGTACATCTATCTTTAAATTGGATGTTCTTTTGCCTTCATGGTAGGGAGTAAGTAATTTTTATGTGGCTTCCTTTTTTCATTCTTGGATTATTAAGGAAAACATAGTTTGTGAAGAGGAGGTTTTGCTTGTTATCTTATAAAAAAATTGGGTATTAGCTATTATAATAAATGATAGACAAAACAATGTCCTCTAAGGCTGTTGAAAAGAAATATCTATATGATGGATTCTCTTCCCAATTTATCTTCAAAGTTATTTAGTAAATATTTGGGAAACCAAAATAGGGTATGTTGATTTGCAATGGAAGAACTAAATACAAAAATTCCCAAAAGAAGATGTGTTAGCTAATTATTTTTGTTCCTTCCGTATTTTGGAAGTTGAAATGTTCCTTATATCTCTTCAATCTCCCAAGCTTGTTCCAACAACCATAAAATTTTATGATTGGGATGCAAGGGAGATTAGTGGATTTGATGGGTTGGCTTTGGCTAGATTCACCTAAGACAATTGATGATTTATTAGGCATTTTTGCCGTCGATGCATTGTTAAGGTTATTACGGTTGATTATCAAAGCTAGTGGGATTCAAATATAGAGGCGTGTTTAAGATAATTCTTATCATTGGTTGGTTAATAAAAATATGGTTTCAAGATTGATGCACAAACATATTAGAAGGGCACTTTTATGATGTATGTGAAATAATCACATTATTAAGCAAAATAATAGGTAATCTATAGGCAAGAATACTCCATATATAGATATTCTATATGAGGGACATGACTAATTCCACAAACTATAAGATTGACTAGGCTTTTCTCATTAGTGGAATCATATAATAGCTAGTGTGTATTGTTGCCTAGATGCATGAATTTGTAGTTTCCATACAACTAAGAAATGATAATGTTTCTAAGTACAAACCAAGTGGGAACTATGTACCCACTAATCTTATTTGTAACCACTCGCCACGACTATATTATGATAACTCTCTTATTGATAATAGAGAGTATCTAATACATTTATTAAGACCCTAATTATGGTCATGGTAGACCACACAAAGAATGGCTTCCATAGGAGGCTAAGAAGGTGATCCATGAACAAGAGTTTGTTTCATTCAATCCTTAACATTAACTATCATTAAGGTGGAAGAATTTAGTGAACAACCTCTTATGCTACCTAAGTACCCTAATGTCATATTCTATTAGAATTAAACAAGTAGTTAGAGTTCATTCTATTTTTAAATCCAAGCATAGAGGGGGGACTATAATGATCCATCATCATTGAGTGTTTTTAATTAGATAAGAAGGGATTTTGAAAGGGCCCCGATCCCTTGTGCAAAGAGAAAGATGAAGCATTAATCCAAACAAAACAACAAAACAAAACAGCTCCAAAACAACAAAACAACAAGAGGCGGAATCCTATTTTCTTGAGACAATGAAGGGACATAATATCATTGGCACATCCATCATTAGAACCCAAAGCATTATATATCCTTGAACAATCCAAAGGGGAACTCCCTTGATTAGAATCAATATGTTGAATCACCTGGGAAATAGGGAAAGTTTCATCTTATTTTTCTCCTTACAAGCATGACAAATAACCGAAGAGTACTCATACTCAAACTTCTACACCCATTTTCCAAATTTAGAGATAGGTTAATCTAGGTAGGGAGAGCTTGATCGCCATTGAGTGAGGATGCCAAGAATATCTTTGATATAGATAAAAAAATGGGATTAAACCAGGGCTCAAGGACCCATCTACACAATAGCAATCATATGACAAGAGTAACCACTGCCATGAGATATGAAACTTAAAACAATGTGACAAAGATATTACTATGTATAACTTGAGAGCATTCAAAATTATACCCTTATTTGATCCAAGGGGTTATATGGAGGGGAAGATAGTGAGAAAGTATGTTTATGTGACTAATTTAGAGATTTTTTTGGAAAATTTTGCCAAAAAATCTCAATTTAGAGAAAGTGATTATTGTACTACCTTACTTTGTTTTGTCTTAGCTTGAAAAAAAAAGTCTAGTTTAGATTATTTTCCTATAAAGCAAAATGCTCTAACAATATTGTTATCAAATGCAAATATTTAGAAGCTATTCCATATGATATTCTTGATAAAACCATTTCTTTTATAGAATCTAGAAAGGTAAATATTTTAAAATTTGACTATGGAGATAGCCACCCAAGATCTAGAGGTCTAATGGAAAGCACAACAAAATGAGAAGATCAATATGACACGAATAAACTATATTCCTATCAATGAATGCAAGTTTACAATATGAATGAATGAGATTATAAATAGAACCCCTTGATTATATAGGTCAAGATGAGACATGTAGGATATCATAAGATTATGAAAGTATCTTAATCTTATGATATGAGACATAAAGTGATAGGTATCCTATGTATACCTTAAGTAAACTTAAATGATAAGGCATAAAAATGACCTAATAGTGGAAGTAGCTAGGTAATATCCCTATTACACCAACAATTATTGCTACTTGATCTTTGATTCATCTCATTGATATGGCTCAAATTGAAATAATTCATTTCATCAATCAGAACAAATATTTTCAAAATTTTACTAAGCAATAAAACAAGTCTCGTGATCCTTACTTTCCTTAAACTGGCCCCTTTGGTTGCTAGCCCTTTACTCACAAGCATTACTCTTGCAAAAAATACAAACTCATTTTTTTGTAAGTGATCCTTTAATCATCATCATTTTCATGCTCCGAACACACTTACCTTTGTAAGTGCAAGTATCCCAAGCCTCGATCCAAAACTATAATCTACTGTATTTGCAACAAGCTTTGCCACATCACTTCAAATTGCTCTTGTAAGAACACAATTGTTAAATTAGTCTACATGACTAATGCAATATCATGGAGGGGTGTAGTAGAAGAAGACATATATCTCTATAAACAATATGACTTTTTTGAATCTGTTCTCAAAGATCAATGATGAAAATAATGAAGATGGGGTTTTTAGTATGATATATGAATTAACTAAAGTACATACTATAAGAATGAATAGGTCTCAAGAAGATCAAGGAAGTAGAGGACAGAGGATCTCCCTATACTAGTAACACATTTAGAGGAAGGTAAATCACAATCTTCTTTTAAAACTTTTATAGTGACTCTACAAGGTACTAGACCTTTCCTAATTTCTTTCAAATTAGTAAACTAATGAAGGTATGACTGTTCTTTAGAGAACATCTAAGAACCAGTAGGAAACACCAACACACATATATCCATATAAATTGAGAAACAACAGCTCATCTAGGTTTTCGTAGTTATTTCTCAGTTATGGACAACAATAGTATATGTATAGGTTTAAAGTTTCAACCCTTGGCCGTGGAAGTATTCTGATTTAAAGTTTAAGCAGTGAGTTGTCCCATATGCATCCCACAGTTGTGGTCTAAAAGGTTACAGTGGAATGGTAATGGGAGACACTCACGACAGTATGACCCAATTGCCAAATCCATCCAGCAAAATAAGGTCATCTATTACTCCACTAGACATGTGATTAAGTTGTAGCATAACAATTATAGGTGACATTCAAGTGTGACTCAATTTATAAATATTCAAGAATGTGATCAAAGCATTGTTTTTACTGCATTAAAGTTGGCCTCACCAAGCAAAACCAAATAAGTGCATACAAAATTATCAGATAAACTGTGCATCACAATGACACACCATCCATGCCATGCCAATATTTTTCAGTTTATGATCACTATTTTCATACAAAACTCAAAAAAAGGGAACAATATGATTCGCATGAATAAAATAATGGAAGGGATTGAAATGAGGGCAACCTTGTAATTTGACAGGGTGGTAAATCTCCAGAGCTTCCAGCAATCTTAGTTTGAGCTCTACTTGGGGCAGTTCCTTGGGAAGTGACCAATGATCTTCCCCGCCACGATTAAACCCACAGGTTCACTATAGAGGTGGGACGAATGAGAGGTGGGATTTTGTAAAGAGGCGGGATTTATGAAATGACTTGGTCTTTTTTTTTTTTTTTTAAAGTAATGCACATGGTCGTTGGAATTTTGATGAACGCAGGCACTTTTTCTAAAAAAACCCTAATGTCATTGCCAATTCCTTCTACGTCGAAACCAAATGTTGAATTATCGTTGAAATTCTGATGAAATCGGGCATTTTTTCAAAAAAAAATCAAGTTTGATCACAATATACCTTCTCCATCAGAATTTTAGGCTAAATGTATTAGTGACTTCATATGCATTTCCAGAACTGAACTTCCTCAAAATCCCGCAAGGTCCAAACTTCTTCATCTGCAATTTGTTATCAGTTCCAATTGAGAATATTTCCTTTCTCAGATATACCATCACTTCATTGCCAACTTCAAATTCCTTATGTCTCGTCTTCTCATCTGCCTTCTCCTTATACTTGTTGTTCATGCCCCGACTTGTTTTTTAGGAATGAGAAGTCGATTCATTGCACGAAACCGAAACATTTATAGAATATTCGAATCAGACCCCTACTCCTACAGGGGTGGGTGGGGGGAATGGTAGGGCTTACCCATTCCCCCCCCCCCCCCTCACTATAAGCTACCCCTGCAGGGGTGGGGAATGGTAGGAAGGTTGGGGTGGGAGGGAGATTTAGGCCCCTACCCCTCCCCCTCCCTCTCCCCTTCACTAGAACATCAGTTTGGTGGGGACCCCTCCCCCTCTCCCTACCCAGTTGATCTAGTTTTGACCAGTCGACTATTACAGTAGTCATGCGAATTATATAAAAAAAGGACCGCCCGCATCCAGACATGGATAGATGGGCAGAGAAATGCTTGATTGGAGCGGACTTTGATGTCATAGAGAACACCTGCACAGAGCATAGAAAAGGGACTAGAGGAACCGACAACTACAAAAAGGAGGGGATTTGATTCCGTTTGCTCCCCATGTGCCTTTGGAAGCATACTTATCCTCCCTCTCAATGCCTGATGCATCTATCTAAGCCCACCCCGCCTAGAAGTAAAGGGTAAAGGTCCAAAAGTGGGATGGGCTGATGTGTTCAGTACTAAGACGAGGTCATAAATTCAAATGGCCCCACCCCCTTACCCCCTTTGCTAATTAACTTGAATATGCAAGGCTGCCATGTGATCTGCAAAGTCTTCTGCTTCTGAACTTCTTTGGTCTTCACTTCTAATATCCCTCAATTCTGATATACCTCATGGATGCACTCCAGTAACAATCTCAAAAGTTGTTCTTCTGGTACTCCTGTTCACTGAATTGTTGTAGGCGAAATCTATTTGTGCAAGGATCAAATCCTAACTTCTGGTTTTATCTCCCACTAAACATCTCAACAAATTTCCCAAACTCTGGTTAACTACTTCTATCTATCCATCAGTCTGTGGATGAAAAGAAGAACTGAACTTCAAATCTATCTTCATCTTCTTCCAAAGTGTTCTCCAAAAATAGCCAACAAACTTAGTGTCTCTGTCTGAAACTATGCTCTTAGGCAGTCCATGCAATCTCACCACTTCCTTGAAAAATAGGTCTACTACATGCAATGCATCTGA
The DNA here is from genome assembly GCF_030272615.1 of Cryptomeria japonica. Taxonomy (NCBI): domain Eukaryota; kingdom Viridiplantae; phylum Streptophyta; class Pinopsida; order Cupressales; family Cupressaceae; genus Cryptomeria; species Cryptomeria japonica. The sequence goes on from NC_081412.1 coordinate 732,608,978, forward strand.
TGTCTTCTTACAAGGTATGAAATGAGCCATCTTCGAGAATCTATCCACTACCACAAATATAGAATCATTCCCTCTCGGTGTCTTAGGAAATCCAAGTACAAAATCCATGCTTATATCCTCCCAAGGTCTTACCGGTACTGTCAAAGGTTTATACAATCCCACATTTTGACTACTACCCTTTTCAACTTGACAAAATCTACAACTTTGCACATATCTCTTAACATCCTTGTGAATCTTGGGCCAAAATTACTGCTCACTCACCAATGCTACTGTTTTGTCAATACCAAAATGTCCAGCCAAAACTCCACTATGTTTCTCCTTTATCAAATTCCCCCTCGTAGAACTCTTAGGTATGCACAACTAAACTCCTCTAAATAACATCCCATCCTGTATGAATTAATCCAACCACTTGCTTCTATCTACCATAACGGGTTCTCTACATGCTTTCCAAGGTTCTGCAAAATTTGGGTCATCATCATACAATATCTTCAAATCTTAATACTGTCACTGAAGAAGTTGAGAAATACAACTCCAGAGATCCCAAAAACACCTGCAAGCAAAATACATGTCACAAGAGAAGAATGGAGGCAAAAAACAATAATGGCTCTAAAGAAAAAGATTATTATTCAGAGAGGGAAATTAAATGAAAAAGTACTATACAATCCTTATAAAGGATATTAGCAACTCCAAAGGAGTGCAACCCCAAAGAAACCCTAAAGTGATAAAGTGTATTTAATAATTAGAATAACTATTAAGTACCTACAATATCATTAAATGCCTAAGTTTAGCTTAAGCGTAGAGTATAATAGATAATAATTAAATAAATAATTATTAGCTAATACAAGATAAATCTAACACCCCCCTTAAGATGAACTTAGGGAGTAGCTAAAAAACTAAATGCATGAAGCAAAAAATGCAACTACATGATGTAGGCAAATATTTGGGTCTCGACAACAAAGCCTGATGAGGTACCCAAACAACCAAATCTCTTTGAACCAGAGAAATAGAGAAAACCACATCGGAAAAAAACTCTACTCCAAAAAGAGATGGAAAGTCAAGGACTGAAAAAGCCTCCAAACAAGAATGTTCCAAAAAGATAGGAACAAGAGAAGAGCAGAAGAATCATTGAAGCATGAAGAACCTGCAAACACTGTCGAAGAATAACTGTCGATCTGAAGAACCTCCACTGAAATAGAAGATGATTAGGTAGAGAAGACTGTAATTTGCATGAGTGCCCTCAAATAACACTACTCGAATTAGATGACAAACAAAGGCAAACAACTGAACTCAAAGATATGGATGGCATAAAACACCAAAGCCTGAAGAGCTGATCCAATGAACCAAGGAAGCATTAGAACAACAAGACAAACCCCCCCATAATACGGACAAGGGTGAGGGACAGGTTCACTGAAAAGGATGGCCAACAAGAACTGCATGACAAAGAACTAGGAACATCGAAGGTGTAGAGAAAGTAGATAGTGTCATGGAAGGAACACTCACGTGACAAAGGAAGATGGCAAACAAAGGAAAACATCAACCCCCCCATGGCACTTTATTAGTAGTGCATGTACAATAAGGCACAAGATGTGAAAGATCCCATGTATACAATGCATAGTGGCACTTTATCTCAGGGCATTTGCAGAAAGAAAATGCTTACTAAAAATAGTCTACAATGATCAGAAGATACATAAGGCTAGAAATACAAATTGAACAACCAAAGACGAGACATCATACTCAAAGAAAGAAATCCTAGGACTTGAAACATCCAAGATATTCACCAGAGTGCCGAAAAGAAAAAAGCTGGATAAAATATACCTAGAGAAAAATCTGGAAAGAAAACTCATATGACTAGAAAGTACATAAAACAATCTTTCCAACGATATAAAGTTTTTGAAAAACGGAGTTCGGATGCTCAAGTTATGTCTCCCAGAGTGCGAAAAAGAATCTTTGGCTTTGACAAAAAAAAACACCATAAAAAATTCAAAATAAAAAATTCAAACCTCCAAATCTAAAGAGAGCTCAAAAAGAGCTTTTCGATGATATAAAGTTTTCGAAAAAGCGCCTCCGTATGACCAAGTTACGACAAAAAGAATAAAAAAGCCTCTTTTAGGGCATAAAAAGGGTAAAACAATTATATTTAAAAAAAAATAAAAAATTTTGACGAAATTTTTTTGACGCATATGTAGATACAGCCGTATAGATTTTTGTGCATCGTAAAACATGCCAATGAAAAAATCATGACCCAGATGCCCTTGTCACCGAAATAGGTCGAATTATATATAAAAATGACTGGAAACGCCCTTCGGAAGCCAACGATGAGGTCTTTTTTTTGCCCAAATTGCTCTAATTTTTTTTAAATGATTTTTCTAACGAATTTCTCGAAACTCATGCCAAAAAAAGGCAAACAAAAAAAATGTCCCGATCCCAAATTTGTCCAAATTTGATAACTTTTATATGGAAATGGGGGGTTTTTGGGTGTTCTGAGCTCAACTGTGAGATCTTTTGAGCCCAAAATGCCCAAAAGAAAATATCCCCAAAAGCAAATAAAAAATCTGAAAAAGTTGAAACCCTAGCCCCCAAAAAATCCTTCTGAAAAATCAGGAACAAGTAGCAGCAGATGTAGGCTCTGATACCATGAAGAAGTTGAGAAATATAACTTTAGAGATCTCAAGAACACCTGCAAGAAAAATACCTGTCACAAGAGAAGAATGGAGGCAAAAAGCAATAATGGCGCTGAAAAAAAAGATTATTATTCAGAGAGGGAAATTAAATGAAAAATTACTATACAATCCTTATAAAAGGATATTAGCAACTCTAAAGGAGTGAAACCCTAAATATGTGCTACCCTAAAGAAACCCTAAAGTGATAAAGTGTATTTAATTTCTCACTAAAATAAGCTACTGCTCTCCCTTCCTGACTCAAGACTGCTCCTATTGCCGTTCCACTTGCATCACAATCCACTTGAAATACTTTATTGAAATCCGGTAAAGCCAACTTAGGCTGCTCAGTCACTTTCTGCTTCAACAGCTCAAAACTTTTTTTTGCTCCGGTGGTCCACTTGAATTCCTTTCGATCTCCTCTCATGGTCTTAGTCATAGAGTTACAAACTGAACTGAAATTTCTGATAAACTTCCGATAAAAACTAGCCAATCCATGAAATGATCTTACCTCTCCAATGCTTTTCGGTGTAGGCCACTCAACAATTGCTTTCACTTTCTCAAGGTCCATCTTCAAACCATCCTTAGATATCACAGCTCCCAAATAGACTAACTCATCCTTCATGAAAGTACACTTCTTGATATTTATTAGCAACTTTTCTTCTCTCAACCTCTGCAAAACTTGTCTCAACTGCAACAAATGCTCCTCTTTTGTCTTACTGAAAATTAGAATGTCATCCAAATACACAATAACAAACTTACCCAAGAATTTCTTCAATACCTCATTCATCAACCTCATGAAAGTACTCGGTGCATTAGTCAATCCAAAAGGAATCACCAACCATTCATACAATCCTTCATTTGTCTTAAATGTTGTCTTCCACTCATCTCCTTCTTTGATCCTGATCTGATGATATCCACTCTTCAAATCTATCTTTGTAAAGTATTTTGCTCCACTCAAATAGTCCATTATGTCATCCATTATAGGAAAAGGAAACCGGTATTTCACTATGATCTTGTTTATTGCTTTGGAATCAGTACACATTCTCCACTCTCCATTCTTCTTAGGTGCTAATACTACCGGTGAGGAGGGAACTCAAAGAGATCAATCTGGATTGGTTAGCAGGAGTAACACAATGGAAACACAAAGATAGGATGGAGGCAATGCAGAAAAGATTGTTTTATTGCATGAAAATTGATTACAACCAACCAGTAACAACCGGGTTACAACATAACTGACTCATAAGCCCGTTAGAACACAAAATAGGTCACAACTGAGACCTTGAATCTTAATACCTATCTTCTATGCACAGTCTCAGTACTTGATTCTTCCATTGATTACATTCTAATGCGTAATTACAATTATATATATCAATCCAAAGGATCCATTCGACCCAAAAAGGGATCAAAACCCAAAGAACAAGACCTAACGTGTAAAATAAACAAGGTCGGCCTCCGCCAAGAGATTCCTCTGGAAAACCCAAAGGATGAAACATAGATTGCGGGAAAAGGTCGGCCACATGCCAAGGAACATCGAAATCAATGCCCAAGGCTTCACAAGCTTTAGAAGGGGTTATGGTAGATCACCAAAATAGGTTCAAGCAACCGGTAACAAGAACTATCAACCGGTAACAGGAAACTATCAAGGAAATTGATAGCGATGTCTTGCCAAAAAAAAATCCAAATACGATGCGGTCTAGAAATAAGAAAGATGATCAAGACTTCAAGTAGAATCCAACTTCACGAGATCCGGTGAGCCAAAACTGAGACACACAAAAAGAAAAGCAGAAATTGCAAACAAAAAGAAAAACATAAAGAAAATTATTTTTCTCTTGCATCACTAACATATCTTTCAATGTATGTAAAGTTTTTAACTAGAATGAAAAAGTAAATATCAAACATAAACATTATGGATTCCATGTAATGTAATAGTCCCATCTTGAAATTTTTAGGTGTTTTTCATTCTTAGCTTAAGTGCTCCATAGGAATTTTCAAAATAGAGAAAATAAAATAATGAATATCTTTTATTAGACAAGAAAAATAGTTGTAAATATCAGTTTTCTTTAAATATACAATAAAAAGATAAATTTCAATAAATAGAAGGGATAAAAATTCCACCCATATGAAAAATTATACTAAAATACTCCACCTAGTAGTGGTAATAATATGGTATTGCACTTCAAGAATGACCATGTAATGTATCTAACATCCATCCAAGTAAGTCATGAATCTCTTTCTTGCATAATGTGAACATCTATGGAAATCTCAACATGGGACCATTAGTGACTATACATGCCATCCCAACTAGCTTTAATATAACATTTGCAAGGTGTGCACATTAAATTTTGAGCCTACTAGAGTGAACTAAAACAAAATTAACCTACTCTACTCAAAACACCAATAATATTCATTCAATTAAGGATAAGGGCTCTAGTAAACCATAACAGAAACATAAAATTAGATCATGAAACTAATCCTTGTTGCACCAAGAAATGATGTTTTTTTCTCATGGATGGTTGGATGTGAGTTCTCTGGCAAAAACCATAAGGTTACATTCATGTAGTTCTATAAAAATGGTTTGAGTCGAGGTTAATTTGTAGAACTTAGGAGGAATAAATGGTTGGATAGGATCAATAGGTGATATTAATGGATCATATTATTAGTTGAGAGCCATGGCCAAATGTTAGGAGGACAAATTTCCTCATCATAGAGTGAGAGGGATCAAGGGTGGAGATTCTCCTAGGAGAAAGTGGATAGACAAAATGGAAAAGGTACTTGGAAGTACCCTTTAGGGATGAGCAAGGACTTGATCCATGTGGCATGGTACCCATGGTATGAAGGCCATGCCACATTTACAATGCCCATAAATTTGTACACATGTGGTGATATAAAATATTTGATTAGAGGGTTGGCTAGGATTAGGCACTTGAGCAAGTTGGGGATAAGAGGATTAACTAGATTAGCCCACTTAATAAAGTGTAAGAAAATTGGAATTAAATAAATAGATATATTTATTTATTTTTTGGGATAGGGGTTTAGGACTTAATAATTAATTAGATTTATTCAATTAATTATCCCTTTCCATCCCTTTATTAATTAAATAATATTTTATTATTCAATTAATAACTTCACTATTCATCAATACTTATTTCTAGCCTAAATCAAAAAATCATTCATCTTACATAATTCACCTTAAGTATTGATGAATAGTGAAGTTATTAATTGAATAATAAAATATTATTTAATTAATAAAGAGATGGAAAGGGATAATTAATTGAATTATTAGGGTTGCATTCAGTCAATTATAGAAGAAATAGTCAAGTAATGACATGGGTAAATTTTATTTGTCTATATTTTTCTTGTCTTTATAATGGTGTTATGAAGTAACATCATGTCAACAATGATTAATTTGTAGCGCTTGGAAGAAATAGTTATATTGGGAGATGAGGAAAATGAGTATGAGTTCATACATTGTCAATAGGATGGATGGGTTCAAGAGAACATAGGTACATTCTATAAATGGATGAGAGGATGTGGGGACATATGTGTTCTCTATAAATGGTATGAGCATAGAGTTCACAACCTACCTAAAATATCATTATTGACTGGTCATAATATTGATCACAAAGATCATTGTTGAAGCTCAAAAGTTAAAGCATTAATTATAGATATTGTTTCTCAATCTGAGAAGGTTTTGATCATAAATATCATTGTTAAAATTGATCAAAGGGATTGTTACTAAATTTATGAAGGTTTAGATCACACATACCATTGGAAATGCTTTACCTCCTTATTATTATTGTTGAAAAAAATTGTAGAGATCATTGCTAAAAATGTGAAGGTTTTGATTGAAAATATCATTGTTGAAATTCATCACAAATATTGTTACTAAATCTAAAAATGTTATAATCACAAAGATAATTGGAAATGCTTCACTTTATTTTTGATATAACTATAAAAGGAATCTTATTATGGATAATGATGGACAAAATTAATCAAGGAAGTTTAAAACATGAATAATTTTGTATATTTTCTGGAAGGCATTGGCATTAAATATTGTTCATTTTTAAATGTATAGGTAATAAACATATTTATATGTGGCCCCCATCGGCTACATAAGTTGTGAGATCAAATATAGTTTAATGGGAAGGTGTTGAAAATATATAAACTATATTTAATTACACCCAACCAAACATATTTGGTATGTAAAGTCATATCATGTAAATTCATTCCTTGTGAAAGATAGTCATCTCTCCAATCATGATATCTATTTAGAGGTATTTTTATTTATTTCTTTGAAAGACACATAAATCAATATTTTAATATTTTTTAACATATAATATTAAATATACATTCATCATTTACTTGAATTTAAATGTATTAACCATGAAGACTATAGTGTAGAATCATAAATATCACATTAAATTAAGATGTAGATTTGAATTTTTATTCTCAACTCAAAATTATAATTTATTTATTTATTAATGTGGAGAGACATTCTACAATTTGAACACATGCACATAATTTTTTTTTATTTAAGTTGACATCCGTTTAATTGTTCTGGATGTTTTATAATTATTATTTGTAGATTGTAGGAGGCAATAATGAAATGTAGTGGAATATGAAGATAATGATAATAAACATTACATTAGTTATGATAGAAATAGACAAATCTGTTCAACATGAGTTATTACGAAGAGAGTGCATTATCTTTGTAGGAGGCGGTGGAGTGTAGTGGAGTATTTGGGAAGGTATTACACCTTGGATAAGTGAGAGATTTTGCAATTAACAAGAGAAATAAAGTGAGATACAACACATATAGAGTGGACAAACACAAATTTCTTGTACGTGACAAAGTGGAACCCCTCTTATCTTCAATGTGAAATTGCCCTTTAGTAATTTTTCCATGTCGATATGTTGATGCATGATTCCATTATTTCTTAATCTTTACTGCTAAAGCCTTCAAACAATTTTTTCTACAAATGATCTATTCAATATAAATGCAGTACACATTTATTCATTATAAGAAGCACTCATTTTCAACTGTGCATCATAATACCTACCTGTTGATAATTTGAAGAAGTATTTTATAGGTCTTGTGTTGGATATATTATAAAAGAAAATCAATAGCCAATAAAATTTGATCGTGAATCATCTTAATATATTAAATATATATTATTTTCCTCAAAAAAGGTAAAAGGTATTTCTCATGTCATGGTCATACAAGTGAATATTTTATATTACATTATATTTTAAGATAAAAAATTATTTTTTATACTTTATACTTTTCCGTTCTATTATGAGTTAATTTTGGTTTAGTTATTTCGAATATTTTGTAATGTAATGGAAAATGTTACATGAATATTAAACACATTTATGATGAATCTCAATTTTTCTTTGAAGTATATATCTCTTAACATTGTGTGTGTGTGTGTGTGTGTGTGTACATATATCATTAGGTAATCACTTTAGTATTAACACACCGCTTATATCTACTCAACATTTTCAAGCTATTAAGGATCTCTCTCAATAAAAAATAGTCTATAGTAGACGAATGCTTAAGATATCAAAACTATTTGTAAACTATTTAAATGAAAGACACTATTATACAGAAAATCAACATTTTTAAAGATTTTCTTTGGCTTGGGAAAACTCCCTTTTCTTATTTCCCTTTGAAGAAGATTTACTTAAATCTTCTTCTTAGCATGAAATTAAATCCAACACTTAATGTCAAATGGGATTGTAAATTTAAAGAGAAGAAGTGGAGGAGATTAAACTTGTCAAATATAGAGGTCTAGAGTTGAGGCTAGTGCTCAAATATTGAGGTCTAGAGTTGAGGTTACAGCTTAAATCTTGTCTTGAAAAATTGTACACTGTAAGTTGTTTGTTGGGGATAGACTATTTTTTTTTAAAGATTGCTCTAGCTAAGTGTCTATTCTGCTAGCATCCTAAAAGCATAAAACATTTTTTAGAGCTATTTTTGGGCTAAGAAAAACTGGACTACAATTTTCGGTCATTTTCCTACTATCTTTGATCATTTTTTGGGTTGGAAAGAAGTTATCATGGGTATTTGGTTTTATAAGAATGTTGTTATTGATTCTATGATTAAAATAATTTTGGTGAACATTTGGAAAAGTAGATATTTAGATGTATTTTCTAAGCATATTACTCAATGGGAAGTAGATTTGCTATAGTTTTATGTGGCATCATGTTATAACTTGCTTCTTTGTACATTCTTAGCTGAAAAATGAGGCTCCCTACAACAAGATTTTGAATGAGATCAAATTTTGGATTTTGCAATTAAATGAATGAGATGTCAGATGTTTTAGACAACTACAAAAGCTCTTTAAGTTTCAAGTTTAGGCTATGTTTAGTTGTTGTATATTCCTTTTTCTTGTTGGATCTTGGTTTCTACAACTGGTTCAAATGTGTTTAATGTTGCTATGTAATGATTTTTTGTAACTCTTTATTATTTCTCTTCTTTTTCTGTAGTTCCCTTGAACTGCCATAATTTTCTTTGTAATTAGCTTTAATCAATAAAAAAATCATCAACATTTAGAATGTGTGTACTCATTATTATATAATTATGATTATATGTTGTTATTTATGATGCAAGATTAAGAATTTTTTTACAAATAAAGTTGGAATCAAATAAATCATCATCATTTAGAATGTGTGTACTCATTATTATATAATTATGATTATATGTTGTTATTTATTAGGCAAGATTAAGAATTTTTTTACAAATAAAGTTGGAATCAAATAAATATAATAAATGTATTTAAGATTGAATTGAATTCAATGCATTATTAAAATTCAAATCTAATAATGATAAATGGGAGTAGATTTGAATAATAAAATCTAGTTTATTATTTCTCTTCTTTTTCTGTAGTTCCCTTCCATAATTTTCTTTGTAATTAGCTTTAATCAATTAAAAAATCATCAACATTTAGAATGTGTGTACTCATTATTATATAATTATGATTATATGTTATTTATTATGCAAGATTAAGATTTTTTTTACAAATAAAGTTGGAATCAAATAAATATAATAAATGTATTTAAGATTGAATTGAATTCAATGCATTATTAAAATTCAAGTTATAATAATGATAAATGGGTGTAGATTTGAATAATAAAATCTAGCTTTATTTTTTCTCTTCTTTTTCTCCAGTTCCCTTTGAACTGCCATAATTTTCTTTGTAATTAGCTTTAATCAATAAAAAAATCATCAACATTTAGAATGTGTGTACTCACTATTATATAATTATGATTATATGTTGTTATTTATGATGCAAGATTAAGAATTTTTTTACAAATAAAGTTGGAATCAAATAAATATAATAAATGTATTTAAGATTGAATTGAATTGAATTCATTATTAAAATTCAAGTTATAATAATGATAAATGGGTGTAGATTTGAATAATCAAATCTAGCTTTATTATTTCTCTTCTTTTTCTGCAGTTCCCTTTGAACTGTCATAATTTTCTTTGTAATTAGCTTTAATCAATAAAAAAATCATCAACATTTAGAATGTGTGTACTCACTATTATATAATTATGATTATATGTTGTTATTTATGATGCAAGTTTAAGAATTTTTTTACAAATAAAGTTGGAATCAAATAAATATAATAAATGTATTTAAGATTGAATTGAATTCAATGCATTACTAAAATTCAAGTTATAATAATGATAAATGGGTGTAGATTTGTATAATCAAATCTAGTATACTTTTACTCATTTTATCCATGCATGATGTAACTTAAAAGCACAAATTTTAATTATGTCAATTTAGAAAACACTATGCACATCTTGAAGTAAATTATATATTACTTTATATAATTTAAGTGTTCATACATACATACATATATACATACATACATACATACATACATACATACATACATATATATATATTGATTTTTTCTAAAATATAACTAATACAGGGCTTTGGCCCTAGCTCACCCGGTCGTGGATCGCAACTTAAGGCATGGGTATGCTCCCCATGGTCTTGAGTTCGAGTCCCTGACTGTGTTAACTCTGTGTGTGATATAAAAGTCTATAATGTCAACCAGCATTTGGTTTGTCAAGGTGAATTTAAATGGTTATTAACGAGTCCACCAGGACCAATTCTTTACTGAGTGCAGATGATGCCATGTTGATTCTTAGCTAAAAAGATTTCAGATATAAAATCCTCCATTGAAAAAACTATAACAAAATTTTATAAACATTAAGAAAATATTTAATTTAATATGATTTTCTGTGTGAGGTAAAACCTATTTTAGTTGTACGCTATAGTACGCAGGGTACCGATTTTCCTCATTAGTATACGCGGTTTCACGTTACTCAATGGAATCAAGACCTGCCTCCACTGTTACTTGGAACACTGAAATTATGAGCGAATGACTTAGTCGTTTCAACTCAATCTAATCACGAGGCTCTTGATTACCTCCATGTTTTGTCCCATTTGTACTGTTATGCTTTTCTATTTTCCTCGGTATTGAAAAATAGTATACTGTGACAAAAACATTGACAATCAAGGCAACGAAACTTAAGGAAACTGTGACCATTCTCAATAGTTTGCCATAAATTAATCAACGAAACATATGGAGAGCAGAGAGTCAAAATAAACAACTCTCGAGTTTCTCATTATAAAAAATGCCAGAGGTCACATTTGCAAAAAGTAGGATTGAAATAGACGGTGATTTAAAAAAAATGCCAAATTGGAGGGGGGCTATCTAAATTAATTAGGTTTGGACTTGGAGAACTAGAACATTTTCAATGGTGATTTACAGCTAGAAAGGAGAAATTGCTTTCACATGACGTCCACTGCATGGATTGTCTTGCTTTAGATCGGTGACCCCACTAACTAGAATTGAAGTTTACAAAAATAAAAAAATCGCAAATGCATATTGTCATCGACTATAGATAAGATGCAGTTTTTTTCAAACCAGTTGTTTTCATCCACGCGCTTTGATTGTTAAAGAAATCCGCTCCGACACGAGAGCGAAGGATGCATTACACGTAGCCAATCTGTTCAAACAAGAAACTTCTACTTAGCCTACCCTACACCCATCAATTACTATAAATAATCGGTATGTAAACCAGTTATCTCACAACAAGGGAGATGGACTCGAGAGGCAAGATGGAGTTCAGTAGCATGTCCTTGGTGGTTTTAATTGCAGCCTGCGTTTTGGCTGCAGTAATGCCATCTGATGCCACATACCATGCTAGCAATCCTCCTCCAAAGGCATACTACTACAAGTCTCCTCCTCCACCGGTGCACCTGCCATCACCGGTTCCCAAGCCTCCAGTTGTGAAGCCACATCCTCCTCCAAAGCCTGTATCTCCTCCCCATTACATGTACAAATCTCCACCTCCACCTGTCCCTGAGATTGCTCCTCCCAAGCCAACTCCAACATTTCCTCCTCATCACCACAAGCCTTCACCAGTGCACTCTCCACCCAAACCATATCATCATATGCCTCCTCCTTCACCAGTTTACACTCCCCCCAAAACATCTCCTCCTCCTCACCATGAGAAACCACCAAAGGCACCAGTATCCCCTCCATATGAACATAAATCTCCTCCATATGAGCATAAATCCCCCCCTCCTCCAAAGATGGAAGTGAAGCCCCCTCACCCTCCTGTTGTAACTCCTTCCCCACCGAAGGCAGTGCCTGTGTACCCACCTCCCCATTCTAAATCCCCAGTCTACCCACCACCCACCCACCACTACTCTTACAAGTCTCCTCCTCCTCCATACTAGTTGATCTACGAAACAGCTGATAAGGTATCCAACTCATTGGCAATTTAGGTTCTTTTTTGTACTTCTATCTCAATTAATAGTTACTTTCTCTTTTATGTGGGAATGTGATGCATAATACCACTTCTCTTACTCTTTCTTGTTTACTCACTGCAGGATGCCAACTTCGCTTTTTGGGAGTTGAAGTTGTGAAGAGGCACTATTATTAGTACAATAACGTATTCAGCTGTAGTCTGTGAAAGATAATCGCTTGCAGCACAATGTAATCACATTGATCTGCATATGGACCTTAATTGTTAATCATGGATTAGATATAATACATTCGATATAATAAAGCATCCTATCGTTTATTTTTGTCATAAAGTATCCTGATGTTGATTTTATACTCCGTGCGACTTTGTGATTTTTGCAAACCTAACATTGACTTCTATCATTTTTTCAAAGCTAGGTTACTTATAATCTAAGGTCGTAAAAGGTGGTTTTATGTGTGTATGTTAATAACTTTACCTAAATTGAGGTTTATTAAATAAATGTATACAATTTGATTTGCATGAGTTTGTAATGATAAATAGACAGATATTTGTGAAATTAAATGTAAAAGACAGATGTATTCAGCTTCAAATTGATGATAAAATATGAATGTTAATGATGCATGTTATTTATTTATTAATATTTAAAACTTGAAGTTATTGGGGTATACACAATCTCACAATTTGCACAAATTTTGATTCTTGAGCCATTCTTGAATAGCTCCAAAGTTAATTTTGATGTCTTGATCTAATTTGGTATTCTCTGGAGTTGTAAAATAGTTTATCCACAATTTCCAACATGGAAATGTGTGCAATTATAAAATATATTTAGAAATACCTTTAATGAAGCTATTAAACTATGAGGATCAAGTTCTCCTTAGTCAAAATCCTTGTTGGGCCAACTTTATAGCCTTTGGTGAATATTTAAAGAAAAACAATTTAAATTTATGCATATGAATTATATGTCTTATATATAGATTCTAACACAATTAATTCATTTTATGTTCCAAATTGAAATGTTTTTAAAATGATTGTTCTTTGTAATTTCAGTGTTCCTATGGTTATTCCTCAATGTTTGATTGGATGAATGCATGTATTTAAATACTAGGATAACTATTAACCACACAAATGTGTACCAAGACAACTTCCATTAGCTAGTAGGAAAGGGTAGGAGTCAATAATTTTGAGTTTAAAAAACTAAATTTTGTGGCCAACCTTGAGTTGTAGAATTGACCAAAATGTAGGATTGTCCAAAGAGAGGAAATAAATATTTGGTGATCTTCAATAATCAACAAGAAGAATGAAATTTAATAATGAGGCAAATGTGTGCGAATAGGTGTAGGTAGGGATAGGATAATATTGAATGTATTGAAATATTTGTAACTAGATGTAGAGAGAGGATTGTGGAATTAACCTACATGGCACAAGAGTGCACCATTTATCAATGTATAAGTGTCTCAAGGAAATCTCTCTATATGGACCTAATATGGAATGGAAATTGTCATGGGTATCAAAATTTTGGCATAATGTATTGGCGAGTCTAGTTTGAGGTATATGTGAATTTAAAGTGAACATATAGTTTTGAAAGGAATCTAAGGTGCAGAAAACACATCCAAACACTAATGTAGTGGGGAAGATAGTGCAATTTTTTTTTACAAACCTTAACCATTATAGAATAAGAAACACATTCACAAGGAGATAGTGAACATGCATAAATATTATACCATATAACACAAGATAAATCCTAGGGAAAATCCATTTAGGAGGAAAAACCCCCCCACACTCCAGAAGCACAATACTCTGTATTTTAGTAAAATAATGCTTACAATACAATATCAACACTTAGTTCCTTCATAAAGAATCTACAACTAATAACCCAAAATTTGAATCAATTTTGGCAGCATAGCAGTTCACCTACAAAACATAGAATGAATAATACTCTCCAAGGCTACCTTACATGGAGAAATACAATAAAGAAGGAAGATTCTAGATGAAGCAAGAGGATGGGGTCATGTAAAACATTTGGCACTATTTCTTAACCATAAAAAACATGCAATTGATACATGTACATCTCCAAATGACTCATCATTCAAACCTCCTAAGTTGGGCACCCAATATTTACCATTTTGAGGTATGCCAAATGCTCTTATGCATCTTACAAACTGTCATAAATATTTATTAAGAACACCCCAAAATTGAGAGGGGCATGAATTAATCTTGATCAAACACTTAATTTTTATTCGATAAATTAATATCAATTTATCCTTAATATTTATTAGCAACAATGAAAGATGAAACATTGAACACCATGCACAAAAGAACATTAATAACGTTAGATTTATCTGGAAAATTCAAATAAGGAAAAATCCTGGTAAAATTCAATTCACAATATATGAACAAGATTACAATAATTGTTTGAGTTTCATTTCCAAGGATGCTCACAAGACCCATAAGGACCTGTGAGCTAAGGTGCACTACCTTAGGGAAAGATATAAGAGATTTCCAGGCTAAAACTCATTACCTCAAGGCAAGATACTAAGAATTTTCTAGGGAGACTCACTATCTCTGAGGAAGGTACATGAATATATGAATCAAGGTGGATAAGCCTTCATTATATTTCCTCGAACAATCTCCAACATGAAGCTATCCTTGAATCCCTATCTCAAGCAACCAACTTAAAAATAATCACCACACACTCTCTTTGTCTCAACTTCACATCACATGATCTAAAATTCATATGATCATGTAAATACATTGATCCACACACATAATACAAAAAACTATACTAATTTGATCTTCTATAGATATCATCCTCTTCATCACAAAACATCAATTAAGCTGTCTAGAATAGAGGACAAGCATGAGTCTTATCAAGTCATCCATCAAAATGCAATTGTGGAAAAAGTTGTCCAATCCAAGAGATACCAAGGACATAAAAAATCATATCACATCTTTCTAAGTGGACCCAACCATAACACACACTATCAGACATCCTCCAAAGTCGACAACAAGGTAACAGGTAGATAAATCATGTAGCATATAATTAACCGGCCTAAAAACATCTTCTTGATAAGTAAAATCAATGCAAGTCCCCACAAAATAAAGTAGTACCAAAATAAAATATATCAAAACCTATAATGACAATGGAGACACCCAAGGACACATCGCAGGAAAGAGAACAAACTTTGTTGACCAAACCACAACAATTACCTTAAAATGCTAACATCATACAAAATGCAACACCAAATAGATCATCTAATATCATGGAAAGCACATAACGAAATTATTTGAACATCCCACAATATTCTAAGATACTTCTTTCTCACTATCACATCAAAACATGCTAGCGCAACATAAACGGATACAAAACACTTCATTTTGGAAAACCATAAAACCTAGTCATGAACATAACATTATCAACTCTTTCAAACCACAACAACACCTAAAAATCAAACTAAGACACATAGAAAATTAAAGACATTTCATCCAAACCATAGAACTAGAAATATTAATTTAGAAAAAGACAAATAATTTTCTAGACCAATCTTACAACCAACCAAACTACTAACAAACTACAATTACCCACCACATCAGTCACAACACCAGAGACCTAAAATTATATGAGTGCAATATCCATAGAGAATACATGTTATGTTCAAATATACAAGACCAAATCATCAAATTTGGAGGAATGTGGAGCATTATTCCAATCTATCTTCAGCATACATTCTTGCAAATACTTACACCTTGAATCTTCTAAGGACCAAAATATCATGGAAGCATTATAAACTATCATCCTATAGTATACAAAAGATCATCATTGTCAAACTAACTTTATTACCATGATTTTAATCCTCATCTTAATATTCTCCATCTCAATGCATCCAATTCTCATCCTAATATGCTACCGATATCATCCTGCTGAGTATAGATATTAGATCCTAAGAAGGTGGAAATCCACAACCTAGAGAATTTACAATCATCATCCATTTGTACTCCACACTTGATAATAAAGAATAATACCTTCCAACAATCTTTCCATACTCCAACAAAGGGGAGCTTTGGAATAAGGTGATTCAAGGCAATCTAGATACTTATTTGGAGGGGATGATTGGCCACGATCTTAAGTTAAATCTAATGTGTTTGTTTAGGCTTGGAATAATGGTGCTGTGAAAATTGAAAGTGTCACCTTTGTGATTTCTGTGGAGACCATTGTGAAGGTGACTGGGAGAACCAAGGATTAGTAAAAGGATGGATGGATGAATGGATAGATGGATCAAGTGGATGGATATGGATAGGAAATTGAAGAGTAAAGGATGGTGGGTAGGGTGATGGAAACCTAAGGATTATGTTGCAAAGGAGTGCAATGCCCCATACTAGAGGTAGTGGAATTAAGGATGCAATGAATGGTGGATAAAGATGTATCGGGTGGGAGGATAATGTGTAATGGATATGGATGGTAGAGGATTAAGTCTTGAATGCTCCAAAACATGCATGCATATACATTATTTTGCCTCTTATATGATCAAGACACAAGATAGGAATGGAGGATTCATTTTGATAGGATGAGGGAAATGAGATGGAGGATATGAATAGGATAGTCAAGATCAAATATTTGAAAGGAGAATGGACTCAAATATGATGTAGATGGATGGGAGGACTGTGTGGATGAAGCTTGCCCCCAAGTGTAGAGTGCAAGGGGATGAGGGGATTACACAGGACACTTGTTTGCCAAATTTTCATCATGGTACTTACCCAAAGTGCAACAAGAAGTGGTTTTCACCATTGGATGAAATGATTTTTCTTTACTTTTTTTTTTTTTTTTTTTTGAATTTTCTGAATAGTTTGGATGGAGAAGGATAAGGATGAGTGGATATGGATGATAGTGGATGCGTGAAGGAGGAAGGGAGGACTGAAGCATCTAGTTCCATAGATGGTATCCCTTAGTATTTCTTTGAACTAGAGGTATGCTCATAGATGTTGGTAACAATAATTGGGGAGATGAAATGGATAGGGGATGGAAGATAAGGATTTGGAAAGGATTGGACTAACGGAATGGGATTGTGAAAAATGGATGGTGGATAATGGATGGGGTTTTGAAGAATTTGTGGAAGATCAACATTGGCACATACCTTGAAGGGTGGTGGAGTAGTGGGGGAGAGTGTTTTGAATTAGGGGATAAAGTGTAGATTTTGGGAAATGATGACCCAAAATAGAAGAAGGGATGATGGAGTTGGGATGGTGGATTTGGGGACATAGGGACCCAAAATGGATTTTGAAGATGGAGGAGTGTTAGATGGAGGATTGGAGAACTTATGAATGGATGGAGCTTTTGGATTAGCAAGTTTGGATGCCAATTTTAATTTTACTTTGGGATGCATTGCTTCTTTGGGAATCCACATAGTTTTTGAGTTTTTCTTTTGGGGCCTTTGTGGCCTTTTTTATTTTTCTTTCTTTCGGATCATATTTTTCTTTTGAGCATGTGGTTTTGAGGGGACATGTTGATCCTTTTATTTTTGTGGATTTTGAGATTTATTCTTTTTAGATTAGGCATCCAAATTGATTCCAATAGTAATGGGATGGGTGCACGAGGATGAATGAATTAAGGATTTTATGGATGGTGGGATGATGAAAGGAGAGTTTTGGGAGGCATCCAAGGATGTGTTACTTTGTTGATCTTGCTTAGGGATTATTTGAGGTGATGGAGTGGTGGATGGAGGGATGTAAGGACCCAATATGGATGGAAGAGATGGAGGATTGAGCATCGGAACATAGGGGCCCAAAATGGATGGAAGGAATAAAGGGTTTAACTTTGGAACATAGGGTCCCAAAATGGATGCGGAAGATGAGGGATAACGGGATTTTGATTTGTATGAGAGAAATTTGGATTTAGGAGGAATAGAGGATGTACCAACATCTTGAGCATTATCTTGAGGACCCTTATTATTTTGGAAATAAGATGGGAGTCCATTTTTAGGGGGATGAGATGTTGAAGGGAGATTAGGATATTTAGATGGATTGGGATCATGACATCGAGATGAAGGGATACTTTGATCTTGACTAGGGAGGGTATCATGAGATGGAAGAGGATCATGTGATGATAGAGGAATCATATGATCATGAGAGGAAGTGGAGGGGACAGGATCATTAGATGGAGTGGAGGGAGATGCATCATGAGATGGAGAGGTTTCTATGCTAGCATGCTTTGGAACAAGATTTTGGCATGTTTGGAGTTGTGGGGATTGTGTGATGGAGGAAGGTATGGAAGCTTTGATGTGAGTAGATGGGGAAATGGGGGTATCATGAAGTGTGGGGGATTAGGATTTTTTTTGAGGTGGAGGTGATTGGGTTGGATGGAGGACTTGAGGAGACTTGGCCACTTTGCTTTGAGGTGAGGATTTTGTCTCCTTTGCTAACATGTCTTGGATAAGATTATGGATGATGGATTTGGAGGATGTGGACAATATGGATTTTGGAGGATTAGGATTAGATGGAGGATTGGGATTAGATGAAGGATTGGGATTGGATGGAGGATTAGGATAATGGATTGGGGAATTAGGATTAATGATTGGAGGACTATAGAGTAAAAGATTTGGATGGGGAGTAGAGGTAATGAATGCATTGTAGAAGGATGGGGATTGGGATGTAGATGGGGGGGAGATGGATGTATACATACTAGATTAGAGGAGTATGTGGATGAGGGATAATATGGAGATATGTATGGTGAATAAGATAGATTTCCCTTGTCGAAGGTAGAGGAAGGATAAGAGATATGGTATAGATTGGGATTGGGTGTAATGTGTTGAGATGGGATGGATGAAGGTATGATAGGGGAGCGGGAGATTATGGGATTAACTTGGTAGGCAGATTCATGAACTTCCATGAGCATCTTCTCATACCAAGCTTTGAAATTTTGGGTAGTCATGTTGAGAGTGAATGAAGGATTAGATTGGAATTGGATGAATATATTTTCAAGTGGAAAATTATGAAGATGATGTTAAATGAAGATGAGGATTAGGACTTGGCTTGGAATGATGATGGATTAGATTTGATTAGATTTGGATTGGATTTGATTTGGATTGGAATTGGTTTAATTGGATTGGTCCTTGGATTAGGACTTGGCTTGATTGGATTGGTCCTTGGATTAGGACTTGATTAGATTGGTCCTTGGATTAGGACTTGATTTGATTGGATTTGGATTGGTCCTTGGTTTAGGACTTGATTGGATTTGGATTATGAAGGGTTGAGATTGATTTGAGATAGAAGACATGGATCAAGGGTGCCTTGGGAAAATAAACATGGATATAAAATTCCTTGGAAAAAGGGGGGAGAAATTTGAATTTCAAATATGAGGAATAAAAAATTCCAAAATAAGGATGAATTGAGGGATTCAAAGAAATTTGAATTTCTTTGAGAGACTCAATGTTGATGTGACATAAGTGAGAATTAAAAATTGAGGGATAATGATAAGCATGATTATGAGAGATTCTAGAAGCATTAATTCGGCTGAGTGAGATTAGGAAAAGTGATTTGTAGGAATCAAATGACTAGGTTAATTAATTAGAATTAATTAACTAAGTGGATTTTAGAGGAAATAATTGTTGGAGGGGACTTTAGAAGAATAGGGGAATAATTGATTTATTTGATAAATTAATTATTGGACAATAGTGATAGAATTAATTAAATTAGATTTAATTGATTCTGAGAGGAATGAGGATAACATGATTAAATTAATTAATTATGTTGATAGGCTTAAATTAATTAAATATTAATTTTAGGTGTCTACAACTAGGTCCTTGGGTGTCTCCATAGTCTTATCTATGATCTCTAGTAGCCATATTGACAAAAGGTTGCAGAATGTCTTTCAAAATCTTCTTTTGGTTGCCTGTTCCCTTGGCCAGTTTGTTCTCAGTATAAGGGGATTTGTTAAGAGGGTGATTCAGGGTGCCTTCCTAAACCCCTCTATTCTAATTAGGTCATTTTTTGTGTTTGGGACTTTTGTTCCCACCGGTTGTGGTTCCAATCAAAAGCCTCTTTTCAAAAAAGTCTTTGCCTTTTTTGTGGTTTGGGTCTTGCTGGTATCACTGCTTGTGAGCTCCTTCCTTGTGTGCGCCTTTGTGGCAGTTATGTAAAGGTTCAAGCCTAATCTGATTTAATCTAATTAGAACAATCATATTCACTTTATAGTTATCATTCACATCCTTGATTAGATATCTTCAATTGTAGAAGTATTTCTTATACCCTTGATATGAAACTTGATATACAAAAAGATCTTTATTTTCAATTCTAGAGCTAGCTTCATGTTTTTGAATATATGATTATCAACTTGAATATTTCTAGTTCTTTTAACTTCTAAAGCACTATTTTTTCCCAAATTTATTTTCTCTATATTGCTATTAGTTTTTAATGATCCTAAACGTGCGAGACATGTGTTATATAGCACTACAATTGATAACCCAATCATCTTTAAAATAATTATTTTCTTAAAGTGCAACACAAAGAGCATTTCTGTTAATGTTTTTGTAAACTTATTTGTCTTCCTTTCTATATATCTAATAATCTTATAACATTCATTTCTTTTATTATAATCCTTGGATGAATTGTATTTAATTTCATGCTTCTAATTCCTCTCTGTTAGATAACTATCTTGTGTCATTTTGTAATATTATTTCATCTTCATTATGAATTCATGATACCCATCACTAAATGACTCTCTTCTTAAATGGTTTCAATTGGATCTTAGAAAAATTTATAAGATTTTTTATGCAAAATATTTATCATCTATATCCTTTCCAAGAGAAGCAAGTTCATTAAATTTATTTTCTTTTAATTTGCTTAAATGAGGGACTAGCTCTTGTGAATTCAATAAATTTATATTCTACATTCTTGTGGTCAAAGTTAGGATCTATACATCATCTAAATTTTCAAATGTTATTTTAAAAATAGAACTTTCTTTGAATCCACTACTCTTGTTGTGAACTTGGAAAAAATTCCTTCCAAAATTGTAAACTTGATCAATATTGCTATCATTTAGATATCTTTTTATCTCAATCTTGTTGACTTTTAAAAGTCTTGTTGGTCTTTGTTCACTACCACTAATAATTTCATAACAACTCTGAAGCGTTAGAAAAATATCCCTAAAAGACACCAGTCATAATAATTTTTCCTTTTAATTTAATTGTAGATAAAGGAATATTAAAAGAGTCCATTATACTAAATTCCATCTTTTTCAAATGAGTGTGATAATAAAAACAAAATTCTAAATCCTTGATGTACAACTTTTTTAAATGAAAATATCTCACTAATTTTTTATATTGATATTCTTTTCCTTTTTGCGATATTGTACATTTCCTTTGCCATGAAAAAATACTAATGTTGCCCACAATCTAATTCCAACCCATATACTTCAAAATCCACACTATAAAACCAACATATCATTGTGCAAGATTTAAGAATACTCTAATACCATATTGAATAAATAAAATAATTAAAACAATAAATATAAGAGTGCATCAAGTTATCAAAACTCAAATTACACAACAACTTGATTTTTCTTCTTACTTGAATAATGACAAAGTGGTTGGTATATTTATATCTCTCATACAAATTTCTAGAAATCCTAGAATGAATAAATAATACAAGCCTCTAAAGAGAAAATTCTAGAAGAAGATGGAAGTTTCCATATGGTAGAATATTTCACAAATTAGAATATTTAATAGATAAATATTTTCTCCTACACTGAAGATTTTTTAGATGCATTCCATAAATAAAAAAATAAAAAATTATCCCTGCAACCTCCCCATTGTATTTAAAATATTGACCTCTACCAATCCCTAATATTTCTCCTCCCAAACCAACTAGAACATTTCCTCACCACAAACCTTCACAATCCATACTCCATCTAAACCATATCATCATCATCCTCCTTTACCAATTTAAACTCTGCTAAAACATCCCATCCCCTCATCATGATCTAAATCATCAAAGAAATCATTGTCCCCACCATTCGAACATAAGCCCCCACCTCCTCCAAAGGTGGAAGTGAAGCCCCCACACCCTCCAATGGAAACTCCTTTTGCATGCAAATTAGTGCATGTGTGTACCCATATCCCCACTCTATATTATTCTGAATATTTCTAAAAAATAAAATAATTCTTATAAGTAAATAAAAGCATTCTTCAAATAAACATAAAGTACACAATGTAAATAAATTACATTAATATAAAATAAAATAAAATATTTTAAAAATAAATTTAATAGTATAAAATTTATATATCTTGTTGTTTTTTATATAGATGTTTTTCATATATCTATACTAGTTAATTAATAATCTAATTCTAATAATATATTAAAATAATTACATAATATATATAAATAACATAATAAATATATTCTAATGTATTTTTTTTATGGGAAAAAAATACACACAATCGAATCCAGAAAAATACATTAGAATACAAAATGGATTGTGGAAATCTCATATCTTTAATAATAAAGATAATCAAAATTTAATTGATTTAATCTTTTTCCTTGTTCTTTCTTTAAATTTTTAAAAAATAGCATTCATCATTCATAGTTGGCATTAATTTTACATAGTCCATTAGATTAGATGCAAAAGCTTCTAGTTTGTACCATGTATGTTTTTTTTCTCGGCATTTCGAATGACACTCAGTGGTTTATCATTGGGATGAAAGAAAATATCAGAAAACAATAAAAAAAATAAAGAAAATAAATGAATGTACAAAAAATACAAAGAACCTATATTTATCTAGCTACAAGAACCAAATAAAAAATAAAAATAACAACTAATAAACAAAACAAAAAAATGTGAATATATGTATGTATGTATGTATGTATGGATCCATACATACATACATAAGGTGTTTTATACCTTGGTTATTTTCCACCTAAGTCCTAATTACACACCAATCAAGCTTGTTTAGGGAACCACATAGGAGTAGTTGGAGCATCTCCAGTTTAGGTGGACTTATCATGTTATCATTTCCACTTTATGTGGTGTCTCCACCTTTGTGTCTTTATCACATTATTGTATCCACCTTTCATGGTTGCATTTTTCCAACTTTGGTTTCCACTTTACGTGGGATGATAGGTTTTCACTTTTGTCTCATGTCATAATTACAACACTAGTCATAATCTTATGCACTCTTATGTTCTCACCATGGCTATATAACCAAAGGGTCTCCTATATAATAATCATATAATTGATTCAATTGTATTGCATCATTGAGGGGAATATAGTTTATTCTTATCACATTTATTCTCTCTTCTTATTGTGCTTTCCATTAGGCCTCTAGATCTTGGGTGGCTACCTTCATAGCCAAATCACACAAACACACAAATTTTTTTTAAAAAAAGAAGAAGTTAAATAGATATAAGAGAACACATAAAATGACACAATAAAGTGAGCAAAAAGTAATAAATTAAAAATTAGGAAAATTTTCATCATCCAAACTATTATTGATCTCCCAACCAATTTATTAAGTTAAAAGTTGTTAATGGACCTTTGGTATGCTAGTGAAATTGAATGATTCTTAGACCACCATGGATCAAGTCTTGTTGAGTGCAAGGTTACAATATCATAAGGGATGATGTTGGGATTGTACCCTAATCGAATTTGGTGGAATGGATACCCCTTAGTCTTTCTGTCTTAGTTTAAGAAGTTTCAACTTAAGGTTCATGCTTCCATATCAGATAGTTAAACCGACTGTGTATGACAAATCTTCTTTAAAAATATTATAATTTAAAAAGAGAAAATAGGGCCTTTATATGACAAATTTATCATATGTAGAACAAAATTTATGAAATTTGTACAAAGACGTCAACTAAGAACAACTTGACCTCGTAGTTCGGAAAGCATATGTATTAACTCTTTTTTATATTGAAACAGGACCTTTATATGACAAATTTACCATCGTGGAAAAGCATATGCAAGGGAATTGAGAAGAGCGAAATCTCGAGACAATTTAACTTTTTTGTCTTTTGGATTTATGATGGCGGTGGGATAAATTTTCTTATAAAAAAAATGATACGGTGAATTGGGAGGAAAGTTCAGCAGGTTTTGGGACCGACAACACCGGATCCACCCACTAGGTAGTGCCAGCTAATTTCCACCAAAAAAATGTTGAATTTTTCTGGACGAGAGGAATGGCATTCACACACCTCGGTAGTCTTGAAAGTAGATTCAGAGATCGAGGTAAGCAACTCTACTCTATCTAGAGTTTAAAAAGGCACCGATACTCTATCTAAATCCTCCTCTACAGTAACTGTCTACATTAACAGCCTGGATCACTTACTCCACTGGATCAGACCTTATCGCAAACCATTACAATTTCTTATTAAAAAAGCTAAAAAGTAAAACCACACATGCCGTCACAGAGTCCGGCGCACTTCACACGCTACCAAATACCACGTAACTCATCATGAAAACTTCTTACATATGCCTATAAATACCATCCCATTCCCATTGATTCATCAGACCGAGCTATTCCCTCTTGTAGGTCAGATATGGGAAAGATGAGTTTCACCTGTAATCTCTTGCTCATTTTGGCCCTAGGCTCCATCCTCACTGCCATGCCATCAAATGCAACATACCACACAAGTCCCCCAAAGCCGTACCAGTACATGTCTCCTCCTCCACCAGTCCACACTCCATCTCCAATCCCTAAGCCACCAGTGAAGGCACCACCAAAGCCTCCTGTTGTTGTGAAGCCACCACCAAAGACTCCTGTTGTGAAGCCAAAGCCTCCACCTAAGCCAGTTTCTCCACCCCCTTATACTTTCAAGTCCCCACCACCACCCGTTCCAAAGGTTTCTCCTCCCAAGCCAGCTCCAACATATTCTCCTCCTAAGAAGTCTACACCAGTTTACACACCCCCCAAGCCATCACATCCTCCTCCTTCACCAGTTTATACTCCACCCAAAAAATCTCCTCCTAAGCCATCACATCCTCCTCCTTCACCAGTTTACACACCCCCCAAGCCATCACACCCTCCTCCTTCACCAGTTTATACTCCACCCAAAAAATCTCCTCCACCAGTTTATACTCCTCCAAAAAAATCTCCTCCTGCCCCCCATGTGAAGCCACCAGTATCCCCACCAAAGTACAAATCACCTCCTGTTGTCACCCCTTCACCACCTAAGCGTGTGCCTATTTACCCACCTCCCCATCACTACTCCTACAAGTCTCCTCCTCCCCCCTATTAAGCAACTCCACCGCTGCAAAATAAAGTCGCTAGCCTGTTTTGAAGGTTAGTTTCAGTTTTATGTTCTTATTATTAGCATTTTACAATGTTTAAAACAGTTCTTTCAATATTTTTAATCGTTTCTCGCTCTCTCTTCAACATTGGTATCGAGTTTTAGCTCCGCATCTCAATGTTCGTTGTACATTTTAATTTTTTCCTGTTGTTAACCTGCCACTTAATGACAGGAGGCTTGCAGCATTTGGATCTATATAAGTGGGCAATGTATTCATTCTGTTTGATCTATCTAAATTCTATTATATTGATGACATTAATCTTGTTGGTTCTAGCCATCTGATTTCATATGTTGGGGATCTTTTTCTCTTGCAGGTTAACTTTATGTTCTACTAATCCCCTCAAGAAATGGGAGATATTAACACTACTAGCTACAGACAATGATGAATGTGTTCAAGGCATATATTGAAGAATCTGAGCCTCTTCTCAATAAGCAATGTTGTGTTGTATGCAAAGAGTTATTTACAATGATAAAATCAAATTTCTTATGATATGCAAGGCTTCCTGTTATATGTGTGAAAGCGTTCTATTTCTGAGTTTCATGAGCATACAAGACATTTAGCCGACAGTGAGGGCTTCTACGTTAATTAAATATACGTTTGCATACGTTTGTATTAAAGAAAACATGCTTAATTAAGCGCTGAAATAAAGTATGTCAGATGATGTTATAGTGAACAATCGCAATACAATAGTATATGTTTAAGTAGACATAATATTCGATCGGGGACAGAACAAACATCATTTGTCGAGCAAGATACTTTTTCATGTGACCGCGAACATGAAGAATGTTACTATTTATCACAATATATCGACTTTTTAAAATCTTAAAATAAATGGGCTATCTTGAAATTTAAAGGAGTTGTTGAAAGTGCCAACAAAATGCATTGTTTATACATCCATTTGTTTACATGTACGGATTGACATTTTTTATACAGTAGGTTTCAGTTTCTATTTTTAATTGATATTGTTACTGAATTAGATTGTGTGATAGTTTTTTATTATATAAAAATTAATTTATATTATTATTTATATAAATATTTTTTTTTTAAGATGAAAAATTCACATAATCTAATTTAGAAATAATACCAAGTACATTTATGAATTGTGGAAGTCTATAGTTTTGACTTTATTTTTATATAAACGATGAAAAGTATTATAACATTATTTAATAATGATATATTTTTGTTAGTCAAATGCTATACATATTTATGACTTTTAAATCAATAAATATACATGTATTGTGTTTGATTTACAGGATTAGAAATATTTGCTACATATATTTAAGCTGATACAATTGTTTGATAGTACATTTATATTTTATTTCTCATCTTGAAAATTACTATGATTATAAAATTAACATTGAAATAATAAAAATTAATCATATATATATAGTTGTCTTGTTATTTGTTTGCGATATACAACATAATAAATGTTTTTGAATGTTTAGCGTGTTTATTATTACAAAAATTGAAAATATAGAAAGGTTGATGAAATATTGAAATAAAATATCAAAACATAATTTATAAGAACACTAAAAGACATGAATATCATGACTATATTGTTATTATAATTAATTGTATAAACATAATTGTAGGAGATAGATAGTGAAGTTCCCATGTGCCCAAGACAAAATAGCCTTCCATAAGAGAAAAAATGACAAGAATAGCTTCCTTGATTATGGATGTTTGAATCTTGATTGAATATGAAATGTATTTCTTATAGAGACACGATTGAAACATGGGATTAGACATGATTGTGACATGTTTTAAACTTATTGTATGAGACAACTAAAGTGTCAACTGTTAAATGACATAGGTAAGTAAAAGTAAATGTCAAAAGATCAGAAAAGATCTTATGACAACTAACACCTTCTAGAAGGATTCTCTAGGACCTAAGTAAACTTCAGTATGTGAATATGACTAAACTATTAGATAAAAGATCTCATTCACACCAACACCCCCCCTTAAGTGCAACTTGGGGAATAGTATATTATTATGTAAATGATGCAAAATATAGAAATTATTATGGCTCTTGACTACTAGTCCATGCCAAGTACCCATTTACAGTACAATCTCTCACAAATAGAGAAAATGAGAAAACCCATTGCAACAAAATTCCTCTCCAAAAAAAGAGAAAATATACAAACAAGTGATGAGAGGTGGAGAACTCAATGAGACCCTCCGAGGGCTACATACATCGCAAAGATAAAACCAAAGACCCACCATAGGAGGAAAACAGAGATTTGGTATAAAAAACCCCTCCCCCCCCTCGCGCGCGCGCACACACACACACACACAATATACTACAAAAATAGTGAGTGCTTGAAGACAAAATAGAGTCCAATGTCTACAAACAACATGTCTTCCTTTGGAAAGAAGAAAAATCAAGTACCAATACAAGAATGCTTCCCATTCTACATACAAATTGGTAGCAACAAGAAACCAAATATTTGAAGATGTCTCTAAAATCTACTCATGGGTTGCCAAGTGTTGGCATTATTGTCATTGATGTTAACAAATGTTGCATGGATGCCAAGAGGATTTAGAGAAACAAGTGTTGTGCAAGTGAGATTGTAGAGGTTATCATATCGGGATAACTCAGTCGATCAAGTGTTGTGCAGGTGATATTGCAGAAGTTATCATATCGAGATAACTCAACTGATCAAGTGTTGTGCAGGTGATATCTTCTCTGGTGGTTTGATCGGAATAACTAGGCCAATGTCGGGTTGTGTGGAGTTTCTATTGTGTTTTGTCTACCAGAGTATCCTGTACCGAATACAAAGTATATGCTACACATCAGAATAGTTGAACATAGATGGAGTAGCAATTTTTATTGATACCGATAGAAAAAACTATTCCAATATCACTATATCGGTATAGCTCGGTTGAAACAAAAACTTGGGGTACCTATCGAAATAATCGACAAAGGCGGAATGCCAAATTCTTACAATGACGATAGTGTAAGATATTCCGATAGAGGAAGAATGAAGAGAGACCCCTTGGAATGATCATTGACATAACTCATAGTGACATAACAAAGGAATCACAAGGTCATCTCTATGGAAGCTTTATTAATCAGAATAACATATGCCAATATGGAGAAGGTCTTTGGAGTTATGATTTCGGAAGAGATATGCCGATGCTTGTTCATGTTGGTTCATCAGAATATGTGGGTTAGTGCCCAAATGTTAATCCAATAGTGTTTCCTATTCTGATGGGTATGCATATTGGAATACCTATGTCGATAAAGGTGAGTTGATATTATGTCATCAAAATGACTTGTTCTGTCATTCTAACATGTTTTTCCTATATCGATAATTATGGTGATCCTGATAAGTGCTTGTTTGGCTTGAAGTCTTTCAGCTTGGCCTAACTTATGATGATGAAGTGTGTCACCATGGAGAAAAGAGAGGTTTTCATCAGAAACTCATGCCGATGAAAGGGACCAAAGGCATCACAAGGTCATTGGGATAAGTTGTGAAGGTAGAGTAGATGCAAGATGTCATCTCGATAGTTAAAGCTATACCGATAGAGCTTTGAGGAGTTTTATAAAAATGAGTCAACCCGATACATGCAACATGTTTGTAGAGAATGCCATGACTACAGTCCGATAGTCCATGTGGATGTTTGACCTGGTTTGATCAAGTGACATGGATGGAGATTGAGGAGATTAAGAAGACTTTGAGGACACATTGCATGCCGACAAACATAGGGATGATGTGGCACGTGGAACTGCCACGATGACAATTATGATCAAGTCCTCCTGGTTGAATCAAGCAGATCAAAGACTTAGATTCAAAGTTGATCATGAACACAGGTTGGCACATCTGGAAACTTGAATTGATTACTGGCCAAATACAGATTGACTAAGTGAATGATCTCCAGACTACATTGGAAATTGTATAGATCGTGGGACATGACAACAAGGAAGAACAACAATTGTCCTATGTGTGATGAGTTATGATCCAATCAACTGTTTGGAGGTGATGTGTGCTTCATGAACTCAATAGTGGAAAAAAGTGTAATGTTGTTGTTGAAAAAGAAGTAGAGAGTAGGAAAAGTTTGATTAAGTGATTACTGAACAAGTAAGAGAAGAAAGTGTTGTAGAGGTAAACCTAGAAAAGAAGCAGAGCCAAAACCAAACAAGTAATTGCAGAAGAAAGAGGTAAAAAATTTAGCAGAAATAGAAGACTGATTTGGAAAAGACAAGAAGGCAGAGACAGAGAGACAAAGATGAAGTATCATTAAGGTATATCTTTTAGAGAAACAAATAGTTGTTACAAAAATAATTTGTAACAAGGTTTCTATAATTGTAATAAATTGTTTATTGAATCATTGTGTATCTTTGAGTGGGTGCTTAGAGAAGGGCTAGGTGCTCAAAATACAAGGGGTTAGTGCTCCTTGGGTTGGTGCCCTAAAACATATTGTAATTGTGATTTACCTGTGATTCTGGATTGGAACAGTAGACTCCAACAACTATTCTCAGCGAGGTTTTTCTCTTATTGGGTTTTCCTCGTAATTACTGGTGTTATGTGACGTGTCCTTGTGTGTGTATGATTCTGGTTTTGTTTTTATTTGCACACACACTAGATTGAAGTTTTAGAGTATCACCGATTCACCCCCCTCATAGTGTTCACTTGTGTTTTCAATTGATATCAGAGCCCTAAGTTCCCTTGTAGTAAAGCTTTCTCTAGCTTGGGTAGATCCTATCTTGTGAACACAATGGCTAGGAATGCATCCTCCTTTAAAGAACCTATGTTTGATGGCACTAACTATGCCTTCTGGAGCAGAAGAATGGAAACTTACTTATCCTCTGGGTATGTGCACCAAGTTGTGGTACCAAAAGGGGGTCTTAAGATGCCACGTTTTTTTTTTTTTTTTTCTGAAATCAACAAAGTCTAAACTTCAACGATAAATTGAAGATAGTTACACTCCAAATTTGAAGATGCAACAAGAACAAGAGTCAGAGTGCTTCAAGTCTACTTTCTAAACTAGTAATTTTTTTTTAAAATGGTGGAGATTAAGGGCTTCAAAAAGGGGGGCCACAAAAAATGGTCCTATTTTTATGCAAAAAAAATAACATAGCGTCTGTTGTGGCCCCCCTAAAATGTTAACTTTTTTTTTGAATTTTTAAAATCTCTTCTGTAAGAAATTAGCTAACATCTTGTAGTTTATGCCAGATTTTTCAGCTAATTTTTTAATGAGTATATGATTTTTTACTAATTTTCGAAGTGGACACATCCTGAAAAATAGAAATTTGAGTGTGCTCCCCCCTAAAATCATTGAAAACTAATAAAAAATCAATTTTTTTTTTTAAATTGTGTAGAATGGAGTCTAGTTTTTAAAAATGTAAGTTTTTTCAAAATCTGATGAACGTGTAAAAATCTATACCCAAAATAGTGCATGTTGGTTTTTGACAAAAAATGGACACACTGACAAAAGAAATTATAGATGAAAGACTTAATGAAATCAAAATTTGAAATAAATTACATTGTTGGATAGCTAAGAGGGAGCTCAAGTTTACCACGGTATTTTTTTTTTAACTTCATTGAAACACGTGCAAACCTGATGGAGAGCATGACCAAAAATATGTCAAAATTTTCAATGTTCTGATAAAAACATGTCTCTAGCCTGAAATGGTCGTCCAAACCTTTGGGTTGGATGCCCAAGGCAAATCCAACCCATAGGTTTGGTGTTTCCCAAAGTGAGCCATTTGGTGCAAGCCAAATATGGTGCTTGCCCTATTTTGCATGCGCCAAGTTTGGTGCTTGCCCTATTTGGCATGCACCAAATGTGATGAATGGATTTTTCCATTTGGCACATGCCAAATGTGGTCCATATTCCACATTTGGCGCGCGCCAAATAGGGAGAGCACCAAATCTGTACATAGAAACCCCCATCTCGTAGTTCCATCTCTCTCTATGAACTAGATCTCATATTCTCTCTCTCCCCTTGCCTCTTCTTGGGCTCTTCATTCTTATAGATACATACTCTTCTTTGTCCCTCCCCTCTCTAGCTCTCACAATTCCCTTATTCTCCTCTCCCTCGAGCTATCTCCCTCTTCATCCTTACACCCATCTAATTCCCTCTCTCACCTCTTTCCCTCAGTTTCTTCCTCACTCCCTCCTCTCTCTAGGTCCTAAGGGGTCATAGGACACCATATGACCCCTTAGTACACAATATGACCCCTAACAACACCTAAGGGGTCATAAGACACCATATGACCTCTTAGGTTACCATAGGACCCATAACGACACCATATTCTATCCTAAGTGGTCATAGGATACCATATGACCGCTTAGGACACCATACAACCCATAACGACATCATATGGTGTCTTAATGGGTCACATGACACCATATGACCCCTTAGGTGTCATTAGGGGTCATATTGTGTCCTAAGGGGCTATATGGTGTTCTATGACCCCTTAGGACACCATATGACCCCTTAGTACACCATATGGTGTCAGTATGGTTTGTATGGTGTCCTATGACCCCTTAGGACACCATATGAGCCCCTAGTACACCATATGGGGTCAGTATGGTCTTATAGTGTGTGATAATTCCTTAGGACACCATACGACCCATAATGACAACATACGGTGTCCTAAGGGGTCACATGGTGTCTTAAGGGGTCATAACACACCATATGACCTGTTAAGACACAATATGATCCCTAACGACACCTAAGGGGTCATATGGTGTCCTATGATCCCATAGGACACCATATGACCCCTTAGGACACCATACGACCCATAACAACACCATATTGTTTCCTAAGGGGTCATATGGTGTCCTAAGTAGTCATAGGACACCATATGACCCCTTACGACACCATACAACACATAACGACACCATATTGTGTCCTAATAGGTCATATGGTGTCTTAAGGGGTCATAGGACACTAGATGGCCCCTTAGAACACCATGTGACCCCTTAGAACACCATATAGTGTTGTTATGGGTCATATGGTGTCCTAAGGGGTCCTATGGTATCCTAACGGGTTATATAGTGTCTTTTGACCCCTTAGGATACCACATAACCCCTTACGTCTCGTTAGGGTTCACATTGTGTCTTAAGGGGTCATATGGTGTCCTATGACCCCTTAGGACACCATATGGTGTCATTATGGGTCTATGGTGTCCTAAGTGGTCATTAGGTGTCTTATGATCCCATAGGACACCATATGACCCATAATGACAATATAAGGTGTCCTAAGGGGTCATATTGTGTCTTAAGGGGTCATAACACACCATACGACCTGTTAAGACACAATATGATCCCTAACGATACCTAAGGGGTCATATGAATGCCTATGACCCCATAGGACACCATATGACCCCTTAGGACACCATATGACCCATAACAACACCATATTGTGTCCTAAGGGGTCATATTGTGTCCTAAGGGGTCATAGGACACCATATGACCCCTTACGACACTATGTGACCCTTAGAACACCATATAGTGTCCTAAGGGGTCATAGGACACCATATGACCCCTTACAACACTATGTGACCCTTAGAACACCATATAGTGTCCTAAGGGGTCATATGGTGTCCTAACGGGTCATATAGTGTCCTATGATGTTGGTATTTTGGTATGGTTTTGTCATTTATGTCAACATCTACTAAAACACTAGCACTTTGGAGATCTAACAACATTCACCGGCAAGCAAGTAACTATTGCACAGTTACTGGTATATGGTTCACTGGTAGGATATAAGGATCACCGACACTCGGAATTATGTGGAAGACACTTGGTAATGTCGAAGACATCTTTTGGACATCTTGTCCTAGAGTTTTTTTCATTAGTATATTCATATTTGCATATTTGCTTTTACCGGCAAATAGGTCCAGGGTTACCTAGGGTTACACCGGCAGGTTTATCTTTTCCAGATCAGCATGGCACGCTAAAGAAATGATTAATTATTGTTGTAAATGCATTAAGCCGACATGTTCAATCTGTTATTGCATCGGGCATTATATTTTTTGTAAAATATTTTTATTGTAATATCTTGTAGAGCCGACCTACTAAAATTGGTCTTAGGTTATGGTATAAATGTAAGATCTTATTTGTAAGATCGAATGTGGAATGCGAAAAAGAATTGTGAAGGTATATGTGAGATTAAGCAGAGCTATACATGAAGACATCATTTGAAGGTGAAGCAAGGTTTTTGTGAAAGCATATCAACATTACACCGGTACTGAATCCAGCATATGAAGATGCTATTTTGTGTAGTACATTCTTATTGGATTTAACCATCCAACTATACTCAGTGTGACTCCCATTTTGTGTTTGAGCAGTGAGCTCTAGGTTGTTGGCCTTTCTGCATATGTAGACCCCATTTATGTACACTTACTATCTGTAGTACTATCATCTGATTGTGGGTAAGGTTTCCCACCGTGGTTTTTCCCCTTACAGGGTTTCCACGTACAAATATTGGTGTCATGTGTTGTGGATGACTTTGTGTTTATGTTTCATGCATTAATCTTTACTGGTATAGCTATTAACTATTAACACTGTCTATTGGCATACTTAACTGGTTTACCGATATTAATCATTAAAGTGGTTAAGTTGTTTTTGGTTTGAAATTAGTTGACAACTGGTTCACCCCCCCCTCTTAGTTGTCTCCGGGACCTAACATATGACCCCTTAGGATACCATATAACCCCTTACATGTCTCTAGGGTTCACATTGTGTCCTAATGGGTCATATGGTGTCTTAAGGGGTCATAACACACCATATGACCCCTTAGGACACCATATGACCCATAATGACACCATATTATGTCCTAAGGGGTCATATGGTGTCCTAAGGGGTCATAAAATACTATATGACCCCTTACGACATCATACAACCCATAATGACACCATATTGTGTCCTAAGGGGTCATATGGTGTCCCAAGGGGTCCTAGGACACCAGATGACCCCTTAGGACACCATGTGACTCCTAAGATCACCATATAGTGTCATTATGGGTCATATGGTGTCCTAATGGATCATATGGTGTCCTAATGGGTCATATAGTGTCCTATGACCCCTTAGGACACGATATAACCCCTTACATGTCATTAGGGTTCACATTGTGTCCTAAGGGGTCATATGGTGTCATATGACCCCTTAGGACACTATATGATCCCTTAGGACACCATATGGTGTCATTATGGGTCATATGGTGTCCTAAGGGGTCATATGGTATCTTAAGGGGTCATAACACACCATATGACCCATTAAGACACAATATGATCTATAATGACACCTAAGGGATCATATGGTGTCCTATGTGATGAGGAGGGATGATAGAAGGTTAGTCTTCTTTGAGGTTGGTGGGCTGTTGTTCTCAATGTGCTTCCCAAATCAATCCCTAGGCACAAAAGGGATTCTTCTAAACCTTTCTCCTATCTCCTCCTCTCTATTCAACACTGCTTGCACTCTATTGTATTGGAAATCACTCCTCCTAACCTTCCATGCTAAGGCATTCAAGTCTGAAATGAGGTCCTCTTGTGTGTCACCAAAAATGAACAAGTTTGGTTGTCCACTAGTTGAATCTCCTCTCTTCCAGGAATGGGCAACTGTTGAAGAACCATGGTTTACCTAACCTTGTTTGCACCTTTAATGATTTCAAACATATTAAGGTGTTGATTGAGCATCTGGACAGGTCTGCAAAGTATGATGACTGTCCTTCACCTTTCAATAGTGAAAATATCCAACTCGGATGCAAAGAACGTTGGTTTACTCAAGGCAACTTCTAGGTTCAAGTGGTCATTTTGGTCAAATGACTTAATGCAATTCGATGGAGCTTGTAGTAGGGTGTCTTAGGTCTTTACTCATCAATTTTGATGATTTGAAACAACCAATTGCTTCTCTTTTCTTACTGATTTCATAAAATGGTCAAACTTGCTCCAAAAAGGCTACTAGAATTAGCCCTAGTTTCTAATGAAATTTGTTCACCCTGCTCAATCTGTTAAACTTCATGAAAAACCCTTGGAGATGTGGTCTATTGATGATGAAGACTCAAGGATTTTTGCTATGGCAAGTACTGTATGGATTGTTTGAGGACTGTCCCATAAAATAGGCACTTTTCAAGGGTTTTTAAGAGTTTTGGTGAGGGTTTGCAAATTAAAGGTTTCCTCCATGAAGCTAGACCCAAGTTAAATGTTCACACCTTGCTTTAACATATTGCAAACACTTCCAAAGATTCAAAACTTATCTTAGACTATTGTCATTATATCAAACAAGTGTCATACTGCTGCCCTTACACAGAAATAACAGTCTAGATGACTGGGACAACAACTTTTCAAGGTTTTACATGCATTTACAACATTGGTTAAGCAAATAAAATGAAGGTTTAACAAATATAGAAGCAACAATGCCTTGTTAGAAGTTGTAACACCCTGCAATACAATTAGGAAAGGTTTTCTTATGACTGTTGTTCATACACCGCCATCACTGCTTTTTGACAATCTTAAAACTGATTGCAACTTTCTTTCTTGTTTAATTCACTTCCTCGCTCTGTCCCTGGTCTGAAAAAAGGTGTTAACGACAAAGTAAAACAATACACATATCCTCTTCAAGGATCTTGTAAATTTTAACACTTAAGAAGATGCCACAAACATGACAGCATTATGAGACTGTGACAAAGAAATACACCTTCCTAGGATCCTTATTTAGGTCCTTTACAACCAGATTGTGCCTCTTATTGTCTTAGTATTGAAAACACTTGTAAATATATTCCTTGATACATAAAAGAAAGAATCCATCATTCCATACTGTCCTTGAGGGAGGTTGGCACTGAGGTTTTAACAGTGAAACAATGACACACTGTCTTTCAGTCTGTTTACACCTTTTCTTCTTGCACCCAACCAAGTCATGAGAGAGACAAGGATGGTAAAGTGCAGCAATAACTCTTTCCAACTTAAGTCTACTCCAAAATTTTAAAGTACAGTGCTATGAACAGCAAAGTACCATTCAAACAAATCTAAGAATACCCAAGCCAAGTTGCTCACTCCACATACTTGCCATGGGTTTACAAACACCTGTGCATTGTTAGAAAAGGAAAATGGATGTATGGTACAGTATGTACAGATCCAACAAGTTCCCTCAAAGCCATGGATGAAGAGACTTTGAAGAAATTAGTTGGACCATGAATGGTCTTCCATTGGAACCACAAAACAATGCCTTTCTCAAGAGCACTTCAAACAAAACTTGTTCCAAACCCCAAGAAAAGATCAGAGATCACTACTAAAACATTAAAGGAGATCACATCAATCAAAAACAGGTTCAGTATGGACTCATGGAGCCATGGTACGGACTGTACTCTAAAAAGTGCAGAAAACTAGTTAAAAACTCATAGAAAACAAGAGCAAAACAAGTATTTTTCTTAATTTTCCAAAATGAACAACCCATACAATGATTGGAACATGGTGTTTATACATGTGCCAACTTATTGAAGCCCTTGTATGGACAGGTATAGGCTGGAACTAACCAAAACCACCAAAAACCACTTTTTTGACAACTTTTGACAACTTTTTGACAACTTTTTGTTGCTCAAAAATTGCATTTTGACTTCCGGTGACTTGGCACTCAAACCAATGACTCAAAATAATTTAGAAACACTAAATAAACATGCTCCAATTCCTTTCAAGGCTTTACAACATCAAAAAAATTCAAAAATGCTCATTTGGACCCAAAACTGACAATTTTTAGCCTACCGAGCAAAAAACCAAAAAAATCTTGGAAACTCACAAAATGAGTTCCAAAACTTATTACCCCACAAAACAAACCTATTAAACCTACTAGAAGCATAAAATAAACACACATGCTTAATTTGCAATAAAATGTTATACCTGCTAGGATTTGAGCATTCAGGTGCTCAGGTGCTCCTGCACCATACTCCCCTAAGGACAAAGAAGTCATGTGACTCCTTTGTGCAGTAAAGAGAGAGGAATTCCAGCTTTGAGAAAGTCACTTTCAGGTATCCATGTGGCTTCCGAAGCTGGTTTATCCTTCCACTTGATGAGATGCTCCAAGTAGGTACATGGTGTCTTGTTCTTTTGATGATTCTTGAATCTAGTACCTGCTGAGGAATGGGAGTAGAAGAAGAGGGGAGAGAAAGATCTGAAAGGGAATGAGAAAGATCTGAAACTCCTCGTGAATCTGATGCTAGCTCCCCTTTGAATGGCACCAAATCTGCAACATTGAAAATAGGAGACATAGAAACTTCATTAGGCAAATCAACTTTGCAAGCATTATGGCCATATTTAGCCAAGATTTTGCATGGTCCTACTCTTCTCATTTGCAACTTAGTAGGCACTCCTTTCTGTAACCGTGACTTGTTGAGATGGACCATCACATAATCACCCACTGAAAATTGAACATCTCTTTTTGAAGCATCAACTCTCTCCTTAACTTTTTGAGTAGTTTCCTGTAAAGACTTATGTACCTGCTCATGAATTTCTTTCATAGACTGTGCCATATCTTCTGCTGTACCACTCACTTGCTGCAAATTAGTTACATCATTTAGCTCAAAAACACCTCTAGGATGCATTCCATAAACAATCTGAAATGGGCTCTTACCAGTGGATCTGTTTACACTGTCATTGTATGCAAACTCTGCCTGATGGATGAGTTGGTCCCAACTTTGCCCATATTCTTTGGTAAGACATCTGAGTAGATTACCCAATGTTCTGTTCACCACTTCTATTTGGCCATCTGTCTGTGGATGGTAAGCTGAGCCAAAAGACAAGTTAGTACCCAATTTCTTCCATAAAGTTTTCCAAAAATGACCCAAAAACTTAGCATCTCTATCAGATACAATACTGGATGGCAAACCATGAATTCTTACAACTTCCTTAAAGAAAAGAAAAGCAATGTGACTAGCATCATTAGTAGTTTTGCAAGGTATGAAATGTGCCATTTTACTGAATCTGTCAACAACCACAAAAATACTATCACATCCTGTTTTTGTTTTGGGCAAACCTACCACAAAATCCATACTGATGCAATCCCAAGGCCTAGAAGGTATGGGAAGAGGCTGATACAAACCAGCATTAGTGCTAGTACCCTTGGCTTTCTGACATACCATGCATTGCTCAACATATTTCCTGACATCTGCCTGCATCTTAGGCCAAAAATAGTGCCTCTGAACCAATTCCAAAGTCTTATTAAGACCAAAGTGACCACTCAAGCAACCATTGTGCTTTTCCTGTATAAGATTCTCCCTCATTGAACCTTTTGGCACACACAGCTGTCCACCCCTGAATAACAATCCATTCTGCAAAGTATAGTCAGCATATTCACTATGAAAAGTATTCTGAAAATCTTGACAAACTTTGTAAATATCAGCAAAATCAGAATCATGTGGATATAAATCCTTAAAACATTCTATACCAATACAAGTTCTAATATGAATTTCTTGAATAGTAAGTAACCTTCTACTCAATGCACTAGCTACTTTATTGCACTCTCCTTTCTTATGCTTTAAAGTAAAGGTATATTCTTGTAAAGACTCTACCCATTTAACATGTCTGTGACTAAGCTTATCCTGTGAATTGAGAAAACTAAGTGCCTGGTTGTCAGTGTAAACCACAAATTCTTTAGGAAGAAGATAATGCCTCCATTTCCTAAGTGTCTGAACCAAAGCATACATTTCAGGATCATATGAAGAATATTTCTTCTTAGCATCATTAAGCTTTTCACTGAAAAATGCAACAGGTCTATTATCCTGACTCAAAACAGCACCAATAGCAATATTACTTGCATCACACTCTAAGGTAAACAATTTGTCAAAACTAGGTAGGATCAACACTGGTTGAGTAGCAACTCTGACTTTCAGCAATTCAAATCCCCTATTGGTTGCTTCTGTCCACTGAAATTTCACTTTCACACCACCCTTAATGGTGTCTAACACAGGTGCACATATTTCACTGAAACCTCTGATAAATTTCCTATAAAATTGAGCAAGTCCATGAAAACTCCTGACATCACTAGCATTCTTAGGGGTTGGCCAATTAACTATGGCTTCTACCTTATCTGGATCCATCTTCAAATCACCCCCTGAAACAACAAAACCCAAATAGACCAGCTCTTGCTTAAGGAAATCACATTTCTCTAGATTGATAGTAAGTTGTTCATCATTCAATCTTTGTAAGACAATCTGCAAATGTTGGAGGTGTTCTTCCTTGGTTTGACTGAAAATTAAGATGTCATCAAGGTACACAACTACAAACCTGCCTATGAAGTCATGTAACACCTCATTCATCAATCTCATAAATGTACTGGGTGCATTTGTTAACCCAAATGGCATGACTAGCCATTCATACAACCCCTCATTTGTCTTGAAAGCTGTTTTCCATTCATCTCCCTCTTTGATGCGGATTTGATGATAACCACTTTTTAGGTCTATCTTACTGAAATATTTTGCTCCCCCTAAACAATCCATAAGATCTTCTATCCTAGGAATGGGGAATCTATACCTGATTGTGATCCTGTTTATTGCTCTTGAATCTGTACAAAGTCTCCAAGCCCCACCTTTCTTAGGTGCTAACACTGTGGGTACTGCACATGGACTAATACTTTTTCTAATCATTCCTTGGTCTAATAGCTCTTGGATTTGTCTTGCCACTTCCTGATTTTGTTCACGTGTCATTTTGTAAGCAGCTTTGTTTGGTAAGGATGCACCTGGGATGAAATCTATCTGGTGGCTAATGGCTCTCTGAGGAGGTAGAGAGGTTGGTTGACCATCATTAACAATTGACTTAAACTGATCTAGAAGTTGTTGCACCTCATTTGGGATTTCTATCTTCTTTTCTTTCTTTTCATCAACTGGTTTAGTTACTAATGCAAAACCTATGCCATCACCTTCTTTTAGGGTATGAATGAACTCCTTTTCACCAACTAACAAAATGTTGGGAACTTTTGGTTTGTTGCCCTCACTCTCTTCATTAAGGGACTGAATTTTATAGTTGATACCATTCTTGAAAAATGAGTATGAGTTCTTTTCTCCATCATATTGTGCTTTCCTGTCAAATTGCCAAGGTCTTCCTAAAAGCAAATGACAAGCATCCATAGGTAGTATATCGCACAAAATCTTATCTTGGTACTCACCTATGTTAAACTCTACCCATGTTTGTTCACTCACTAATACATGCTGCCCTTTTTCCAACCATGTGACCTTGTAGAGCTCATTGTGTTGTATTCTAGGTAGATGAAGTTTTGTAGCAGCTTCTTCTGATATGATGTTATCAGTTGATCCTGAGTCAATGATAACTTTGCACACCTTTCCTTGGATCTTACATTTGATCCTGAAAAGAGCTTTCCTTTGAGACATATCTTTCTGGGATGGCTCTTTCATGAGGGTCCTCCTGATCATGAGGTTTTCCCCTTCTTCTGATGGTAGACACCTTTGATTTGGTGTGGTTTCCTCTTGCACAAAATGGACTCTCTTATCACCTCCTTGAGATGAGCTTGGCTTTTCTGGGCATCTATATGCCGGATGGCCTAGTTTCTGACAGTTGTAACACTTCATTGTGGAGAAGTATGAACCTCTTCCAGGTCCATTAGATCTACCCCTTCCTAGGTTGCCTGATCCCCTACCCCTATAGTTGGGTCTGCTCTGAGAATCCCCGCTTTGCTCAATAAGCTTAGACTCTCCCTGGGACCTATGATCTATGTATCTTCCCCCAAAACTACCTCTATGACTGCCTCTGTTTCCTCTGCCTCTACCTCTACCTCTACCATTATGTTCTTGTTTCTTCTTGTTTCTCTCTTCTACCTTCAATGCTAATTGATAACACTTTTGTAATGTGTTGGGACACCATAGGCTTAACTCTTCCTGAATATTCCACCTTAACCCATTGAGATACCTAGCTACTCTGACATTTTCATCTTCTTGTACCTTAGATCTAAGGCTTAGTTTTTGGAATTCTTCAGTGTAACTACTGACATCTAGGTCTTTCTGTCTCAAGTTTTGTCTCTTCCTATGCAACCGGATTTCATAATCTTCAGGCATGTAGGTGTCTTTGATTTTAGTTACCATTGTCTTCCAGGTGGTTATGGGTTTCTTTCCCTCTTTCACCCTTTCCTCTTGGATGAATTTCCACCAAGTTAAGGTTGCCCCTCTCATTCTGGATTTGGCTACCTTCACTTTCTGTGCTTCAGTAATGCCATCACATTCAAAGTGATTCTCTAGACCCTCTATCCACTCCATTAGTGATTCTGGTTCCATCTTGCCACTAAAAAGGGACACTCCATCTAGGGCCTTTCCAGTCAAAGCTTTCAAAGCTTGTAAAAAGGTTTCTTGTTCTTTATCCAAGATTGGATTTGGTTCTGGGACTTCTTCCTCTAAGGTTTCCTTCTTATCTTTAGCACTTTCTACTCTCTCACTGACTTCTTCAGTCTTGACTTCTACTTGGTTCAACTTTCTTTCAAGTTGTTGTAATCTTTCCCTAAGGAGTCTATTTTCTTCACCCTGATCCTCCATCCTCTTTGCTAACTCTGCATTGGTCACCATGTTGTCGGTGTTGTCTCCCACTGACTCACTACCAGACATATGCTAATCTCTCAACCCAAATCTGAATTGGCTCTGATACCACTATGATGTGGAGGGATGATAGAAGGTTAGTCTTCTTTGAGGTTGGTGGGCTGTTGTTCTCAATGTGCTTCCCAAATCAATCCCTAGGCACAAAAGGGATTCTTCTAAACCTTTCTCCTATCTCCTCCTCTCTATTCAACACTGCTTGCACTCTATTGTAGTGGACATCACTCCTCCTAACCTTCCATGCTAAGGCATTCAAGTCTGAAATGAGCTCCTCTTGTGTGTCACCAAAAATGAACAAGTTTGGTTGTCCAACTGGTTGAATCTCCTCTCTTCCAGGAATGGGCAACTGTTCAAGAACCATGGTTTACCTAACCTTGTCTAGCGTCCTAAAATTGCGACACTTGCAATTTCAACTGCATTTTGGTCTTCACGATGGCGACGCAACACGCAACCTGAATGGAGACCCCGAAACCTGATTATGACATTGAAAACTGCATTTTTCAAGTACCCTGGCCTGAACCTCCTTGCACCCTGCTGTCCCGGGAGGTGGGACCAGAGTGCCCAGCGCCCTCGTCCTTCAGGACCAGGGCGCCCAGCGCCCTGGTCCCTGGGTCCTATTTTGGGCCCGGTCTCTTTTGGACTTTGGGTCTTTATGTTTGCAAATTGGAAAATTATCTTTCCTGGTCGGCCTAAGGTCGGGAAAATCAGTCTATCAGCCCTAATTGACAAGTATATAAACTACATTTGCCTCTCCCATTTGGGGTATGAATGAAGGAAGAAGGACATATGTGTACAAGGCGTGGAAACTATACTCAAGCATTCAAGCATTCAAACATTCAAGCATTCCTTCTAAGTCTCCATTCAAGGCTAAGTGTTGCATTCAAGACAAGGATTCAACCATTGAAGAGGAGATCACTTACAACATATTACAACAAACAACAACATCTATACCTTCGCACATAAGGATACAAACATCCTTACAACAAGGTATTAGTACTTGTTTTACAGTCATTTACATTTACAGCACTTGCTCATTTCTTGGTTAATTCCAAAACCGGGGTTTGACCTAAAGGCAAACCCCTAATCCTTAACCCCCAATCATCTTCGCTTTTCTGTGTGTAGGTTGCAGGTACGTAGCTGAAATTGAAGATCTGGAATCCTTGTGCAGAGACGAGCAGATCCCCCTTCATTTCGCGGATTTTTCGGAGGACCGTGGCGCCGGGCGCCATCGTCTCGACAACTTTTGCTCAAATTTGCAGGACAGCGCCGTATCGACATTTTACTACTAATTCCAGGTCCGCAGCTTCATCCTATATCCCTATCTCAGTTTATAAGCGAATCTTTGTCACTTTCTATGCATTCCTAGCTTAATTCTTCTATGCACATTCTTTACAAAAGAGGGTAGCCTTGCTTTCTTAACCCTTGAAACACATTTAGCATCCAATCTTGCATTGCGTGGGATTGGATCTTGTGGGTTTCAACCCCCCTTTTGAATGTAAAGTCTCTCCCCTAAGTGAAAACCATCAACCCTAGTGAATCTCCCTTCTCTCTCCTTGGAGTTGGAAGAGGGGAGAGCAACTAGGGTTCGATCGCAATTTTCCGCTTTACATTTTGGTGAACCCGACGTGAACATCCTTTCTGATTATTCATAGTTAGATCTGAAAATTGATTCCTTGATACATTTCCATGTTTGATCTTTTGCAAAATTTTAGAGGTTAATTGCATAAAAACCCTAAATTTTCTTTTTAAGTAATTAAACTTGTGAAGTG
The DNA here is from genome assembly GCF_030272615.1 of Cryptomeria japonica. Taxonomy (NCBI): domain Eukaryota; kingdom Viridiplantae; phylum Streptophyta; class Pinopsida; order Cupressales; family Cupressaceae; genus Cryptomeria; species Cryptomeria japonica. The sequence continues at coordinate 732,653,015 of NC_081412.1, forward strand.
TTTAATTATTAATGCTTGTTTCAGATCTGCCCTTCTATTACAAATTATCAATTCATATCTATGCTTTAATTTTGAAAATTAAGTGGTTAAGTGTCAAAACCCTAATTTTTGAAACCCTCTTGATTCAACCTTTGTCCGAAAATTTCACTAATCTAAACATCTCCAAATCAGCTGTAACTTTGGATTCCGCAATAAAATCACAATATCTTTCATCCCTGAAAATTTGGAAAAAAGTTGCGAGGACTGTGGCGCCGAGCGCCATCGTCCCCGACATTTTTTCTGAAATTTTGGGAGCAAGATCTTACTGTATTTTCCTGCTAAAATCCAGAATTTTGGCTGATTTTATCAAATCTAACACTTTCAAAATTACAGTCAAAGTTGGTCTTGTGATTGCTTGGATTAAGGCTTCTAAACATTCAAAAATCATTGAAACTGAAATTTTGTGTCAAAATTGTGTTCTTACTGTCCTAAATCTGAAAAGTGTGTTAACATTCATTAAAAATTTCAGTGCTTTATTCAAATTCTTGCATTTTGTGACTTTTGAAATTAAGTGCTTAATTACAACAACTTTGATTTCCGCTTTCAAAATTGAATTTTGCGTGAAATTGAGTCAATTTTTAAATTTCAAAGTTTGCATTGCTTTTGGCATTCCCTCTAAAATCATAAAATTCAAAATTTCAATTTCCCTTTCTGTTTCAAAATTCAAATTTTTGCATTTTTCGACAATCTTGGTAGGGTTCAATTTTGAGATTGCAACTTTAATTTGGTCTATCTACAGATCGTAAAATCACTCAATTTTTTCAGATTAGCTCTAAAATCATCATACCTTTCATCCCTGCAAATTTTGAAAAAAGTTGCAAGGACCATGTTGCACTCCGAGCGCCACGGTCCCAGACATTTTTTCCGAAATTTCGGGAGACTGTCGTGATTGCATTTAACAGCTTAAATCCAGAAGATTGGCTGATTTTACTGAAAATTGCTACCTCTAAATTCAAAACTTTCTCTCTCTCTCTAGTGCATGAGTTTTACAACAATAAGCCCTACTTACACTATTCCCATTAGACGAAGCCGTAGAATTAAGTCTTTCCAAGGTTTAACTACTGAGGAGATGGAACCTAATTTGAATAGCCTTTTTAACGAGGACATGGGTAATTCCTCTAATCCTCCTAATGATGAAGAAGCTCTCCATGAGGTTTCTGTAGAACAACTTTCGAAATTGGATAACCAATTTGACGATTTTCGATAGTGGATGTCTCAAGAATACCCTGATAGTCAAGCTCTTCCTTTAATTGAGGGTCTAAAACGTATGCTTCAAAGTGATAAGAATGGAATTGATATTTTGCGTGGTATTGCACACATTGTGGATTTGAATGTGATGCCTATGAAAAGTTGTGCCGAAACCTTAGGTTATACACAACCTCCTACTCAAGTCAATCATTCTATTCCTTTGATGACTTCCATTGCTAGCATACCTACCTTTACATCAAACATAATGGCTACTTCTACACAAGACATTCCTCCTGTGATCACTAGTCATGGGAGCAACCCTTCTTCTTCAATTAACCCTCTTCCTTCATTTAATCCGATTTCTTCATTCATTCCTTCAATGAATGTCCCTATTATATCTCCACAAATGAACATGACGCAAGGGGGCAATTCATTCAATCATTCTATTCCTCCTTGTAGTGTTCCTCCTGTCCAATCATCTCCTATGACTAATTATCATAGAGTCCCACCACCTTACTCTTTACCTTCTTTCAATAACATAACACCTCCATCTCAATCTAACACATCTAATATGAATTCTTCGACTGAAGCGACCATTAACAATCTTGCACAAGCTGTCTCTTCTTTACAGCAACAAATTGCCTCTATGAATCAATCTAAGTTTAGTGTGCCCACATTTGATGTTGCGAGCCCACTTTCTCTTGACATTGTTCGAGCTATTCCCCCTAAACATGTTGAAATCCCACATTTGGAGCTTTATAATGGTAAGGGTGATCCTCTAACACATGTTAAGACTTTTCAAACAATATGTACTGATTTTGCTTATGACCAAAGGTTGCTTGCAAAACTATTTACTAGAACATTAAGAGACAAAGCCCTACAATGGTATTGCTCGTTGCCTTCTTATTCTATTACTTCTTTTGAACAACTTGCAAATGCTTTCATTCAACAATTTCAAAACAATATAAGTCCTAAAGTTACTTTGATTGATTTAATGCATTGTAAACAAGGTGTTAAAGAAAAAGTGACTGATTTTATTGGTAGATATAAGCATTTGTATGCTCAAATTTCTTTTCCAGTGCCCGACAATGATATTCAAAGAATCTTTATTTCTAATTTGCAAAAAGATATTCGAGACAAACTTCTGTTTTCTGAGTTTACTTCTTTCCAACAGTTGTGTGCAACTCTTCACAATTATCAACTGACTGTGAGTCAAATGGAACAATCACATCCTATGGCTCCGAGTGATAAGGGTGATAGTAGTCAACAACCATTTGGGAAGTTTAAACCGAATAGAGATTCCATCAAATTCAATGAAAACATCATCAACAACAATGTGAATGCAGCATCAGGTGTGCCTCCTATTTCTAAATTTTTCAAGAAAGAAAGAAAGTATACTCCTTTGAATGAATCATTGCATAGTATTATGAATAAATTATTGGAACAAAATGTGCTTACTCTTCCTCCTATAAGACAAATTGATCCCGCAAAGATTACTTCACCTTATTTTGATAACAAATCTTTTTGTCAATTTCATCGTCAGCCTGGGCATGATACTGAAAAATGTTTTTCTTTAAAGGGTAAAATTCAAGATTTGATTGATAATAATACTATCTCTGTTTCTGGAGTGAATGATAAAGGCAACACATCTGTAGCTCCTCCTAACCAAAATCTTTAGATTTTCACTGATCCATTACCTTCTCATACCTCTAATGCAATTGAGGCTAATGATTCCTCTCTCTCATCTGATGGTCTTGTGTCTATGACTCCGAATGTGATTAACTTTGTAGAGCAGCAAGAAATCCCTAAAGAACCTTCCATCACATTTGATTCCAGTGAAACCATTAGGGCACCTGATGGTCCTTTATACATAGTTGCAAAAGTCAAGAATACACCTTGCCGTGGAGTGCTTATTGATCCTTCATGCATGGTTAATGTTATTACTGAAGAATTTCTTTTTACTTTGCAATTGAGTCAAGTGATCTATGACAAAACAGATGTGATTGTGAAACTATTTGATGCATTTTCTTCTCCTGCAATTGGTTCTATTACATTGCCTATTGAAGTTCATAACAAATCCCTTGATGTGAACTTTGCTATTATTCCATCTTCCGAACAATTTCATGTGAAGCTTGGCTATCCTTGGCTATCTTCCATGAAGGCTATTGCTTCTCCTATTCATAAGTGTTTGAAATTTCCCCATAATGGTGAAGTTGTTACTGTCAATCATAGTCTCTTTAAACCAGCTGAAAGAACCTCTAGCGTTCCTATTAATTACTTTTGGCCTAAACAATTCCAATCTCTTCCTCCGCGAAGTGATCATCTTTTCAAATCTTATCAAAAGTGGAAAACAGATATGATCCTATCTCTAAGTGAACCTAGAACACCTAAACTTGATATTCCTATCATTCTTGAGAAGGAAGTTCTTCCTTTGAAAGATAAAACTAATGTCTTTCCTCAAGAAGATTCCCAACCCGTCCCTATGGATGTGACTATGTCTATGCCTAATAAACTTCCTAAGAGTAGACCTATACCTCCTCGTCATGATGGACTTGGTCTCCTTCCTAAACAAAAAATTCCTCCTTTATATGGAGCAGTTCCTCCTCCTTCCTTTTATAGAGAGAAGAGACCTTCCTCTTCTCCTATTATCCAGCCTAAGAGACCTCAACCTAAACACCCAAGTGATAAGGATGAGAACATCCCTCCTCCTCAATCTTCTCAACTTCCTACTAAGAATAGACGAAATCATTCTACACGTGAACTCCGACGAAAGCATCGTCTTAGGGCTCAAGCAGCTGCTTCTCAAACTTTACAATCTCCAAAAACACCTTCAACAAGCATTATTCCATTTTCTCCTCAGCCGGAAATTGAGCCTAAATCTCCTAAACATAAGATGCATGATGGTCTTGATCCTATGCGAGTTAAAGATCCTATTTTTATAAATCTTGATGATGATATAGATGAAAATGTTATTCATGATGAAAATGCTACTTCTCCTGTTCATTCTGATAGTGAATATGAACTTGTTGATATTGATAACCATTTATCTAATGAATTTTCTAAAGCACTTATCCTAGCTCCTAGACAAGAACACCGCAGCTTGGGATATGAACATAGCCCTTGTTTGGATCTTGTGATAGCTCCATGTGCTGTGTTGGATGTTCCTCCTCTAGCGTGTTCCCTGCCTTCCCGAAACATTGATCAGCAAGATCGGGGGGTAGATGACGTGCTAGACTAGTTACATTAGCATAGCAGATTCTCTCCTCCTCTCTTGTGTTACTTCTTCTATATGTTATTCTCATTCTTCTATTTGTTGTCCTTAGTGTTGTCTACTTGAGGACGATGCAAAGCATTGAGATCTCTCGATCTCTCTCATGTTGACTCAAAAGACACATGTGTTCCCTTCTTCTAGGTGACCTTCCTTGATTGGGGAATGAAGAACAATTATGCATACATACATATGATATACATGAATAATCATACAGCATACTGACCCCAAGGAAAGCGAAGTCACCTCGTGCTTTCTGTTTTGTGTCTATTATCCTTGGGTTTATCTCACACTTGGGGGCTAAATCCTTGCGATAGCGTGCTCCTTTCCTTTCTCGTTTCTTATATGTATCACTACCTTAAAGCAATCACCCCCGGTGAGGCGTGTGCAATCGCTTTAACGTAGGGGGGCATACATCCCGTTCATATCTTTTCAAGATACTTGAAAATTTATTGACAAATTTAACCTTGCCTTGAAAATTTTTGATATCTTTCTTGCATGACTCATAGTGAGGGAACCTTACTACTGACAGTCATGGTTCTCCCTCGTGATCTTCCCTTTTACTTTTTCAATTGAAGTCGTAAGATCTTTAGTCCACTGGGGGCTTGGTGTATCTTGCCTCCTTGACGTGGTGAAAGTCTTTCAATATTGTTTCCTTGTACTTTACCGGAAGTATGAGCATATATACTCCCGCTAAAGTGGGGGCTAAATGTAGCGTCCTAAAATTGCGACACTTGCAATTTCGACTGCATTTTGGTCTTCACGATGGTGACGCAACACGCAACCTGAATGGAGACCCCGAAACCTGATTATGACACTGAAAACTGCATTTTTCAAGTACCCTGGCCTGAACCTCCTTGCACCCTGCTGTCCCGGGAGGTGGGACCAGAGCGCCCAGCGACCAGGGCGCCCAGCGCCCTGGTCCCCAGGACCATGGCGCCCAGCGCTCTGTTCCCCAGGACCGTGGTACCTAGCGCCCTGGTCCCCAGGACCATGGCGCCCAGCGCCCTGGTCCCTGGGTCCTATTTTGGGCACGGTCTCTTTTGGACTTCGGGTCTTTATGTTTGCAAATTGGAAAATTATCTTTCCTGGTCGACCTAAGGTCAAGAAAATCATTCTATCAGCCCTAATTGACAAGTATATAAACTACATTTGCCTCTCCCATTTGGGGTATGAATGAAGGAAGAAGGACATATGTGTACAAGGCGTGGAAACTATACTCAAGCATTCAAGCATTCAAACATTCAAGCATTCCTTCTAAGTCTCCATTCAAGGCTAAGTGTTGCATTCAAGACAAGGATTCAACCATTGACGAGGAGATCACTTACAACATATTACAACAAACAACAACATCTATACCTTCGCACATAAGGATACAAACATCCTTACAACAAGGTATTAGTACTTGTTTTACAGTCATTTACATTTACAGCACTTGCTCATTTCTTGGTTAATTCCAAAACCGGGGTTTGACCTAAAGGCAAACCCCTAATCCCTAACCCCCAATCATCTTCGCTTTTCTGTGTGTAGGTTGCAGGTACGTAGCTGAAATTGAAGATCTGGAATCCTTGTGCAGAGACGAGCAGATCCCCCTTCATTTCGCGGATTTTTCGGAGGACCGTGGCGCCGGGCGCCATCGTCTCGACAACTTTTGCTCAAATTTGCAGGACAGCGCCGTATCGACATTTTACTACTAATTCTAGGTCCGCAGCTTCATCCTATATCCCTGTCTCAGTTTATAAGCGAATCTTTGTCACTTTCTATGCATTCCTAGCTTAATTCTTCTATGCACATTCTTTACAAAAGAGGGTAGCCTTGCTTTCTTAACCCTTGAAACACATTTAGCATCCAATCTTGCATTGCGTGGGATTGGATCTTGTGGGTTTCAACCCCTCTTTTGAATGTAAAGTCTCTCCCCAAAGTGAAAACCATCAACCCTAGTGAATCTCCCTTCTCTCTCCTCGGAGTTGGAAGAGGGGAGAGCAACTAGGGTTCGATTGCGATTTTCCGCTTTACACCTTGTTTGCACCTTTAAGGATTTCAAACATATTAAGGTGTTGATTGAGCATCTGGACAGGTTTGCAAAGTATGATGACTGTCCTTCACCTTTCAATAGTGAAAATATCCAACTCGGATGCAAAGAACGTTGGTTTACTCAAGGCAACTTCTAGGTTCAAGTGGTCATTTTGGTCAAATGACTTAATGAAATTCGATGGAGCTTGTAGTAGGGTGTCTTAGGTCTTTACTCATCAATTTTGATGATTTGAAACAACCAATTGCTTCTCTTTCCTTACTGATTTCATAAAATGGTCAAACTTGCTCCAAAAAGGCTACTAGAATTAGCCCTAGTTTCTAATGAAATTTGTTCACCCTGCTCAATCTGTTAAACTTCATGAAAAACCCTTGGAGATGTGGTCTATTGATGATGAAGACTCAAGGATTTTTGCTATGGCAAGTACTGTATGGATTGTTTGAGGACTATCCCACAAAATAGGCACTTTTCAAGGGTTTTTAAGAGTTTTGGTGAGGGTTTGCAAATTAAAGGTTTCCTCCATGAAGCTAGACCCAAGTTAAATGTTCACACCTTGCTTTAACATATTGCAAACACTTCCAAAGATTCAAAACTTATCTTAGACTATTGTCATTATATCAAACAAGTGTCATACTGCTGCCCTTACACAGAAATAACAGTCTAGATGACTGGGACAACAACTTTTCAAGGTTTTACATGCATTTACAACATTGGTTAAGCAAATAAAATGAAGGTTTAACAAATATAGAAGCAACAATGCCTTGTTAGAAGTTGTAACACCCTGCAATACAATTAGGAAAGGTTTTCTTATGACTGTTGTTCATACACCGCCATCACTGCTTTTTGACAATCTTAAAACTGATTGCAACTTTCTTTCTTGTTTAATTCACTTCCTCGCTCTGTCCCTGGTCTGAAAAAAGGTGTTAACGACAAAGTAAAACAATACACATATCCTCTTCAAGGATCTTGTAAATTTTAACACTTAAGAAGATGCCACAAACATGACAGCATTATGAGACTGTGACAAAGAAATACACCTTCCTAGGATCCTTATTTAGGTCCTTTACAACCAGATTGTGCCTCTTATTGTCTTAGTATTGAAAACACTTGTAAATATATTCCTTGATACATAAAAGAAAGAATCCATCATTCCATACTGTCCTTGAGGGAGGTTGGCACTGAGGTTTTAACAGTGAAACAATGACACACTGTCTTTCAGTCTGTTTACACCTTTTCTTCTTGCACCCAACCAAGTCATGAGAGAGACAAGGATGGTAAAGTGCAGCAATAACTCTTTCCAACTTAAGTCTACTCCAAAATTTTAAAGTACAGTGCTATGAACAGCAAAGTACCATTCAAACAAATCTAAGAATACCCAAGCCAAGTTGCTCACTCCACATACTTGCCATGGGTTTACAAACACCTGTGCATTGTTAGAAAAGGAAAATGGATGTATGGTACAGTATGTACAGATCCAACAAGTTCCCTCAAAGCCATGGATGAAGAGACTTTGAAGAAATTAGTTGGACCATGAATGGTCTTCCATTGGAACCACAAAACAATGCCTTTCTCAAGAGCACTTCAAACAAAACTTGTTCCAAACCCCAAGAAAAGATCAGAGATCACTACTAAAACATTAAAGGAGATCACATCAATCAAAAACAGGTTCAGTATGGACTCATGGAGCCATGGTACGGACTGTACTCTAAAAAGTGCAGAAAACTAGTTAAAAACTCATAGAAAACAAGAGCAAAACAAGTATTTTTCTTAATTTTCCAAAATGAACAACCCATACAATGATTGGAACATGGTGTTTATACATGTGCCAACTTATTGAAGCCCTTGTATGGACAGGTATAGGCTGGAACTAACCAAAACCACCAAAAACCACTTTTTTGACAACTTTTGACAACTTTTTGACAACTTTTTGTTGCTCAAAAATTGCATTTTGACTTCCGGTGACTTGGCACTCAAACCAATGACTCAAAATAATTTAGAAACACTAAATAAACATGCTCCAATTCCTTTCAAGGCTTTACAACATCAAAAAAATTCAAAAATGCTCATTTGGACCCAAAACTGACAATTTTTAGCCTACCGAGCAAAAAACCAAAAAAATCTTGGAAACTCACAAAATGAGTTCCAAAACTTATTACCCCACAAAACAAACCTATTAAACCTACTAGAAGCATAAAATAAACACACATGCTTAATTTGCAATAAAATGTTATACCTGCTAGGATTTGAGCATTCAGGTGCTCAGGTGCTCCTGCACCATACTCCCCTAAGGACAAAGAAGTCATGTGACTCCTTTGTGCAGTAAAGAGAGAGGAATTCCAGCTTTGAGAAAGTCACTTTCAGGTATCCATGTGGCTTCCGAAGCTGGTTTATCCTTCCACTTGATGAGATGCTCCAAGTAGGTACATGGTGTCTTGTTCTTTTGATGATTCTTGAATCTAGTACCTGCTGAGGAATGGGAGTAGAAGAAGAGGGGAGAGAAAGATCTGAAAGGGAATGAGAAAGATCTGAAACTCCTCGTGAATCTGATGCTAGCTCCCCTTTGAATGGCACCAAATCTGCAACATTGAAAATAGGAGACATAGAAACTTCATTAGGCAAATCAACTTTGCAAGCATTATGGCCATATTTAGCCAAGATTTTGCATGGTCCTACTCTTCTCATTTGCAACTTAGTAGGCACTCCTTTCTGTAACCGTGACTTGTTGAGATGGACCATCACATAATCACCCACTGAAAATTGAACATCTCTTTTTGAAGCATCAACTCTCTCCTTAACTTTTTGAGTAGTTTCCTGTAAAGACTTATGTACCTGCTCATGAATTTCTTTCATAGACTGTGCCATATCTTCTGCTGTACCACTCACTTGCTGCAAATTAGTTACATCATTTAGCTCAAAAACACCTCTAGGATGCATTCCATAAACAATCTGAAATGGGCTCTTACCAGTGGATCTGTTTACACTGTCATTGTATGCAAACTCTGCCTGATGGATGAGTTGGTCCCAACTTTGCCCATATTCTTTGGTAAGACATCTGAGTAGATTACCCAATGTTCTGTTCACCACTTCTATTTGGCCATCTGTCTGTGGATGGTAAGCTGAGCCAAAAGACAAGTTAGTACCCAATTTCTTCCATAAAGTTTTCCAAAAATGACCCAAAAACTTAGCATCTCTATCAGATACAATACTGGATGGCAAACCATGAATTCTTACAACTTCCTTAAAGAAAAGAAAAGCAATGTGACTAGCATCATTAGTAGTTTTGCAAGGTATGAAATGTGCCATTTTACTGAATCTGTCAACAACCACAAAAATACTATCACATCCTGTTTTTGTTTTGGGCAAACCTACCACAAAATCCATACTGATGCAATCCCAAGGCCTAGAAGGTATGGGAAGAGGCTGATACAAACCAGCATTAGTGCTAGTACCCTTGGCTTTCTGACATACCATGCATTGCTCAACATATTTCCTGACATCTGCCTGCATCTTAGGCCAAAAATAGTGCCTCTGAACCAATTCCAAAGTCTTATTAAGACCAAAGTGACCACTCAAGCAACCATTGTGCTTTTCCTGTATAAGATTCTCCCTCATTGAACCTTTTGGCACACACAGCTGTCCACCCCTGAATAACAATCCATTCTGCAAAGTATAGTCAGCATATTCACTATGAAAAGTATTCTGAAAATCTTGACAAACTTTGTAAATATCAGCAAAATCAGAATCATGTGGATATAAATCCTTAAAACATTCTATACCAATACAAGTTCTAATATGAATTTCTTGAATAGTAAGTAACCTTCTACTCAATGCACTAGCTACTTTATTGCACTCTCCTTTCTTATGCTTTAAAGTAAAGGTATATTCTTGTAAAGACTCTACCCATTTAACATGTCTGTGACTAAGCTTATCCTGTGAATTGAGAAAACTAAGTGCCTGGTTGTCAGTGTAAACCACAAATTCTTTAGGAAGAAGATAATGCCTCCATTTCCTAAGTGTCTGAACCAAAGCATACATTTCAGGATCATATGAAGAATATTTCTTCTTAGCATCATTAAGCTTTTCACTGAAAAATGCAACAGGTCTATTATCCTGACTCAAAACAGCACCAATAGCAATATTACTTGCATCACACTCTAAGGTAAACAATTTGTCAAAACTAGGTAGGATCAACACTGGTTGAGTAGCAACTCTGACTTTCAGCAATTCAAATCCCCTATTGGTTGCTTCTGTCCACTGAAATTTCACTTTCACACCACCCTTAATGGTGTCTAACACAGGTGCACATATTTCACTGAAACCTCTGATAAATTTCCTATAAAATTGAGCAAGTCCATGAAAACTCCTGACATCACTAGCATTCTTAGGGGTTGGCCAATTAACTATGGCTTCTACCTTATCTGGATCCATCTTCAAATCACCCCCTGAAACAACAAAACCCAAATAGACCAGCTCTTGCTTAAGGAAATCACATTTCTCTAGATTGATAGTAAGTTGTTCATCATTCAATCTTTGTAAGACAATCTGCAAATGTTGGAGGTGTTCTTCCTTGGTTTGACTGAAAATTAAGATGTCATCAAGGTACACAACTACAAACCTGCCTATGAAGTCATGTAACACCTCATTCATCAATCTCATAAATGTACTGGGTGCATTTGTTAACCCAAATGGCATGACTAGCCATTCATACAACCCCTCATTTGTCTTGAAAGCTGTTTTCCATTCATCTCCCTCTTTGATGCGGATTTGATGATAACCACTTTTTAGGTCTATCTTACTGAAATATTTTGCTCCCCCTAAACAATCCATAAGATCTTCTATCCTAGGAATGGGGAATCTATACCTGATTGTGATCCTGTTTATTGCTCTTGAATCTGTACAAAGTCTCCAAGCCCCACCTTTCTTAGGTGCTAACACTGTGGGTACTGCACATGGACTAATACTTTTTCTAATCATTCCTTGGTCTAATAGCTCTTGGATTTGTCTTGCCACTTCCTGATTTTGTTCACGTGTCATTTTGTAAGCAGCTTTGTTTGGTAAGGATGCACCTGGGATGAAATCTATCTGGTGGCTAATGGCTCTCTGAGGAGGTAGAGAGGTTGGTTGACCATCATTAACAATTGACTTAAACTGATCTAGAAGTTGTTGCACCTCATTTGGGATTTCTATCTTCTTTTCTTTCTTTTCATCAACTGGTTTAGTTACTAATGCAAAACCTATGCCATCACCTTCTTTTAGGGTATGAATGAACTCCTTTTCACCAACTAACAAAATGTTGGGAACTTTTGGTTTGTTGCCCTCACTCTCTTCATTAAGGGACTGAATTTTATAGTTGATACCATTCTTGAAAAATGAGTATGAGTTCTTTTCTCCATCATATTGTGCTTTCCTGTCAAATTGCCAAGGTCTTCCTAAAAGCAAATGACAAGCATCCATAGGTAGTATATCGCACAAAATCTTATCTTGGTACTCACCTATGTTAAACTCTACCCATGTTTGTTCACTCACTAATACATGCTGCCCTTTTTCCAACCATGTGACCTTGTAGAGCTCATTGTGTTGTATTCTAGGTAGATGAAGTTTTGTAGCAGCTTCTTCTGATATGATGTTATCAGTTGATCCTGAGTCAATGATAACTTTGCACACCTTTCCTTGGATCTTACATTTGATCCTGAAAAGAGCTTTCCTTTGAGACATATCTTTCTGGGATGGCTCTTTCATGAGGGTCCTCCTGATCATGAGGTTTTCCCCTTCTTCTGATGGTAGACACCTTTGATTTGGTGTGGTTTCCTCTTGCACAAAATGGACTCTCTTATCACCTCCTTGAGATGAGCTTGGCTTTTCTGGGCATCTATATGCCGGATGGCCTAGTTTCTGACAGTTGTAACACTTCATTGTGGAGAAGTATGAACCTCTTCCAGGTCCATTAGATCTACCCCTTCCTAGGTTGCCTGATCCCCTACCCCTATAGTTGGGTCTGCTCTGAGAATCCCCGCTTTTCTCAATAAGCTTAGACTCTCCCTGGGACCTATGATCTATGTATCTTCCCCCAAAACTACCTCTATGACTGCCTCTGTTTCCTCTGCCTCTACCTCTACCTCTACCATTATGTTCTTGTTTCTTCTTGTTTCTCTCTTCTACCTTCAATGCTAATTGATAACACTTTTGTAATGTGTTGGGACACCATAGGCTTAACTCTTCCTGAATATTCCACCTTAACCCATTGAGATACCTAGCTACTCTGACATTTTCATCTTCTTGTACCTTAGATCTAAGGCTTAGTTTTTGGAATTCTTCAATGTAACTACTGACATCTAGGTCTTTCTGTCTCAAGTTTTGTCTCTTCCTATGCAACCGGATTTCATAATCTTCAGGCATGTAGGTGTCTTTGATTTTAGTTACCATTGTCTTCCAAGTGGTTATGGGTTTCTTTCCCTCTTTCACCCTTTCCTCTTGGATGAATTTCCACCAAGTTAAGGCTGCCCCTCTCATTCTGGATTTGGCTACCTTCACTTTCTGTGCTTCAGTAATGCCATCACATTCAAAGTGATTCTCTAGACCCTCTATCCACTCCATTAGTGATTCTGGTTCCATCTTGCCACTAAAAAGGGACACTCCATCTAGGGCCTTTCCAGTCAAAGCTTTCAAAGCTTGTAAAAAGGTTTCTTGTTCTTTATCCAAGATTGGATTTGGTTCTGGGACTTCTTCCTCTAAGGTTTCCTTCTTATCTTTAGCACTTTCTACTCTCTCACTGACTTCTTCAGTCTTGACTTCTACTTGGTTCAACTTTCTTTCAAGTTGTTGTAATCTTTCCCTAAGGAGTCTATTTTCTTCACCCTGATCCTCCATCCTCTTTGCTAACTCTGCATTGGTCACCATGTTGTCGGTGTTGTCTCCCACTGACTCACTACCAGACATATGCTAATCTCTCAACCCAAATCTGAATTGGCTCTGATACCACTATGATGTGGAGGGATGATAGAAGGTTAGTCTTCTTTGAGGTTGGTGGGCTGTTGTTCTCAATGTGCTTCCCAAATCAATCCCTAGGCACAAAAGGGATTCTTCTAAACCTTTCTCCTATCTCCTCCTCTCTATTCAACACTGCTTGCACTCTATTGTATTGGACATCACTCCTCCTAACCTTCCATGCTAAGGCATTCAAGTCTGAAATGAGCTCCTCTTGTGTGTCACCAAAAATGAACAAGTTTGGTTGTCTAACTGGTTGAATCTCCTCTCTTCCAGGAATGGGCAACTGTTCAAGAACCATGGTTTACCTAACCTTGTCTAGCGTCCTAAAATTGCGACACTTGCAATTTCGACTGCATTTTGGTCTTCACGATGGCGACGCAACACGCAACCTGAATGGAGACCCCGAAACCTGATTATGACATTGAAAACTGCATTTTTCAAGTACCCTGGCCTGAACCTCCTTGCACCCTGCTGTCCCGGGAGGTGGGACCAGAGTGCCCAGCGCCCTCGTCCTTCAGGACCAGGGCGCCCAGCGCCCTGGTCCCTGGGTCCTATTTTGGGCCCGGTCTCTTTTGGACTTTGGGTCTTTATGTTTGCAAATTGGAAAATTATCTTTCCTGGTCGGCCTAAGGTCGGGAAAATCAGTCTATCAGCCCTAATTGACAAGTATATAAACTACATTTGCCTCTCCCATTTAGGGTATGAATGAAGGAAGAAGGACATATGTGTACAAGGCATGGAAACTATACTCAAGCATTCAAGCATTCCTTCTAAGTCTCCATTCAAGGCTAAGTGTTGCATTCAAGACAAGGATTCAACCATTGAAGAGGAGATCACTTACCATACGACCCATAATGACACCATATTGTGTCCTAAGGGGTCATAGGATACCATATGACCCCCTACGACACCATGTGACCCCTTAGAACACCATATAGTGTCGTTATGGGTCATATAGTGTCCTAAGGGGTCATATGGTGTCCTAACGGGTTATATAGTGTCCTATGACCCCTTAGGATACCATATAACCCCTTACATGTCGTTAGGGTTCCCATTATGTCCTAAGGGGTCATATGGTGTCCTATGACCCCTTAGGACACTATATGACCTGTTAGGACACCATATGGTGTCATTATGGGTCATATGGTGTCCTAAGGGGTCATATGATGTCTTAAGGGATAATAACACACCATATGACTTGTTAAGACACAATATGATCCGTAACGACACCTGAGGGGTCATATGGTGTCCTATGGCCCCATAGGACACCATATGACCCCTTGGGACACCATATGACCCATAACAACATCATATTGTGTCCTAAGGGGTCATATGGATTCCTAAGGGGACAGATGACACCATATGACCCCTTAGGACACCATACGACCCATAACAACACCATATTATGTCCTAAGGGCTCATATGGTGTCCTAAGGGGTCATATAATTTTGTAACGGGTCATATAGTGTCCTATGACCCCTTAGGATACCATATAACCCTTTACGTGTCATTAGGGTTCACATTGTGTCCTAAGGGGTCATATGGTGTCTTAAGGGGTCATAACACACCATATGACCCGTTAAGACCCAATATGATCCCTAATGACACCTAAGGGGTTATATGGTGTCCTATGGCTCCATAGGACACCATATGACCCCTTAGGACACCATACGACCCATAACGACACCTTATTGTGTCCTAAGGGATTATATGGTGTCCTAAGGGGTCATAGGACACCATATTGTGTCCTAAGGGGTCATATGGTGTCCTAACGGGTCATATAGTGTCCTATGACCCCTTAGGATACCATATAACCCCTTACATGTCGTTAGGGTTCACATTGTGTCCTAAGGGGTCATATGGTATCATATGAGCCCTTAGGACACTATCTGACCCCTTAGGACACCATATGGTGTCATTATAGGTCATATGGTGTCCTAAGGGGTCATATGGTGTCTTAAGGGGTCATAACACACCATATAGCCCATTAAGACACAATATGATCCATAACGACAAATAAGAGGTCATATGGTGTCCTATGGCCCCATAGGACACCATAAGACCCCTTAGCACACCATACAACCCATAACAACATCATATTGTGTCCTAAGGGGTCATATGGTGTCCTAAGGGGTCATAGGATACGATAAGACCCCTTAGGACACCATATGACCCATAACAACATCATATTATGCCCTAAGGGGTCATAGGATACCATATGACCCCCTACGACACCATGTGACCCCTCAAAACACCATATAGTGTCGTTATGGGTCATATCGTGTCCTAAGGGGTCATATGGTGTCCTAACGGGTCATATAGTGTCCTATGACCCCTTAGGATACCATATAACTCCTTATGTGTTGTTAGGGTTCGCATTGTGTCCTAAGGGGTCATAGTCATATAGTATCCTATGACCCCTTAGGACACCATATGGTGTCATTATGGGTCATATGGTGTCCTAAGGGGTCATATGATGTCTTAAGGGGTAATAACACACCATATGACTTGTTAAGACAAAATATGATCTGTAACGACACCTAAGGGGTCATATCGTGTCCTATGGCCCCATAGGACACCATATGACCCCTTAGGAAACCATACCACCCATAACGACATCATATTGTGTCCTAAGGGGTCATATGAATTCCTAATGGGTCGTGGGACACCATATGACCCCTTAGGACACCATATGACCCCTTAGGATACCATACAACCCATAACAACACCATATTGTGTCCTAAGGGGTCATATGGTGTCCTAAGGGATCATATAATGTTAAAAAGGGTCATATAGTGTCCTATGACCCCTTAGGATACCATATAACCCCTTACATGTTGTTAGGGTTCACATTGTGTTCTAAGGGGTCATATGGTGTCCTATGACCCCTTAGGACACTATATGACCCCTTAGGACACCATATGGTGTCATTATGGGTCGTATGGTGTCCTAAGGGGTCATATGGTGTCTTAAGGGGTCATAACACACCATATGACCTGTTAAGACACAATATGATCCCTAATGACACCTAAGGGGTCATCTGGTCTCCTATTGCCCCATAGGACACCATATGACCCCTTAGGATAGCATACGACCCATAACAACACCTTATTGTGTCCTAAGGGGTTATATGGTGTTCTAAGGGGTCACAGGACACCATATGACCCCTTAGGACACCATATGACCCATAACGACACCATATTGTGTCCTAAGGGGTCATATAGTGTCCTGTGACACCTTAGGATACCATTTAACCCCTTACATGTCGTTAGGGTTCACATTGTGTCCTAAGGGGTCATATGGTGTCCTACTACCCCTTAGGACACTATATGACCCCTTAGGACACCATATGGTGTCATTATGGGTCGTATGGTGTCCTAAGGGGTCATATGGTGTCTTAAGGGGTCATAACACACCATATAACCTGTTAAGACACAATATGATCCCTAACAACACCTAAGGGATCATATGGTGTCCTATGGCCCCATAGGACACCATATGACCCCTTAGGACACCATACGACCCATAACGACACCTTATTATGTCCTAAGGGGTCATATGGTGTCCTAAGGGGTCATAGGACACCATATGACCCCTTAGGACACCATACGACCCATAACGACACCATATTGTGTCCTAAGGTGTCATATGGTGTGCTGAGGGGTCATAGGATACCATATGACCCCTTATGACACCATATTACCCATAACAACACCATATTGTGTCGTGCAGTGTCCTAAGGGGTCATATGGTGTCCTAACAGGTCATATAGTATCCTATGACCCCTTAGGATACCATATAACCCCTTACGTATCGTTAGGGTTCACATTGTGTCGTAAGGGGTCATATGGTGTCCTATGACCCCTTGGGACACTATATGACCCCTTAGGACACCATAAGGTGTCATTATGGGTCGTATGGTGTCCTAAGTGGTCATATGGTGTCTTAAGGGGTCATAATACACCATATGACCTTTTAAGACACAATATGATCCCTAATGACACCTAAGGGGTCATATGGTGTCCTATGGCCCCATAGGATACCATATGACCCCTTAGAACACCATATGACCCATAACGACACCATATTGTGTCCTAAGGGGTCATAGGACACCATATGACTCCTTAGGACACCATACGACCCATAATGACACCATATTATGTCCTAAGGTGTCATATGGTGTCATATTGGGTTGTAGGGTTCATGGTTATTATATAGGGTCGAGGATTTAGCATATTTGGTCATATGATCTAGGGTATTTGTTATAGGTTTGAAATGGTTTAATTTTTATGGTTGTGGCTATCAAACTATAGCGTATAGAGTATAGATTATAGGGTATAAAGTATAAATTTATCAAAGAAAAAATTTCAATGGAAGTCATTTGGCGCTAGCCAAATGAGTTGCACTAAAAAATGGTTATATGGGACCCTTGACCCATGATCCAAGCCCACATTCTGTCATAAGGCACATGCCTTATAAGGTGCACACACTATAGGGTGTGCACCTTATAGGCTTGGTGTGCCAAGCCTAAGGTTTGGTGCACCAAGCCTATAAGGCATGCGCCCTATAGTACGTGCGCCTTATGAGCATTTTTTTTTTTTTTTGAAGTGTGGCACCTTTTTGGTACCACAAATTCATGCATATACCCCTCTCTAGGATTTGATGTTTGGATGTCAGTGAAAAATGGCTATATTGTTCCTCAAGTTCCTCCTACCTACCTTGATGCAAAGAGGGAATATGAGAATGATGCCAAAGCTAAGAATGCAATCTTAAGTGGTTTGTCTGATATAGAGTTTGTCAAAGTCTTGCACTGCACTTTAGCAAAGGAAACATGGGATAAGCTACAAAAAGTATATGAGGGAGATACCAAAGTGAAAGAAGCCAAATTGTAGAATCTAAGGGATCAATTTGAAAGCCTAAAAATGAAAGAAGAGGAAAATATAGCGGATTATCTGCAAAGAGTGGATGAGATTATGAGTGCTATAAGAGGACTTGGAAAGGAATTTTAAAGATGAGAGTATTGTCAAGAAGGTCTTGAGATCATTAACCACAAAGTATGACACAAAGCTCTTTGCAATAGAAGAAGCTAAATATCTGAAAACGTTTACCATGGATGAACTATTTGGATCACTATCAGCTAATGAGATGAGGAAAATTACTAGTGAAATCTCAAAGAGAGAAGCAAATTTCAATACAACAAAGAAAGGAAAAGAAGAAGTTGTCAATGCAGAGGAATATTTCTCTGATGATGCTATAGCTAACTTCACAAGGAAGCTTAAGAAAGGTGTAGGAAAATATAAAGGTAAGCTCCCATTCAAATGTTTCAACTATGGCAAGATTGGACACTTTGCATCCAAGTGCCCTTATGGAGAGAAGGATGAAGATGAGAAGCAAAATGTGAAGATCTATAGTAAAGAAAAAGATGAAGAATTCTTACAAGCCAAGGAGAAGAAACTTTAGGATAAAGAATAGCCTTTACACATTTGAATAAGATGTCATTGATGAAAAAAATATGTCTAATGAGTGTTTTAGTGAGAATGAAAGAAGTCAATCTCTTTATCGCACTAGGAGAATTGCATGATGAAATTGTTGTTGATGAGGAAGAGGAAGTTGAAGATGAGGTAGATCTTGAAGGTAAACTCATGAGTGCACTTGAAGAACTCAAAAAGTAAGGAGAGAATACAAAAAGATTAAGTATGTTGTTGCGGAAGAACAAGACAGATTGAACAAATATCTTGAGGAGTCTGAGCAAAAAATTTCAGATCCAAGAACACAATTGGATGAAGCTAAAAGAATGTGTATGCGGGAAAAGTGGGCGAATAAAACTAAATATGTGAAAATTATGTTATACACTAGTCCACACACACACACAGGGCTTCTTGATGCAAGCTATGGAGTAACGTAGTGTTACTCAGCTTCCCAAGGAGGGTCCCATAGTTCTCTATCTCACAATGTCCCTCAAACCAACGTTTTTGCTCTCAGATTACTGAGCAAAATGGTTTAGGGATGGCAAATATGAGAATGAGAGATGCTTTTAATTGATTTTAGTATGAGATGTGTTGTAAGCTATGTATGATGCTAAAATGCAATAATCTAAATGATAAGATGACAAGATTAGTATGGATACTATCCTAGCATACTATATTTAGTCTATGATTGAACTAAAATGATAAAGAAAGTAATCTAAGCATGCATATTTGATCTAAAAGAGGCTAAATGAAGAGCATAAAGATGATGAAAAAGCTTGAAAGTATTTGAGCATAAGTATAATGCTTCAAATTTGAAAGATGATTGTTAAGAATGGAGGAATGAGGGCTCTATTTATAGCACAAACAGGGCAATGGATGGTCAGGATTGAAAGGTTTAATCAAGGGCCAGGTTTGAAAGTTGGGGATCCATGTGCACAATTTGTACCAATGAAATGGTGACAAGTGTCAACATAGGATTGGGTTAAGAGAAGAGGTTGGAGGCATTAAAGGCCTGAGAAGACTTCATGGTTATCTAAAGGCTAAGGGTCAAGTCTAAGTTAGGATTACCCACTGGATTAAGAGTTAATCCAAGGATAAACCTTTGTGCAAATGATTAAGAGATAATCATGGTCAAAGCATTAAAGGCCTGATGAGACCCTTGGGTTGGATAGAGGTTGAGTCAAAACAAATGTTTTAACCATGTGGGAAGGTTTGAATTAACCATTAATGGTTATTGGAGACTTTGGGGATTAAGTGGTTGAAGATTGGAAGCCTTTAATGGTTTTCAAAGACTTTAAGGGTTTTAGTGGTTGAAGGTTGAAAACCTTCAATGGTTATCAAAGACTTTAAGGTTTTTGAGAAGTGACTTCCCTTTGCTTAGGGATGTGACAAAGTTTAGAGGAGGGTTAGGTTAATTAGAAGCAATTAGAAGATTCTAGAAGGGATTAGAAAGGGGTTTGGGATTTTGCAAGTGGATGAAGGGATAATAGGATTTAATTGAATTAAATGATTTTCATTCAATTTGGTTGTAATTAAATAAATTTGATTTATTCAATTTGGGATAACTATTTAATTAAATTTGAATTTAATTAAAAGTGGCTAGTGGGATTTAATTGAATAAAATGATTTATTCATTAAATAGGTATAGTGAATTTAATTTAAATAAATTGAGTAACTTATTTAATTAAATAGAGGAATGTGGATAATTTAATTAAATTGGATTTAATTAAATAGAGAAATGAACATAAAATATTCATTTAGGAATATGGTCATTTTTATACGTCTACATTTTGGCCCTCTTTGAAGTGACGTGTGTGCACATGTTATTTCAAAGAAAATGATGCCTTATCATGATTTATGATCAAATGCAATTTTTGTTGTGTCGCTTTTTTGATTTGCCAATCGTGCCCCAGATTTGATGTGATGCCCCAGATTCGATATTTTGATGGTGATGCCCTAGATTTGATTTGATGTGTGATGCCCCAGATTCGATATTTGTGTCGTGTTGTCATGATTTTATGTAGTTGTCCAATATGAGTGTCGGTATAACTTGTTTTGATGTGAGATATTTCAAGTTATGTAGATATCAATGTGTTGTTCTGATCAAAATATGATTTATTTGCGTGTTCTATTTCAAGTTCGATGTGGGAAGCCTGATGTGTATTACAAGCCGATATGGGTTGGAAACTTGAGTTGTGTTACAAGCTGATATGGGTGGGAAACTTGAGTTGTTTTACAAGTTTATGTGATTTTGGTACTTGAGTTGTTTTACAAGTTTTGATATGGTTTTTGAGAACTTGAGTTGTGTTACAAGTTGATATGAAATGATAGGATTTTGAACTTGATGTAGATGAGCAAATTTGTTTCATGTTGTTGATGTAAGTTTGATTTTGATATCTTTGTTTTGATGTGGAAACTGATATTGGATTTGTTTTGAGATTTGATATGATAATGCCCCCTTGGGAGATCGTTCGTGCACACAAAGCATGAATGATCTCTCGAAAGAAGAAGAATGTTGTTTGAAAGATGTAAGAGTAGATAGTGATGGCATGCATGGGTTTGATAAGATTGATTAGATTGATTGGAATGAGAGCAAGTCTTGTTTCAGGTATGACACCTCCTGTATAAGACATGGATGATCGAGCATCTGGTTTCAAGAATGATACCACCTGTATAAGATATGGATGATCAAGCATCTGGTTTCAAGAAGGATACCGCATGTATAAGACATGGATGATCGAGTGTCTGGTTTCAGGAACGATATATCCTGTATAAGAGCTGATCAAAACATCTGGTTTCAGGAACAATATATCCTGTATAAGAGCTGATAGAAGATAGTTTGGAAGAATGATGAAGATAGTTTAGAAGAATGATAGAAGATAGGCTGGAAGAATGATGAAGATAGTTTAGAAGAATGATAGAAGATAGGTTGGAAGAATGATAGAAGATATGAAAGTGAAGAAAGATTCCATGATGATGTGATAGATATGCATGCGAGGGATGCAATGATGAATGATATTTTGAAAATGAGATGTATGATATGATATGCAACTAATTGTAAAATGATATGCAACTATTTTTTTTTATTTTTATATATTTTTTTTTGGTAGCATCCTCATTCTGTATTTGCCATCTGATATAGCCATTTGTTTGCTTTCTTTGTAGATATCATCATTGAGCATTGATTTGTTTAGGAGATGTTGAAAATTTATACAAGCATAATGGTATAATTGAACCATAATGACCTGAGAAAAATTTACATGATATTTGATTTTGCAAGATAGCACAAGCGTCAAGGTATAATTGAACCAAGACGACCTGAGTGCGTATTGCATAAACAGACAAGAGTTAACCTTTGTCCCATACAAATCCGAAATGTCCTCAGTGATATGCCACCTAATTTCTTCATAGGACAAATTTTCATGGTAAAAGACTTCACTCACAGATAGAAGACAAATAAAACATCACATTCCTTCCTTGCTTCTCTAGTCATAAGACATCCTGGAGTTGCTCAGGAGATATGATAAGCAAAAATTAACAACCATAAGTAATCATGCATGCTATTGGAAATGTATTCTTGTCAATTAAAACATCTTGCAAATAGATCTTTGTTCAGTTGAAATTAGTTCAAGTTAGTGATGTTTAGCCTTCTCGCATTGTCATTTGGCATTTGTTGGTTGTTTTGATCCTTGTTGTCTTGCTATGTTTTTGGTCTGATGTTGAAAACCTTGAAGGAGAGATGCCCCTAGCGAGGCCAGGATTTTTGCCCCTTGTTGTTGATACTATTTTGATATGGATATGTACACTGATCACCAAGCCATGGTGGGATATTATTTGGATAATTGTTTCAGATAAACCAAGGACAGTGACTACACTAAGTATGTCCAAGATTGATAAGCACTTGTGAATTTCTTGTGACGTCTTAGATGGGTGGATATGATATGTACACTATGATTTGTGAAACATGTATTTCCATCAATTGATGAAGATAAGGCTAACTAGAACAAAACCCAGCAGTCAGATTGATTGATGTCATTGTTATGATGTGGTTTATGATTGATGTATAAAAATTTATTTCTCTTGATGAATTTGGAAAAACTAGGTTGTTGTTTCTTTAACGTGATGTTACGATAGAGGTTCTTTCTTCTCAGAATAAGGAGATTAGTTATGCATGAGTGATCAATGGTTTCCTTTGATTGGTTTGGATTCAGTTGATTCTTGTTTTTGAAAATTTCAAATCTTACTTTATCAGAGTGAAGGTTTAGATGTCCCTTCACGACAAAGTGTGTCAAATGATATGGATAAAAGCTTCCCGATCTGGAAACTAGATTTGACAATTTGAAAGTTTTAAATAAGTGTTTTTGAGATAAAAATCCATAAGATGGTAAAGGATTCTGTTGATACTGATGATGAGATTTTCCGGATTATGATAGGAGAGACGTCCTTTATCGTGCGATTTGTTTAGGATTCTGACAACTTTTGTTTTAGCACAAATTTAGCTCGAGAAATAGTTTTAATGGTTTGTTTGTCACTCTGCTTTGATAAAAAATGATGTTGATGGATGGATTGATTATCAAGACTTGATGATTGATAGGAATGTCTGGATTCAAAGAGTGAGTACCCCGTATAAGACCGATCTGTCTGGTTTCGAGTGTACCTATCCCTGTATAAGACATGTTTGATGTTGATGTTGATTTCGAGTAATGAATTGATTTACAAGACATGTGATAAGTTTCATTGCAGACTTTGAGAGTTTTCCTGTTGTTGATCTGATTTGATGGATGGTCCATGTGTTCATGCTTTGATTTTTTTGATTTTGAGTTTTTGGATATTTTGATTTTTTTGAGTTTTTGGATATTTTGATTTTTTGGAGTTTTTGGATATTTTGATTTTTTTGATTTTTTTTTTTTTGTTTTGGATATTTTGATTTTTTTTGGTTTTTTGGATTAGAAGAAAGATGTATTTGGTTGCCCCAATGTATATCAAGACAAGGAATGGATGAATGGATGACTGAACCATTGAGGTGGAAATAGATTTGTTGTCCATAGTTTTGATCAAGATCAAGGATGAAAAAGGGGATATGGATAGAGATAGGATATAGATAGCACTGGATGATGGAAGAAATGAATAGATAGGATAGATAGATATGGATTAGAGTGAAGCAAGATTGTAGAAAGAATTGGAGGATAGAAGAAATGAATATATAGGATAAGGGATATGGATTAGAGGATTTGGGAGATATGGTAGGAAGAATAGAGTAGATGAACTTTGCCCCCAAGCATAGAGGTTTCCATTTGCAAAAAGGTGATATGTAAGATTGTCACAGTATTTAGCACCATCTGAATAAGTGTTCTTGAAATTTTCAAAGATAGAGACCCAACCCACACTTAGAACCTCTGAAAAATTCAACTGAACATTTCTAGCAACTAGGAAGTAGACTCAAAAGGGAAGAAGAATCCCAAACTGGATCAAGGTACTTAGTTCTTTGATTACCCATGTGTGTGCAAGTGGGTTCATTCTGGCTCATATGATCATTGTAATCTTCAGAATCCAACATGGCTAGCTACATGAGTTACCTTAACTTCAAAAGCATCCTGGATAGAGCCTCGCTGCCAGCGAGCATCCATAGCCCCGACGAGGTTATCGCTGTAATCTCACAAATATTGCTCCATTGCCAGCCAGGCGTCCATAGCCCCGATGGAGTTACTTGCATGTTCCCATAGCCAATCATTTTGATATTGCATTTCATTGCATTTTTCTTTTCTTGATATTCATTTTCTTGCTCATGCTTTTGATATATATATATATATATTTTTTCTCTTTATTTTTCTTGCATTGGCTTGTAAGTGATGAAACTTACATGGGTGTGATAATTATAGTGGCACTGAAGCAAGATTTTAGATTTTTCACTAGCCATGTCTTCAATTTAAGAGATCACAATGATTTTTAGAGCAATCGATTAAGTGTATGAGATATAGTAATCAAAAGATGTCGGTACCAAGATATGATAAGTGGTTCTTTTCTGGATTGAGTGTGTATCCCAACCAAAAGAAAATGTTAAAGAGGAACAACCCCGGATTCTGAAGCATTTCATGAATAGATATCTAGGAAAAGGACTGAACATGAGATTCGAGCATGGGAAAGTATGTGACAAAATGACATAAATGCCTATTTCACAGATGAAGGATGTATGCAAAGGATTGAATGATAGGGATGGAAGGATAGAAAAGAGGTGTTGGATAATAGATAGAATGTTTGAAGATTTGTACAAGGATAGAGGGAAATGTATTCAAGATGAGTGTTGGTACTTGAGAAGTGATGAAGAGATGGAGGAAAATTGAATTTTGGGACAGAAGGACCCAAAATAGATAGAGGAAATGATAGAAGAAGTTTTGGAAAGATGTTTAGATAGAGGATTGAAAGAATTTCAAAGATGTGCTCCTCATTGATCTTTCTTATGGATCATTTGAGGTGATGGATTTGTGGATGGAGGGAAGTAAGGACCCAAGATGGATGGAAGGGATGGAGAATTCGATTGTGGAATGAAAGGACCTAAGATAGATTTGGAGGATGAAGAGATTCCTTGATCTTGATCTTGACTTGGAGTAAGATCATTTGAGTTTGTGCTTTTCTCTTGATTTTGAATTAGAATAGTGGAGGATATGGAAGGCCATCTCAAAAGATGTTTTGTTGGATATGGAAATCTTCTCCACTTTATGATTTTTCCTTGTTTGAACTGACTTTTGAGTTTGATTGTTGTATACTTTGCAAGATATTTTAACATTTGTGACAAGAATACATAGCACACATGAAGACAATGATCATCCTAATGCTAAACATTGAGTGTATATTCTTTTGAGGATGTGTTCAAATCCTCGATGTTATCACTGGTTTGATTTACAACAAAAGACACATCAGATAGACTCTTTATTCAAAGGTCATTGACAATATCATAGCCCACTAGTCTCGATACTCCGTCAGCTCAAACAGCCTTGTCACCCCCTAGAGGGCGCCCGTTTTTTTGCCTTTTGCCAGAAATTAACTCAAAGTGAATTGCTTCACAATTGAGTAGTTATCTTGGGAGATATATGGTGAGTAATCTTGGGGGTGGATTCTTCCCCACCCTTGCACTATGATATTGCCAATGTTTGGCGACTAACTCGGTTCAAGGTTTCTATTTCTAAGGTTCATAATCAGGCTTCCTGTTCGGCCGTCAGTGATAAACTCCCTCAGGAGGCTTCCCAACCTTTAGAACAAAGGCTTTACGTATCGTAAAGATACTGGGGGAAGGCTAATCGCCGCACGTAACCGTTGAAATGGAATTTCGTCACCCTCCACTTTTGATTATAGTGGGTTGGAATACTTGGCTTCAAAGTCGTTCCCCACTTAGGTCGTTCCCTTCACACCGGCCAAAGAATGGCTTTAAGAGTTTTTCAACCCCTCGGGAAGGCAGGCCTGCTAAAGGATTTAAATGCTTGAAGTACAGAAAGCTTAAGAGTGGCTTGGCTTTTTGGTCACCCAGTTATGGGGAGAGCATATACCTTCCACTTTCGAGACAAGGCAATCAAGTTGTTCTTTTTAGCCTTCAAGACAATGATTTGTTAACTTCTATTTGGAGATGTTGCTCCAACAAGCATGGTGTTCCTTTTTAACCTTTCATAGCAAAGTGTGTATTTCCAAAACTTTTGTAAAACAAGCCTGGTCAACAAAAGTAAATCGTGATTTTTGGTCAACAAAATTAAAGTCGATAGGGGAAAGTTTTCCCTCTTTGCTTTGCACAAAATGAAGATGGGGTTCTTTTACTTTGCAAAATGAAGTGAATCCTTTTAAACACCAAAGGATGGTGAGGTTCTTTTTAAAACTTTTGCCAAAGTAAAGATTGTTGGTTCTTTTTATAGCTTCCAAAATGAAGTGTTTTTCCTCTAATCTTGCAAGAAAACAAATATGAAATTGTTGTTCTTTTTATCTTGCAATAAAGAAAAGATGAAGTTTTATTTTAAAACACCAAAAAGGAAGGCATGAAGTTCATTTTATGCATCCAAATGAAATGATGAGGTTTATTTTAACTTTTGCAAAAATGAGAGTGAGTTCTTTTTAACCAACTTTTGTTGAAAGAAAGTAAAAAAAGAAACTTAAAGCCTCTAAACTTGCTCCTTCCCCTGCAAAAAAAAATATTAGAACCTGCACATAGTAAGTGATCAAGTGTTAGTGTGGCTTACACAAGCCTAAATTCTGATCTTGGTTACAAATTTTACAATCCTGATCCTGAAATGCCCTGAAATTTGACTAAGTCTGAAATTTGGAAGATCTTCCAAAAACTAGATTTTGCATTATAACTCCTAGAGGTCTGAAACCCCTCTCAAACATCCTAAAAGTATATATGGAATATAACTTAAAGTATAAGAAAGAGAAAAGAGAAGAGTAAATCCCCTACGCGCTATTATGTGCCCCAATGCGCTAAGCTATTTTCTCGATGCGCTATTCTATTTTTCTCTCGCGTTGATACCTACAGGAAAATATTAGTGTTTTGATGCGCTAAAAGATTGACTTCACGTGCTGGATGATAGACTCCATGCGCTAAATAGTGGACTAGATGCGCTAGGCTGTTAACCGGATGTGCTACTCTATTTTTTTTTGTTTTTTTGTTTTTTTGGCTGCGTTGAGACCTACAGGAAAAACTCAGTGGAGGCCATGCGCTAATGTTTTAACTACACGCGCTAGAGGATGGTCTCCACGCGCTGAACAGTGGATTGGATGCGCTAATCTGTTGGGTCGATGTGCTACTCTGTGTTATACCCGCGTCGAGACCTACAGGAAAAATTGTTAAACAAAATCATGCGCTAAGAAAAGGTCTTCACGCGCTAAAACAGAGAGCCCACGCGCTAAACAGTAGGCTAGAAGCACTAGACTGTTAAGTGGATGCGCCAATGTATGTTTTCGACGCGCTGATTCCTGTTTCCCGTGGACCTGCAAAAATGATTAATTTCAAAAACCGATTTGTTATTTGGGGTCGAGCCCCACGGTGGGCGCCAGAAATGTATGCGGGAAAAGTGGGCGAATAAAACTAAATATGTGAAAATTATGTTATACACTAGTCCACACACACACAGGACTTCTTGATGCAAGCTATGGAGTAACGTAGTGTTACTCAGCTTCCCAAGGAGGGTCCCATAGTTCTCTATCTCACAATGTCCCTCAAGCCAACGTTTTTGCTCTCAGATTACTGAGCAAAATGGTTTAGGGATGGCAAATATGAGAACGAGAGATGCTTTTAATTGATTTTAGTATGAGATGTGTTGTAAGCTATGTATGATGCTAAAATGCAATAATCTAAATGATAAGATGACAAGATTAGTATGGATACTATCCTAGCATACTATATTTAGTCTATGATTGAACTAAAATGATAAAGAAAGTAATCTAAGCATGCATATTTGATCTAAAAGAGGCTAAATGAAGAGCATAAAGATGATGAAAAAGCTTGAAAGTATTTGAGCATAAGTATAATGCTTCAAATTTGAAAGATGATTGTTAAGAATGGAGGAATGAGGGCTCTATTTATAGCACAAACAGGGCAATGGATGGTCATGATTGAAAGGTTTAATCAAGGGCCAGGTTTGAAAGTTGGGGATCCATGTGCACAATTTGTACCAATGAAATGGTGACAAGTGTCAACATAGGATTGGGTTGAGAGAAGAGGTTGGAGGCATTAAAGGCTTGAGAAGACCTCATGGTTATCTAAAGGCTAAGGGTCAAGTCTAAGTTAGGATTACCCACTGGATTAAGAGTTAATCCAAGGATAAACCTTTGTGCAAATGATTAAGAGATAATCATGGTCAAAGCATTAAAGGCCTGATGAGACCCTTGGGTTGGATAGAGGTTGAGTCAAAACAAATGTTTTAACCATGTGGGAAGGTTTGAATTAACCATTAATGGTTATTGGAGACTTTGGGGATTAAGTGGTTGAAGATTGGAAGCCTTTAATGGTTTTCAAAAACTTTAAGGGTTTTAGTGGTTGAAGGTTGAAAACCTTCAATGGTTATCAAAGACTTTAAGGTTTTTGAGAAGTGACTTCCCTTTGCTTAGGGATGTGACAAAGTTTAGAGGAGGGTTAGGTTAATTAGAAGCAATTAGAAGATTCTAGAAGGGATTAGAAAGGGGTTTGGGATTTTGCAAGTGGATGAAGGGATAATAGGATTTAATTGAATTAAATGATTTTCATTCAATTTGGTTGTAATTAAATAAATTTGATTTATTCAATTTGGGATAACTATTTAATTAAATTTGAATTTAATTAAAAGTGGCTAGTGGGATTTAATTGAATAAAATGATTTATTCATTAAATAGGTATAGTGAATTTAATTTAAATAAATTGAGTAACTTATTTAATTAAATAGAGGAATGTGGATAATTTAATTAAATTGGATTTAATTAAATAGAGAAATGAACATAAAATATTCATTTAGGAATATGGTCATTTTTATACGTCTACAGAATGTATGAGGTAACTAAAACAAAGTTATAGAATAAGGAGGAGGAGTACCATAAAATGGAGGAAGAAATAGTGAATCTTAGAAAGGATCTTGAAAAGTGAAAAGATGAACTCAAGGTGAGAATCAAGTATGAGGGCAACACAAATGCACTGGATAAAATGTTGAACAAACAAAAAAACTGCAAAGACACAAAGGGTGTTGGATTTGATGTTGGTCAGTGTTCTACAAGTAAAGACTTATCAAGAAAAGAAATACACTTTGTTATTTCAAGTAATACTAATAATAGGCAAAACTTCACAGTCAAGGATGAACCAAGGAAGAAAATAGATCTGACTACAACTGTTGAAGACATGAAGAAAAAATATGCTAATGCTACAAAAAGAAAACTTGTTGATCCTAAAAGAAAGACTGAGATGGATAATGATGGTTTCATAAAAGTCAAAGACACAAGGAAGAACTCAAGAAGACAAAACTACGTTGCTCCAAGGAGAAACAACTTCAACAATGATTGGTATGTACACCAATTCCATGGCTATTGCTAAAAATGAATATGGTCATAAAATTGTTGATTATAGATTAATGAATAGGTCTCCTCATAGATGTGAAAGTAGAAATCCTTTTGCTTCTCTTAGAGATGCAAATATTATTTGTTACCATTGTAATGGGATTGGTTATAGAAGTTATGAATGTAGGAGATATAGTTTTCAATCCTATGATAGTCCCTTAAGTTCATCATTCAATAGAAATGTCAAATGTTATCAGTGTCAAAATCTTGGACATATAGCAAAGCATTGTAAAATTAGAACAACTAAGAAAAAGAATAAAATGTCAACCTTAGAACCTGAAGCCAGTCTAGATTAGAAAATAATAGCAGACAAGAAGAAAGAAACCAAACAAGTTTGGGTTGAAAAAGATAAGGACAAGGCTGAGTCAAGTCCGATTATTCAAACTGCCCTACATGCTGAAAGGAAGAACTTATGGGTAGTAGATAGTGGCTTCTCAAATCACATGACTGGTCATGAGAAGAAATTTATCAAGCTTGAAGATTGGAATGGAGGCTCAGTGAGGTTTGGAGATAATTCATCAATCAAGATTAGAGGAAAAGGTACTCTCAGTGTAGATGGGAAATTAAAAGCTCATGATGTATATTGCATGGAAGGTTTAAAACACAATCTGCTGAGTGTTAGTCAAATGTGTGACAAAGGATACAAGTTTACTTTTGATTCAAAAGGATGTGAAATAAAAAAGGAGAGAAATGTTAAATTGATTGCAGAAGGAAAAAGGACCGATGGACATATCTACAACTTACAAGATATGTTTTGAAACACAATGCATGATGGGACAAGTTGATGAGAGCTGGCTATGAAATAGAGGGCTAGGACACATTGATTTTGATAGTCTTATCAAAGTGAGCAAGAGAGGGTATGTTAGGCACATACCTCAGATTATCAAACCAACAAGTACCTTTTGTGATGAGTGTCTAAGAGGAAAGTAGACTAAATTAAGCTTCAAGGGAAAGGAGTACTCAACCACAAGGCCTTTAGAGATCGTGCATACTAATCTATGTGGTCCTACTAGGACAGCAGATCTAAATGGTGAGAGATATTCCATGTTGCTTATTGATGATTTTTCAAGAATGACACAGGTTACCTACTTGCAAGACAAGTCACAGACATTTGAAAGATTCAAAATTTTCAGAAGGTTGGTTGAAAAATAAAGTGGTTATAAACTAAAATGTCAGAGATCAGACCATGGAGGTCAATTCACATCAAATGAATTCAAAGACTATTGTGAAAGACATGCAATTTGAAGACAATATTCAGTCCCTAGGACACCACAACAAAATAGTTTTGTAGAAAGGAAAAACATGAGAATCAAAGAGATAGAAAGAACTATGTTAAATGAAGTAAATCTGCCTGATATATACTGGAAGGAGGCAGTCCATACTATTGTATATACACTAAACAGAGTTCAAATAAGAATGAACAACAAAATGATACCCTATGAGCTATGGTATGATAGAAAACCCTCAGTCAGGTAATTCAAGGTGTTTGGCAACAAATGCTTTATCAAAAGAGATGAAGATGGTTTAGGTAGTTTTGAATCAAGATGTGATGAGGGAATCTTCTTGGCTACTCTACTCACATCAAAGCTTACAAGTGTTTCAATGAAAGACTAAGGAGAGTGGTTGAGAGTCTGAATGTTAGAATAAATAAGAACTTGCACAAAGGAAGGGAAAATACAGTAAATCAGATTGAAGAACCTTATGTTGAAGATGAAGGACAATTTGAGAGTGAACAAGAAGAGGCACCCAATAAGATACCAAATAAGTATGTTCAGAAAAATCATCCTAAGGATCAAATTATAAGAGACAAAAATGAAGGTGTGCAAACAAGAAGAAGTTATGCAAGAAATAATGAATAAGTAAAATTCTACCTTATGACTGAGATGGAACCCAAGACATATGATAAGGCCAACAAGAGTGAGAAGTGGATGAAGGCAATGGAAGAAGAGATGCAGTAGATTGAAAAGAACAAAACATGGGAATTGGTTCCTAGACTTGCTAATAAGAATGTCATTGGGACTAAATGGGTTTATAGGAAAAAAATGAATGAAGAAGGTAAGGTGATAAGGAATAAAGAAAGAATAGTCTGCAAGGGGTATGCTCAAGTAGAGGGCATATATTTTGAAGAATTTTTTTCTCCTATTGCAAGACTTTAAGCAATTAGAATATTCTTGGCATTCTCAACTTATAAAGGATACAAAGTATATATGAAATGGATGCTAAGTTTGCATTCTTAAATGAGAATCTTGAAGAAGAGGTCTACATTGAGCAACCTGAAGGTTTTCGGCTTCATGAAAATGAAAATTTTGTATGAAGGTTGAAAAAGGCATCGTATGGTTTAAAACAGGCCCCTAGAGCATGGTATTCAAGATTGGATAAGTATCTTCATCAGTAGGGTTTCAAAAATGGAAATGTTGATAGTAATTTATACATTAAGATAGATGGTGATCACATGATCATAGTTGTAGTGTATGTAAATGACATCATCTTTGGAGGAAACAAGAACACCTTATGCAAAGAATTTGATGACCTAATATAGTCCAAGTTTGAGATGTCTATGCTTGGAGAGCTTTTAAATTTTATTGGTTTACAGATTTCCCAGTTAGAAAAGGGTATATTTATATCACAAACCAAGTATTCTAAGGAATAATAAGGATATGTTGAAGAAGTTTCAAATGGATGACAACAAACCTGAATTAGTATTCCCATGGTGACATGATGCAAATTAAGCAAAGATGATGAGTCACCTAGTGTAGATCAGACTTTGTATAGATCCATGATTGGCAGCCTATTGTATCTCATAGCCTCAAGGCTTGATATTGTGCAAGAAGTGTGCATGGTAGCTAGATTCCAAGATGCTCCAAAGAAATCACATGTGAATGCAATTAGAAGAATCTTCAAGTATCTGCAGGGAACACTTAGTTATGGCATATGGTATCTAATGAAAGGAGATTTCACTTTACAAGCCTTTACTGATGTTGATTAGGTAGGCTGTGTAGATGACAGAATGAGCACTAGTCATGGAGCTTTCTTCCTTGGTGATAGATCAGTTTCATGGCACAACAAGAAGAAATATTTTATCTCTCTATCCACAACTAAAGTAGAGTATATAAATACCGCCACATGTTGCTCACAAGTTTTGTGGATGAAACAGACTTTAAAGGACATTCAGGTAGAGTTTTTCAGGTCCCATTCCTATCATGTGTGATAATTCAAGTTCTATGAATATATCAAAGAACCCTGTCATGCATTCTAGGACAAATCACATTGCAATCAAATATCATTTTCTCAGGGAAAAGGTTGTAGAACAGGAAGTAAAAGTTGAATATGTGTGCATCGGTGAACAAGTAGATGATATCTTCACTAAGTCATTGTCTAAGGACACATTTGAATATCTGAGACTCAAATTGGGGGTTTTCCCAATTTCTTTTAGCACTTAAGCATTTTCAACAATCTATGATTCAGGGGGAGATCACCTGTTTACTTATTCCTATCCTTGAACCTCATGTCTGGTCTTAGGGGGATATCTGCATTTGTGTAAGTAGTAGTGGCCTTGCCTTTTCTATTGTAATAATGGTTTATATTGCTCAACTAGAGAATACCCTTTACCATTATTGTCAAAGGGGGACAGAAGACATGTTTGGTTTGTGTGTTGACATCAATTCCAAAGGGGAAGATTGTTAGCATTGTTATCATTGATGTCAACAAGTGTTGCAGGGATGTCAAGAGGATGCAGAGAAACAAGTGTTGTCTAGGTGATATTACAAAGGTTATCATATCGGGATAACTCAGCTGATCAAGTGTTGTGCAGGTGATATTGCAGAAGTTATCATATTGGGATAACTCAGTCGATCAAGCATTGTGCAAGTGATATCTACTCTAGTGGTTTGATCGGAATAACAAGGCCGTTATCAGGTCGTGTGGAGTTTTTGTTGTGTTTTGACTATCAGAGTATCCTATGTTGAATATAAAGTATGTGCTACACATTAGAATAATTGAACATAGGAAGAATAATTTTTTTATGTGATACTGGTAGAACAAACTATTTTGATAGCATTATATTGATATAGCTTGGCCAAAACAAAAACTTGGGGTACCTGTCAGAATAATCGACAAAGGTGGAATGACAAATTCTTACAATGGCGATAGTGTAAGCTATTCCAATAGAGGAAGAATGAAGACACAACCCCTTGGCATGATCATTGACATAACTCATAGAAACAAAAAAAAGGAATCACAAGCTCATCTTTGTGGAATCTTTCTTAATCAGAATAACATATGTCGATATGAAGAACATCTTTGAAGTTGTGATTTTGGAATAACTATGCCGATGCTTGTTCGTGTTGGGTCACCAAAATATGGGTTAGTGTCCAGATGTTAATCCAATAGTGATGTTAATCTCATTTGCACAAAGGTTTATCCTTGGATTAACTCCTAATCCAGTGGGTAATCCTAATTTAGGCTTGACTCTTAGCCTTTAGATAACCATGAGGTCTTCTCAGGCCTTTAATGCCTCCAACCTCTTCTTTCAACCCAATCCTGTGTTGACACTTGTCACTATTTTATTGGTGCCAGTTGTGCACATGGATCCCCAACTTTCAAGCTTGACCCTTGATTAAACCTTTTAATCCTGGCCATCCATTGCTCCATTTTTCCTATAAATAGAGCCCATTCCTTCATAATCCAGATCCTGAAAACTTGTAAGCATTTAGACTATAGCCATTTTAGAGAGCATTTAGCATAGCATAACTAAATCTTGTCTTTTGGTTAAAATCAATCATTTTAGCATTAAAAATAGCTTTTCATTTCATGTTTAGAGCTATTCTATAAATCTCAATCCTCCATAAGCATCCATAGTGCAAAAAGCTGCTGAGAGCTACACTATTTTGGAACTTGGAGAGGAGAGGAACAAGGGAGAAGAAACTAAGAGTATGTTAGGAGGTATTTGGAGATGCCTCATCATGTTTGCTTTGATAGTTAAATATGCTTGCATGCTTATAGTCTCTCTTTTGGTATGCCTTTTTAGATTAGTTTTCGATTGACTAACACTAATGTTTTTGTGTGTTTTGTGTTGATTGATCTTAGACTAATCTTGTGCCATTTAGGAGGGCATCATTTGGTGAACCCGACGTGAATCGAACACGCAACCTTCTGATTGTTGTTTTTGAAAATTAACATTTTTGCTTGTTGAAACTGCCACACAGGTCGCGCTTCGGCGCTATTGAACACGTTCTAGCGCTATTGCAACATTTTATTTTAGCGCTATTGTCCATATAATAGCGCTAATGAAAAATTTTTAGCGCTACTGATTCCATTCTGGCGCCTTTGTCACAGTTCTAGCGCTATTGCAACTATTTTAGCGCTTTTGACTTTCCGGATTTTTCTATTATTTCAGCGCTATTGTGTAAAATAGCGCTTCTGCGACCGCAGACTAGCGCTATTGTATTAATTAGCGCTTTTGTAAAAAAAAAAGCAGAATGGCGCTATTGTGACAGAGTGTTGTCCAATTCGCTTTGTAACCCAAAATCAGCATTTAGGCTTGTGTAAGCCCACACTAACGCTTTGACTATTGACCAGGTGCAAGTTCTAATCTTTTTGTGTGCAGGGAAAGGAGCTAGTAGAGGCTCTAAAAAAAAATAAATCTTTCTTTTTACTTTCTTTAAAAAGTTGGCTAAAAAGAATTCATTTTTCCCTTATTGCATAAGTTAAAATAAACCTCACATCTCACTTTGGAGTGCATAAAATGAACCTCAAATTTGTTTTTGGTGCTTAAAACAAAATTCATCTTTCTTTATTTGCAAGGTAAAAAGAACAACAAAATTCAAACATTTGTTTTCTTGCAAGTTAGGAAACACACTTTATTTGGTGCTTAAAACCAAACAATTCCATTTTCTTGCATCAAATCTAAAAATCACAAACCACACTTCAAATTTTGGTGCAAATAAAATACACAATCCACTTGTTTTGATTTTTGCAAGCAATTTTTACGTCATGCAATCGTGTTTTTCATTAAGTTGACCAGGACTTTCAACTTCTAGATTACAAAACATATTGCTTTGAAGTTAAAAAGAACACCATGGCTGTTGGAGCAACATCTCCAAATAGTTAGATCACATTTGCAAATGCTGGATTAAAAGGAACAAGTGTTTTACGTGTTTGGCACGCTTGTGCACAAAAAGTCAGTCGAGTGGTCCTACTTCTAACACACACTATCCTCTCCCTTGGCTCTCGTGGTCCTAGGTGCAAGAGAAAAGTGTTAGTAACGCTCAAAATTTTATCTTTTTAAGAGAGGCCTGCCAAGGGATCGATACTCTTGGGAACGACCTCGAGCGGTAAATCCTTCGAGCCGCTATAGAAATCAGGTGAGAGCGAAAGTTGTAGCCTTGGGTATAGCTGTTCCTACAGTGTAACTGGCCGAAAGGACAAATGGGCCCCACCACCAGTTACAAGGCTCTTAAGTGAGTCACTGCAGAATGAACTTATGTCCAAAGCCATCGAACATGACTAAACACTTTTAAGTAGTAGCCCACCTGTTCTATTGATTGAGGATATTTGAGGTATAATTTAGTGCAAGAGCATAGATGGTTTTGCTCCCAAGATACTCACCATACATATTTCCTTGAGTAGAAACATAGCTTTTTGAAAGGTCACTTGTGACTTGATAAAAGTGGTGACTCCCCCATCATAGGGATCATCTATTTGTTATGCTCGTGCAAGACTTAGTATATCACATCCTTACCTGCCACGGCGGGATTCATAAGGTATGTAGTACCAAAGTCGAAGAAATATCAAGATGTGGGCTAAATTTATCACAACTGGCCATTTGACCTTAGGGATAAAGAGTGTTTGAAGTGTGTTCGTTTTACAGACCTAGTGCAAATTGAGCCGACTTCAGGCTTTGGAATTACACCTTAAAATAAATCTAAAGGAAGGGTCAGAAACAAGTCCACAGATTGGGTTAATCTAGACCCATACTCATTTGTGCCTTTAAGGCTACAATCTTGTGTTTGTATGCTTGCTTTGTTTTCTTGTCAAGGAAAAATCAGAAAATCACTTTCAAAAAAACAAAGTACTCATCCAACATCTGTCAACACAACCAAAAATACCAAAAACAAAGTGCAAACAACACAGAGTCACAACTTTTATGACCATTCTTCACATCTTGCGAAAGAAGAAGTGTCATCAGAATATTACCTTGAAAAGAAGACCATTAAGCTCAAAAGCTTTAATCAAAAGGAGGAAATTCTTCTATCTCAATAGACAAATCTTTGTCTCACATAGAGTCTTTCTACATCGCATGCGTCTATACCTTCAAGGTAAAACAAACGAATTTGATTCTGAATCATTAAACCGCAGAGCTTTTATGCAATATAGAGCTCTGAGTTATCACAAAAATCAAGGAGGAAAGATTGATCCCAACTTCTTCCCAAACATCTGTATCACCTACAACACAGCTCGAGAAGTGCCACCAACGCCTGAAAGAGAAGAAACAGAGTTTGTCCCATTTGTGACACAGAGTTTTTATTGAAGTTAAAAACAAAACATCCATCATCTTACTCATACATTATCATTCCATCATCAATCCATCCCAAAACTCTCAAAACATTAAGAGGTTCTTGTCCCAAGATTCCTTTTTAGATATTGCTTGAAATCAAACACATCACATCACTTTTAGATTGTTTCTACATCTAGGATAAGCTCATCCTAAGAGACACATCTACGCAGGTTAAAACTAGTTCATGAGTGAATCCTCTCATTGCTAGGTAGTCAAAATCTGTAACACATCTCAGATTTCTCTACACCTTATCACATCCAAACTTATCAAAAAAACAAGCAATTCAAAGAAAGGAATTTCGGTTACATCTACCTTAAAAGTGCTAGAGATCCCCATACAACACAAATCACCAACCAATCAATCTTGCACCACTCATCATCATCTTCAATCAACTTCAAAATCAAACTTGTAAACAAAATGGCTCAAACCCGATCACGATCAAGGCAACGAGAAATGGAAATTGAGGAAGAAGAGGACAACCTCAATGAATTTCAAGAAGCACTTGGAGGAAATGGGAATGATGAAAACCCAAGTACTCCCACTCCTTCAACAATCGAAAGGGTTCAGCATAACCCTCATTTTAACAGATTATTTGATGAAATACTAAGGAGCAATGCGGATGCTCACTTTTTACGACTTGCTCAAGAAGGAGCCAAACTCCCCTCTGACTTTGATCTCGCCCAATTAAGACAAGCATCAGAAAGACAAAGTC
Organism: Cryptomeria japonica; assembly: GCF_030272615.1. Classification (NCBI taxonomy): domain Eukaryota; kingdom Viridiplantae; phylum Streptophyta; class Pinopsida; order Cupressales; family Cupressaceae; genus Cryptomeria; species Cryptomeria japonica. Next base: position 732,691,322 of record NC_081412.1, read on the forward strand.
GCCATGAGGAGGAAAGGCGTAGAGGTCCCATTAGATATAACATCCCTCGAGGTAACCCACCACCTCCTCCTCCAAATGAAATAGAGATGTTGCGGCAACAAGTCGAGAATCTTGCCCAACAACTTCATAGTGGTGTTAAGACCAATCAATTTTCACTTAACGACATATGTCCCTATCCGTTTGATAGGAATCTTTATATGCCACCCTTTCCACGTGGGTTTGAAACACCCAAATTTGAAAAATATAGAGGAAAGGGGGATCCCCGTGATCATGTCCGAGAATTTCATTCCGCTTGTCTCGAAGTCGCATATGAAGACACATACTTAATGCGCCTTTTTTCCCAAAGCTTGGGAGGAACAACCACATCATGGTTTTCCCGACTACCAGGTGGCATAAGAACATTTGAGGAACTCATCCAGAAGTTCCTATCTCATTACTCTTATAATATTGAACGCGACATCACCATGGCTGATCTATGTAACACCAAACAAAAACCAGGTGAATTATTCTCAGTATTCCTGCAACGATGGCGCCAAATGTCTAGCAGACGTTCTCTTCAGTTACCTGAACAAGAACTAGTGGAAATTTACATTTCCAACTTAAACGAAGAAATGGAATTTCACCTGGATGTCAAAGACACAGATTCTTTTAACGATATGATCACCAAAGGTATAAAATGTGAAAGGGCACTCATCAAAAAAGGACTCATCAAAATCTTTAATGAACCCAAAGATGGTCCTCGCCCGCGCTTCAATAGCGATAAACCGAACTTCTGGAACAAGAATAAGAATATCGTTAACGATGGAGTTGTGGATGCTCGGACTGTCCAAAATGCACAACCTGTGGTTCGGTTTGCAGGACAAAATCCTCCACCTCAAAATAACACAAATGTTCTTCCTAATCAAGGTCGCATCACATCTCAGGATGAACCAAGACCTTGTCCACAAAAACAAAAACGCACATACACTCCCTTAGGGGAACCCATTGAAATAGTGATGCGACAACTCATTTCTTAGAATTTGATCACTCTACCTAAGTTATCAAATTATGAGCCTCAGGTCAAACCGGCATGGTGGAGAGATACTGAACATTGTGAATTCCATCAAGGAAGAGGACACAAGACAAGTAATTGTCACCGATTGAAAGATCTCATTCAGGATCTTATTGACCGAGGAGAAATTGAAATTGAAGGGCATGACCCAAAAACAACCAATAATGATCATCAGATGTTCAAGAATCCACTTCCATCGCAAGATCAAAGGGGTCCTTCCACGTCCAGACGAGGTCCTGATACCACTGATTATACGCAAGCTGCGTATAATTACACTGTCAATCACCTGTATGATGCCAGTGAACAAATTGCAACTATCACCTTCAAAAATCCCACCTCAAATTGCAATGTTGTTACACGTCGTGGCAAGGTCACCATAAAGGCAGCTCCACAAGGCACCACCTCCAATCCAAAGCAGTACAATCTTGTGGAACAATTAGACAAAACCCCTGCGCTTATATCCATCTTGGAGCTTTTGCGTCTGTCACCCTCTCATAAAACAATCTTGGATCAAGCACTCCAAGAGGCGTCAGTCCCTGCAAACCTGAACACGGACCAATTTCAAGCCATGGTTGGAAGTCTAAAGTCATCACCTTGTCTCACTTTTTCCGAAAGTGATAACTCTTCCTTCCAGCAACCTCATAACGCCTCACTCCACATTGAAGGCTTTGTCAACCAACACAGGATCAAGCGAGTCTTGATTGATAATGGAGCAGGCCTAAACATTTGCACACTACAGTTGGTCACAGCATTGGGCTATGCAGTAGAATCAGTGGATCCTCGCAAGAAGATCACCATCAAGGCCTATGATGATGCAGAGCGTTCATCCAAAGGAGCTGTGGTACTACCAATCCGAGTGGGCCCTGTGGTAAAGCACATCATCTGTCAGGTTCTGGACCTTCCTCTGCCATATAATCTATTATTAGGGAGACCTTGGATACATGCCATGCAAGCCGTTCCATCTACCTACCATCAATGTATCAAGTTCCCACATAACGGTGTAGAGATCACAATCATGGGTGATGCAAATCCCTTTGCATTTTGCCATAATATCAGCCATCAACCAGAGATTACTGTTCCTAATAATAGGGAAGCCATTTCCTCCACATCATATGTAAATCCCGCCTCTCTTGCCAGTTCAAACACCACTATACCGAAGCAAGAAAAGCTTAAAATGAAAGTCGCAGAGGAAGGTCCTGGAGAATACAACTTGAGTCAGCTCTTTTGTGTGGGACAAATGCCCACTTCTCCTAGAACACATGGTAAACCACAGCAGTTGCTCCAGCAACCACTAAACACGCCAGCATGTGCCTTAACGCCTTTCATCCTTGGAAAGAGTCAAGAGGAAGAAACACAAGATGAGGACCTAGCGGACTGGATCTATAAGGATCCCATCACCACTGACATACCGCGAGTTACACTTCCTACAGAACAATATGGCAAAGGCCTCCTCATTATGCAAAGGATGGGGTATGATGGTCAAAGTGCTTTGGGATCCTGCAAACAAGGACGACAGGAACCGCTGTTGCCAGAGTTCAAGCCCAAAGGTAATACAGGCCTAGGCTTTGAAAAAGAAGTCCTTCCTAAACTCAGATTCAAAGGAAAACCCAGCAAACCATTTTGCCCACCTACTACAAAGAGGACACCTTTTATAATCAAAGAACCATCAAGCACTATCCCCACTGCCCCATCAAGGCTCACAACTCCACCGCAACCATCTACAATGCCAATCATCCCACCAAACGAACCAGTAATCCCGTCAATAACACCCATAGCAGCAGCAACTGTATCAGAACCCGCAGCAGCATCTATGGCACCAACCATTCCAATAGAAGCCACTGAGGCAACACTGCCGATACTTCCTGTACCAGATCCTTTAAACCCCATCACGGTTCCTATAGCACCGATCACCACAAAAGTACATAAACCAATCACGCCTGCAGTATTTAACTCCAAAGACATCCCAGTATGGTATAGCAATCGGATGCTGGAAAGTGATTCAGAGACCGACTCACATGAGTGGGAATTTGATTCTGTACAGCTTAACACTTCAGATGAGGAAGACACATCACCACCTCCGCCACGCAAAGACATCCCTGTTTACGGAGAAGCACAGATAAAGACCACTTGGGTACCTGAGCTGGAAACATCTTCCACAGACCCTACGTCTCATCCTACGCCTGATTCTGATAGGGAAAGTACCATCAACGACCTTCACCATAACGTCTTAACCCTCACTGATACCTCTAACGAACTTAACTTAATCGATGAAGTAATGCCCATTATCCACCCTGAACTCATCGAATGGAACCAACCAAATTCCCCATATCTTGACCTCTTCCAAAACGATGAGGCTATCATTGACTTTTTGGAATTAAGGGATAATCTACCAAGCGGGGATCACAAAGCTGGATTCGCCATTCAACTTAATAGCATAGCATACTTCGGAGCGGATGCCAAACCCTTCAGCTGCAAAAATATAACATTAAAACATGGATCTTCCAGTGAAAACCACACTGTGGCACTGTTTGATCCGACAAAAGTAAAAAGAAAGAGCGTATCCAATGGTGAAAACCTCTCTGAGGCACTTGAGGATGAAGGGTTTGACATTCTCCCTGCTAGTACACAACAGGAACGATCGACGATTCTCATTGAGGAGACTAAAGAATACAATGTAGGGACTCCTGAAAACCCTCATATCATACATCTGGCATCTCTTCTCACTCCAGAGGAATAGCCTAAGTTTATAGAGTTCTTCCAGAAGCGTCAGATCAACTTTGCATGGTCATATGCAGACATGCCTGGGCTTGATCCTGATTTAGTCATGCATCATCTCACAGTAGCAGAAGGGGCCAAACCTATCAAGCAGAAGCTTCGTAAGATGCATCCCCAGATTGCAGTGCTAGTCAAAACAGAACTCAAGAAACTCCTAGATGTTGGTTTCATTAGACCAATTGATTATGCAGAATGGATCTCCAACATCGTGCCAGTTGGCAAACCAAAAGGGGGCATCCGCATTTGTACTGACTTCAGAGATCTGAATAAGGCATGTCCTAAGGATGACTTTCCCCTACCAAATATCGACATCATAGTGGATCTGACAGCAGGACATGCCATGCTTTCACTCATGGATGGCTTTTCAGGATACAATCAAATAAAGATCGCACTAGAGGACCAACATAAGACAGCCTTCACATGTCCATGGGGCACATACTGCTGGAATGTAATGCCTTTTGGTCTAAAGAATGCAGGAGCGACCTATCAAAGAGCAATGACCACCATCTTCCATGACATGATGCATACTATAATGGAAGATTATGTGGATGATTTACTAGCAAAATCACTTACTAGAGAAGGACATCTCCATATCTTAGATCAAATCTTTGATAGACTGGAACAATATCATGTTCGACTCAACCCAAAGAAATGTGTCTTCGGAGTGACCTCCGGGAAGCTTCTAGGATACATTGTCTCAAGCAAAGGTATTGAGGTCGATCCAGCAAAGGTTAAGGCAATCATGGATATGCCACCTCCAAAGAATATCAGTCAGCTAAGGACATTACAAGGACGGCTTCAATCTATCCGCAGATTCATTGCACAATTGGCTGATAAGTGTCACCCATTCACACACCTGCTACACAAGAACATCTGCTTTCAGTGGGATGCTCGATGCCAGCAAGCATTTCAGATGCTTAAAGACTATCTCATGAATCCACCATTGCTGATGCCACCAGATCCAAGTAGACCATTGTTACTCTATATCTCAGCAACAAGTACAGCATTGGGTGTACTACTAGCACAACATAATGCAGAAGGAAAAGAGTGTGCTATTTACTACATCTCTCATACACTAGTTGGCTATGAACTCAATTATACACCTATTGAGCGAGCTTGCCTAGCAGTAATCCTGGCAGCCACTAAATTGCGACACTATCTGTTGACACACAAGGTACAACTCATCGCAAAGATTGATCCACTCAAGTATTTACTCAGTAAAGCAACATTGACAGGTCGCTTGGCCAAATGGGTAATGATTCTAAGTGAATTCGACATCGAGTATGTGGACCGTAAAGCTATCAAAGGGCAGGTCATTGCAGATCAGTTGGCCGATGCACCTCTCATAGGCGATCATCCCCTCATTTCCAATTTTCCAGATGAAGAGATATTCATGATCACAGAAGTACAACCATGGAAACTATATTTTGATGGTTCATACACTAGGCACGGCTTAGGGGCAGGCATTCTGTTTATCACACCTCAAGGTGATAGCATCCCGAAGTCTTACAGGCTCACATTTCCATGCACAAACAACATAGCAGAGTATGAGGCTTTGATCACAGGACTCCGATTAGCCATACAATGGAAATTACAAGAACTACAAGTATATGGCGATTCCCAACTAGTCATTCGACAAGCAACAGATGAGTATCAGACCAAAGATGATAAACTCATGCCATACAAGCAAATGGTGGACAATCTAAAGACATCATTTACTACTATCACTTTTGAGCAGATACCAAGAGATCAGAATCGAGCTGCTGACGCTATGGCTACTATCGCATCTCTCCTAGATCTTCCACAGAATTCAACACGCTACGAGTTCTTGGTAGAACAGCTTTGGATTCCCGCTTATGATATCCCCGAATCCGAAATGATATGTCGCCTTGTCAGTTCCAAATCCCCATGGTATGGTGACTTCTACACCTATCTCCGTGATCACACCCTTCCTCTCGACCAATCAAATAACCAACGAAAAACCTTCATTCGCCAAACTGCTCGATATACCATTATTGCCGAAACCCTATACCGACGTAGTCTTGATGGTACTCTCCTTCTATGTCTGGAACAAGCTGAGATAACAAAGGCTTTGGAAGAAGTACATGAAGGAATTTGCAGGACTCACTCAAGTGGTCCATCACTAGCCAAGAAGATCATGCGAGCTGGATACTATTGGCCATCTATGGAAAAGGATTCCTACTACTTTGTCAGGAAGTGCAAGAAATGTCAAGTTCACGGTGACCTGATACATGCACCAGCCCAGGAACTGCAACCAATCACAACACCATGGCCTTTTTGTCAATGGGGTCTTGATCTTGTGGGTAAAATCCATCCATCTTCATCCAATGGCCATAAATTCATTATTACCGCCACCGAATATTTCACCAAGTGGATCGAAGCTGTTCCACTTACCCAAGTCACCGGCAAGCAGATCGCCTCATTCATCCTCAATTACATCATCTGCCGGTATGGTGTGCCCATGTCCATTGTCACAGATAACGGTCTTCCTTTCAAAAATCAGGATGTCCGTGAGCTCTGTGAGAAATTTCATATCCAACACCGCTTTTCCACTCCCTATTACCCACAAGGCAATGGTCAGGCCGAAGCATCCAATAAAAACATATTGAGAATCCTAAAGAAGACAGTCAATGATGCCGGTCGTGATTGGCATGTTCAACTAAATCCAGCGCTATGGGCATATCGAACTAGCATTCGGACCCCTACAGGTGCAACTCCTTACTCATTGGTCTATGGTGCTGAAGCTATCCTACCTATTGAGGTCGAGATACCATCCTTACGGGTTTCATTGCACAATCTCATCGATGATGAAGCATACAGAGTATCTCGTCTTCAGGACTTAGAGTTACTAGATGAGAAGCGACAAGCTGCATACAATCACCTCAAAGCCTATCAGCAGCGCATGAGTAGAAGCTACAATCACCGAGTTAGATCTCGTACATTTGAGGTAGGTGATCTTGTTCTACGAGAGAATCCTCGCAACCAACCAAACAGAGAACATCAAGGCAAGTTTGAATCAAACTGGCTCGGCCCATATGTTGTCACTGCTGTGTTCGGGTCTGGGGCATATCAGTTGGCTACATCAGAAGGAGAACCGCTCGCAGATCCAATCAATAGCATGCACCTCAAACGGTTTTATACCTAAGGTATACAGAGCATCAGGCTCCCCTGCATACCACAAAATACCAAAAACATTCACAAAAACATCAAAAATACCAAAAACATTCAGAAAATGTCCTGAAGAAAATACAAAAACATTCAAAAAAGTAAAGAAAAATCATGCATCCAAACGGTGAACAAACACTCCGGTGGCACCTTGGGTAAGTGCGATGGTGAAAACCTGGCAAACAGGCACCACTCGTAAAGGCAATGGCTCTAGTATCTTTCAGGCTCATTGCGATCACATTCATGCACACATGCATCCATCCATCCCAACCATGGCTTGGTATTTGATCTGCAATTAAGAAAGTACTCCATGCGTCTAGCATCCCATCTTTTCATAGTCAGGTCTACAAACTGGGGGCAATACCCTTACCCTAGTGATGGAAGTGGATTCTACATTATCTTATATATCATTATGCTCTTCATTTAGGCAATCTTCAGAAAATATAAAAAAAAAAACATTCAAAAATGACTCTCAAAATACCAAAAACATTCAAAAACAATACAAAATCCAAAAACATCAGAAAACCCATCAAAAATCACACAAAAACATGGCAACACATTGTACATATTCATCCGTGCAAATACCAAAACAAGCATTGACAAATACTCACACAAATGACCATTTATCACTCGACCAAAACAATCAACATCAACAATCAAACTGTCTTTCAAACAAGGATGCATCCTTCCTTACCAAAAAAAAGACAAGATGACATTTTCTTTGACAAGAAAATTCTGTTAAGCTATCAAATACTTGGTTGATTTGTGAGTACAATCGTTTGTTTATCTGTATTAGGATCTTTCAGCATTGTTTTGTATCGTTTGTGCATTACTTCCGATGAAGTTCTGGGGCATGTACTAATGGTGTCTACGTGGGAAGTTCACTAAGCTACGTGATCTTATGCAAAATGCAGTCATAGGTCACTACGGCTTGCTGACTACAGCGTATACCTCGACCATATGAGCATGAACCATTACCAAGGATCCATATTCTTTATTCTTTATGTATATATACTGTTTGGTTGCAGGTACAATGCTCATCCTTTGATTCCTCTTCCTCCAAATTGGATAAAGGTTTTATTTTCTTAGTACGGTATGTACTTGTCTCAGGATCTGATCAGCCTAAGATCAAGGAGGACGATCCAAGTCATGCACGAAAGGAGATAATCCTTGTCTGTTCCGCAAGCAATACTCTGGTCGACTTGACCCTTATATCAAGTCGTTTGTATTAACTTCCTATATTAAAATCCATGAAAGAAATACTCAGGTCATCTTGAATCATTGTGTCAAGATGCTTGTATTCTCTTCCAACATTTTAAAGCTCAATGATGAAAATAGAGCACTATGGATCATCATTTCACCTCATCTGTTTATATCTTGCATTCCGTTGCATATCACCCATCCACTCATTCATTCATATGTAGGCTTTTACATGCAAAAATGACTAATAAAAACTGGTCTTGGATACAATCACGACCGAGTACTCTGATACATCATCAATGCATTATGCAAAGTCTTAAAACAACCTTGCATTCCTCATAATCATATCATCCTTGCATTTAGGTGCATCTTGCATTACGTCCATTCATATCATTTTTACACATAAACATTGCATATAAGTTCATTATTGACATTAGTTGCAGTAAAATCATTTTCATCATTGCATCAATCATCAATAATTAGATCCATTCATGGGATTAAATTGTCTTTGATTATATTAAATCATTTAATAAGCATTCATCTTATATCAATTATCCATTATCATTTTATTAAACTTTTCATCATTTATCCTTTGCATTCATTTCTTTATAGATAAAAGATGCATTCATTCATTACTAAGTATCTTATAATGTTCATTTTAGGATTCATTCACATTACATTTATTATCATTACATTAAAGTGCAGTTGTTATCCCCATTAGTTATCATATCATCCCATTATCATTTGTCATTACCAACATATTTAAAACGCATTTAGAATCATTCATTTAGGCATTATCATATAAACACTTGTACTTTACATTTGTTTATCCATCTGCATTCATTTCAACATCATCATATCAACATTTGAACTTAACCTTTTGTTTATCCATATGCATTCACTTAACATTTTGTTTATCCATATTACATTCATCTAAACACATCTAGATGCATATCCATACATAAAATCATTCATCTAACCATTGCATTGACATCATCACATAAATCATCTCATCATTACATCGCAAAAGGAAACATCATACAATCTTGTGCATCCATCAAAAACATAAGCATATATCATCCTAGCATATCCATACATAAAATCATTCATCTAACCATTGCATTGACATCATCACATAAATCATCTCATCATTACATTGCAATAGGAAACCATCAAAATCCTGTTCATAAAATCCAGCATACACATATTCTCATCATGGCATTCCATGCATAAAGCATTACATAACTCAAGAACATATCATCCTGCATTCATATGTCAGTATCTCACATCATAACTCATCATAAGAACATATCATCCTGCATTCATATGTCAGTATCTCACATCATAACTCATCATACGAACATATCATCCTGCATTCATATGTCAGTATCTCACATCATAACTCATCATAAAAACATGCATAAAAGAAACATCTCATCAAATGCATACATGTCCACATATACATCTAAGCACTAAATCACAAACATGCATAAACATCCATACATCATCACATGCATATCATCACAAAATGGGATCTCCTCATATATATCATCTCATATATCAGAGTACAATGAAGTCTACAAAATCGGCTACCAAGAGCCATCCAAGATACAGTCCAAAACATAGACAATGATACAACACATGTATGCAAAAATGCTCTCTCAGATACCGCTCTGGCCAGATGTTGTACCTGCCCCACCCCTACCTACTCCACCGCTGGTACCGGCACCACCTGATCCATCTCTCCGTGGAGGCCTCATCGAACCCCCACTCCCTCCTGCATCTCCTGATCTATCCTGCCGCAAAGGACCCATCACTCCCCCACTGCTCTGCATCCTTTGTGATCGCTCGGATCTGGCCTGCCGCATCTGTGAGTAACTGAGAGCTCGCTGGCTAATCGGTACCACCTGCTCATATAACCCCCGCCAGTACTCTATCTTTGCCTGTGCTCGCCGTATCTCCCTCATAACCTCTCCTGAAGGCCCCTGTGCACCAGTCCGGACTCTCTCCTGCAGCTCTGCCAATCTCTCCACCGCAGTATCTCTCTCTCGCAGCACCACTGTCAACTCTGACTCACATGCAAATAGCTGCACATCTCTAGCTGCTACCTCCGCCTCTAATCTCTCTACCCGGGTCTGCAAATAACCTATCATATGCTCCCGCAGATCCCCTGCACCACACTCCCCTATATCCATGGCTGCTGCACCTGTATCACCCCCTCCACTAGGTCCCTCCTCTGCACCACACTCCTCTGCACCACCCTCCCCTGCCCCACCCTCTCCTGCACCTGTGTCCATCGGGATCTCTCTCTCCATCCCCCTCCCACTCAGCTGCACTCCTCCCTGCATCAACGGTCCCTGTGATATCTGCAAAGGTAGTCCACCTCTCCCTCTCCGCTGTCTCGGCATCCCCATCCCTCCTCCACCTCCTCCACCACCACCACCTCCTCCTCCTCCTCCGTCAATAGCGCTATTCAGGTCAATAGCGCTCAATTAACTACACCATAGCGCTATTTAATCAAAAGCGCTAAAACCACTATACAATAGCGCTATTAAACATCAATAGCGCTCAATTGACCCTACCGTAGCGCTAATTTATCAAAAGCGCTCAAACTTGCTTGCAAAAGCGCTAAATTCATACAAAAGCGCTACAACTAGCCTACAAAAGCGCTATTGCGGCACAATAGCGCTAATTTATGGAGCAAAAGCGCTAAAAACATAGTTCCAGCGCTCTTGCTCCGACTTGACTTGAACTTAGCTAAAAACATACCAAAAATGCATAAAAAGTGAGTTTTCGAATTTGCGTACCGCTAGTCCATAGTCGGCTGGGCGCTGGTACCGACGGACTCGCTCAAATCGGTGCTCGGTGATCGGAAACGGCATCGTATCTCCTCCTTGCTCCTCCAAATGTCACTGTCAGAGCTCTCGTTTTCAACTGGTCGCGGTCACAAATGATCCTATTTTCACCCCTTTCACCCCATTTATACCCCCCACCGTCACCGAAACTTCACCCTGCTCATCGCTGTGGTCCCCGTGAACTTCCCGAGCCCCCCATTTCTCCATGTTTCCCCCGCTTTCTTCTATTTTCCACCAGTATACCTAATTTCTTCTATTCCACCACCCTGCCAATTTTCATTCTTTTTCGAGAGATCGCCCGATTTTTCGAAATTTTTCGGCCCATCTCTCGAGGGGGCATACCACCCATTAAATTTACATTTTATGGGGCATTTCTTCACACCAGTTTTTCTTTCTTTGAAACGATGCGATAAACTGCACCGTCTCAAAGAGAGGCAAATGTAGTCACACAAATCTGTCCATTTAATTAAATGAATATTTCGTATTTATTTGATTAAAAATCCACTAACCATCAATTAATTAAATTAATATTTAATTAATTCATCCCCAAACATTCTTCTATTAATTAAATAAATTATTCAATTTATTTTAATTAATTCATTAAACCAAATACAAATCAATTAAATAAATAAAATCTATTTATTTAATTAAATCCCCCTATTCCTCTTTTAAATAAATTAAATAAAACATTTATTTAAATCATTATCCCCACCCCACTTGCATTTTCCTACAAATGCAACTTGCACACATATTTGAAATAAATGAATTTTTATTTTAAATAAAATCCTATTTTCCCTCACCCACCAAATCATCTTGCAAAATCTAATCCCCTTCTAGATTCTTCTAACCCCTTCCTAATTAACCTAAACCATTTCCTAAATATTGTCACATTCCTAAGCAAAATGGAGTCACTTCTCAAATGGCCCAAAGTCTTGGATAACCATTGAAGGTTTTCAACCTTCAACCACCAAAAACCCCAAAGTCTTTGAAAACCATTAAAGGCTTCCAACTTTCAACCACTTAATCCCCAAAGTCTCCAATAACCATTAATGGTTAATTCAACTCTCCCACATGGTTAAAACATTTGTTTTGACTCAACCTCTACCCAACCCAAGGGTCTCATCAGGTCATTAATGCTTTGACCATGATTATCTCTTAATCATTTGCACAAAGGTTTATCCTTGGATTAACTCCTAATCCAGTGGGTAATCCTAATTTAGGCTTGACTCTTAGCCTTTAGATAACCATGAGGTCTTCTCAGGCCTTTAATGCCTCCAACCTCTTCTTTCAACCCAATCCTGTGTTGACACTTGTCACTATTTTATTGGTGCCAGTTGTGCACATGGATCCCCAACTTTCAAGCTTGACCCTTGATTAAACCTTTTAATCCTGGCCATCCATTGCTCCATTTTTCCTATAAATAGAGCCCATTCCTTCATAATCCAGATCCTGAAAACTTGTAAGCATTTAGACTATAGCCATTTTAGAGAGCATTTAGCATAGCATAACTAAATCTTGTCTTTTGGTTAAAATCAATCATTTTAGCATTAAAAATAGCTTTTCATTTCATGTTTAGAGCTATTCTATAAATCTCAATCCTCCATAAGCATCCATAGTGCAAAAAGCTGCTGAGAGCTACACTATTATGGAACTTGGAGAGGAGAGGAACAAGGGAGAAGGAACTAAGAGTATGTTAGGAGGTATTTGGAGATGCCTCATCATGTTTGCTTTGATAGTTAAATATGCTTGCATGCTGATAGTCTCTCTTTTGGTATGCCTTTTTAGATTAGTTTTCGATTGACTAACACTAATGTTTTTGTGTGTTTTGTGTTGATTGATCTTAGACTAATCTTGTGCCATTTAGGAGGGCATCAATGGTTATTGGAGACTTTGGGGATTAAGTGGTTGAAGGTTGAAAGCCTTCAATGGTTATCAAAGACTTTGAGGATTTAGTGGTTGAAGGTTGAAAGCCTTTAATGGTTATCAAAGACTTTGAGGTTTTGAGAAGTGACTTCCCTTTGCTTAGGGATGTGACAAAGTTTAGAGGAGGGGCTAGGTTAATTAGAAGTGATTAGAAAATTCTAGAAGGGATTAGAAAGGGGTTTAGGAAGGCAAGTGGGAGATGTAGGATTTTGCAAATGGATGGAGGGATAATAGGATTTAACTGAATTAAATGATTTATTCAATTTGGTTGCAATTTGGGGAAATTAAATAAATTAGATTTATTCAATTTAGGATAACTATTTAATTAAATTTGAATTTAACTAAAAGTGGATAGGGGGAATTTAATTGAATAAAATGATTTATTCATTAAATGGGTATAGTGAATTTAATTTAAATAAATTGAGTAATTTACTTAATTAAATAGAGGAATGTGGATAATTTAATTAAATTGGATTTAATTAAATAGAGAAATGAACATAAAATATTCATTTAGGAATATGGTCATTTTTATACATCTACATTTTGCCCCTCTTTGAAGTGACGTGTGTGCACATGTTATTTCAAAGAAAATGATGTGTTTTTGTGATTTATGATCAAAGGCAATTTTTGTGTCATTCCTATGATTTGCCAGTCGTGTCTCAGATTTGATTTGATGTGTGATGCCCCAGATCGATAGTTGATGGTGATGCCCCCTCGGGAGATGAATGAATATTTTGAAATTTTTTTGATTTAATTTGATGAGTTGCGTATGATGTGTATGATTTTGTGCATGTAAAATATGGTGAAATTGATTCATCTCCCAATAAGTTACAAATGTTATGGTATAGGGGAGACCGCGACCATATTATAGGTCCATTTGGCTAACCCTAATTTCATTTTCCTCCTATAAAAGGGGAAAAGGGCTGGAATAAGATTCATTTGTGCTTTGTTGACTTTGAAGAAAGAGAATTTGGTTTGCAGATAAAATGCCTATTCCGTATCATAGACACCGTTTCGAGCGCGTTCGGAGGTACCGGAGACCTGCATCGCGTGGACCACCAGTAAGTCAAGATTTTTGACCCTGTTTGGACTTTTCATTGTGTCATTTTTAGTCATTTTTTGATTTTCAAAGTTCGGGTTTTACGTTTTAGCGCGTCTAGGGCGCAAAGTAGCACATACGAAGTTTGAAGTAGCACATCAAATTTAATTTTAGGGGTCGCATCCGAAACAAATAGGATAGCGCATAGCAAAAATATGTTAGCGCATATAGGTAGAATAGCGCATGGCAGCCGTCAGGTAGCGTGTCGGGTAGACAGTTTAGCACGTAAGGTAGACCTAGCACATAGAGGTCGTAAGGGTTCGCATAGCTAAGGGGTTTTAGCACGTAGGGTTAACCTAGCGCATAGGGCCAAACAGGTAGCGCCTAGAAGGTGTAGATTAGCGCGTAGAGTTAGTCTAGTGCATAGGGTAGGTTAGGTGGCGTGTGGGGGGAAAAAATTAACGCGTAGAGTCAGTCTAGCGCATAGGGTGAAAAGAATAGTGCGTAGAAAAGATAGCCTAGTGCGTGGGGGCTTTTTAGCACATTGGGTATCTGTTTTAGCGCATCTAGAAAATTTTTGCGAGATGAGCCGATTTGAAAATTTGTTTTGATCTGTCTATCATGTTTTTATGCGTTTGTCCAAGATGAGTGTTGATAGAACTTGTTTTGATTTGCGATATTTCAAGTTAGGTGTAGATATCAATGTGTTGTGTTTGATCAAAATATGATTTGTTTACATGTTCTGTTTCAAGTTCAATGTGTGAAGCCTGAGTTGTATTACAAGCCGATATGGGTTGGTAACTTGAGTTGTTTTACAAGCTGATATGGGTGGGAAACTTGAGTTGTTTTACAAGTTTATGTGATTTGTGGAGACTTGAGTTGTGTTACAAGTTTTGATATGGTTTTTGAGAACTTGAGTTGTTTTACAAGTTGATATGAAATGATAGGATTTTGAACTTTGATATAGATGAGCAAATTGTTTCATGTTGTTGATGTAAGTTTGATTTTGATATCTTTGTTTTGATGTGGAAATTGATATTGGATTTGGTTTGCTTGTTGACAAGAGCGATTGGGCGTGGTTCAGTCACGGGAGAGATTTCTCAGACCATGGACATTGATACCATGGTTGTTGCAGGCCGACTTGGACATTATTGAGAGACGTGGATTGACTTCTCTCTTGGATATGCCTCGGTCCACTGTGAACCGGGGGTTATTGACAGCTTTGGCAGAGAGGTGGCAAAGTGATATGAACACCTTCCATTTTGCTACGGGAGAGATGACAGTCACACCTGAGGACTGTTACAGGATCCTGCGCATCCCAGTAGTAGGGGCACTACTACCATACGAGCAATCAGAGGAGGGTGGCACAGAGGCACTGCACTGTATTTTTCATGATGATACCGTCTGCGGCTATGAGATCCCTTGGCAGGAGTTTTTGGACTTGGACTATGCACCACTACCATCCGTACTAGCAGGGTTCATTGGTGGATTCCTTTGTCCTGATCGCAAGTCAAAGGGATTCTCGGTGGGATGGGGGCTGGTTCTGGAGGAGATGGTTACTCAGGGTCAGAGGTTTGCATGGGGGTCAGTGATGTTGGCTCATTTATACAGGGGTCTGCATGAGGTAGTATACCTCGGTTATGGTAGTTTGTCAGCTAGCGTGACCTTATTACAGGTATGGTGCTGGGAGCGTATTTCAGCAGCGAGGCCACTAGAAGACAGGGACAGGCCCGTAGGATGTGCATATGCCTATGGATACAGGGGTCTAGTTGTCCAGCATAAGCTGGGCAAATTAGAGCACTGGAGGAGGGTACTGGATGACATAGATACGGTCACCTGGCGACCATATACAGGATGTAAGGTGTGGGCAGAGGATGGGCTGGAGATTCCCTTTGTGTTTATGACCAGGTACTTGATTGGGAGGACCCTGTTCGTGATTGAGCGGTTTGTGGTGACCCGAGTTTTGAGACAGTTCGGGCGCTAGCAGGGTATTCCTCAAGGAGCGTACTTATATGCACGGCGGCAGTAGGATGTGGCTGATTGGGGGCCGACTATTGATAGTGTCATGGCGGTGGAGGAGTTTGTGGGGTTGGTCGGGCAGATATGGGACTATGCCCCGGAGATTCAGGATGCGGGTATGACAGATGAGTTTGACCGATTGTTTGCTATGCGGGCAGTGGCTAGGATTTCCGATCCTGAGGAGATGAGGCCAACCTTTGATTCAGATGAGGAGGAGGGAGATGGGGGAGATGACGGAGATGATGGAGAGGATGGAGGAGGGAGAGGAGCTAGAGGGAGGAGGGGAGGTAGAGTGAGGAGAGGGGATAGAGGTGTGATGAGAGCAGTGAGGCAGGGGAGGATAGATAGAGGGAGCGGGGGATTGGCGATCGGAGCCAGTGGAGAGGGGAGAGTGGGGGAGGTACTAGCTACAGTGGGTGGTACAGAGGAGGCTATGCGACCAGCTCAGAGGAGGAGGACAGATGTGCTCCCACCTCCAGCACCGAGGACAGGCCGAGTAGGAGGGGTTCCTCCAGCACAGGTATCGCTACGGGTTCGGGTCCCAGGTCATATAGAGGATGCCTAGATACGGACTTTACAGATTACTGTCTAGCAGCTGCAGGCACAGATTTTGACCTATCAGCGGCAGATTTCTTAGTTGACCACTGAGCGAGATACCGAGATAGAGCAGTAGGGACGAGCAGAGGAGGTGGTGGCCAGCATACAGAGAGCAGTGACGGGTGGTCCGATGAGAGACACCCTGAGAGAGCTGGCGTTGAGAGCCCAGGAGGCGGAGTATTATAGGCGGCACTATGAGGCTGCAGTACCCAGGGACTGGCGAGTACAGAGCTTTATGCAGTCGAGATCCAGCCGATCTCGAGCTACTGGGTCATGGTCTGAGAGCCGAGGTGTTACGGGGCCATCAAGACAGGACCCTCCTGGAGATCTAGGGGCGGGTGCATCTAGAGCGAGACCATCTCCATCAGGGGATAGTCATACTTGCGAGACATGGTCTCTGTTGTATTTTTGAGCATTGTATTCTTTGTGCTGGACACAGTTTTGACACATTTTGTACATTTGGATCATTTTTGATATATATATATATATATTTGTGTGTGTGGCTCCATTTTTGATCATGGGATGTGTTTATATGGATGTATTATTTGGGTTTTTTCGTTTCTTTATGATGATGCAATGTTTAAATGTATAATGTATGATGCAGGATGTATGTTTTTATATGCTATGAGATGTATCTTGAAAATGAGATGTATGTTTTGATATGCTACTAAATGTAAAATGATATGTAATGATGTTAAAATGATATGAAAACATGCAAAATGATATGCAACTAATTGTAAAATGATATGCAACTAATGTTTTTGGAGCATCCCTCATTCTGTATTTGCCATCCGATATAACCATATGTTATTTGCGTTCTTTGTAGATATCATCATTGAGCATTGATTTGTTTAGGATATGTTGAAAATTTATAGAAGCATAATGGTATAATTGAACCATAATGACCTGAGAAAAATTTACATGATTTTTGATTTTGCAAGATAGCACAAGCGTCAAGGTATAATTGAACCAGGACGACCTGAGTGCGTATTGCGTAAACAGACAAGATTTGATCATTTGTATGCATGAAGTGGAATCAAGCCTTCAGTGATATTCGATGTATCACGTCTTGAGGCAAGGATTCACACAGTACAAGTGATCGCCTCCTAGACAGAAGACTAAGAAAATATTGGAAGTTCCCCTTGACCTCCAGCTGTGAAGCATTTAGTGAGACAAGGAAGAGAATCCAAAAATTCAAAAAGTTCAAAATGCAAAACTAGTCAAGACTTTATGCAAGAATGCAACATTTAGTACTTCAGAAAATCATCCATCCTTGGTATTCTTGTGAATTGTTTTGTTTTGGTTTTTGTGATGAAGCGTAGTTTTGTTTGTTGGATGTCGTGCTTCTGAGTTTTTGCAATAGTTGTGATGTGTTGAATGTTTGCAAGTTTTTGAACAAGTTAATGCCCCTAGCTGAGTGTGCCTCTTGATATGATCATGTACAGTGATTTCCAAGCCATGGTGGGATGTGGTAAGAGGATATATATAGACAAATCAGGATAGTGACTATGCTAAGTATGTCCTGAATGGATATGTGCGAAGTGTCAGTCGATGGCCGATGGTGTTTTGATGGATAAAATGGTATTGATATAGATGGAGGAGCCGTTCTTTTCACAAGAGCACCTGTTTACCAGGTTTTCACCATTTGTTTTTATTTATACATTATGTTTTTGCGTTTTTCTGGATTTTTTGATTTTTTTGCTTATTTTGGCTTGTTTAGTGCACTAGGCCACTTAAGTGTAGTACCTCTTTAGATGGATGCTGTTAGTTGGTTCATCGAGCAGATCTCCTTCAGAATTTGTTAGCTGATAGGCACCTGATCCATAGACTGATATGATAACATAGGGACCCAACCAGTTAGGTTCAAATTTCCCTTTCTTTTCTCGATCTTGCTGATTTCTTGGATTTTCTTTGAGGACTAGGTCACCAACCTTGAATTCGCGGGGAATGACCTTGTGATTGTAGCTCCTGCACATGCGTTGTTGATATGCTTTGAGATGAGTATAAGCATGTTGGCGTCTTTCATCTAATAGTTCAAGTTCTTGCAGTCGGTTAACTCGATACTCTTCATCCGGGATTAAGCCTTTCAAAGAGACTATGAGAGATGGGATTTCTACCTCCAGGGGTAAAATAGCTTCTGATTCATATACTAATGAATATGGTGTTGCTCCTATAGGTGTGCGGATGCTGGTTTTGTATGCCCAAAGTACTGGATTGAGTTGTACGTGCCAATCTTTGCCTGCATCATTTACCGTTTTCTTGAGGATTTTCAGTACTGTTTTGTTAGATGCTTCTGCTTGACCATTTCCCTGCGAGTAGTATGGTGTGTTGGGAGTATTTAAAACTGAGTCAAGTTTATAGGCCTATTTCAAAATTTTGCTCAGTATGTCAGAAAGGCACCTAAATAAGTTAGTTTGAATGACCTAGTTTGCGAGAGGGTAAATGGAGCCGATTGATTTTCAGAGGGTAAGGCTCGGGATTCGTGTCCCACACCTTTCATTTGGCCTATTCAGTGATGTGCAACTTTCAGAATTCAATTTGGATAAGTTTATGAGGTACCCAGTTTGAGGGGTGAGCTGGAAGTGCATTTTAGGCACAAATGCATATTTTATTGAGTAGCCTACTTTGAGCAATGATATCTTTTGCCCTATTGATCGTCATGAATAAATTAAAAGTGGATTCAAATCTATGCATAAATGTGAGCCAGCCTACAAAATTTCAAGTCCTAACGAATCCGTTTGCTCCGTTTTCATAGCCAAATCCGTTTGTAGTTTGTGAGGTTTGCACAAGTGTAAAAATGTCCCGGTGAATGTCATGTCAGAATGTTTGTTCCGGGATAATGTTGGTATAAATGGTGAGCTACGTTTCAAATTTCAAGCCTTTATCAATCCATTTGATCGGTTTTCAAAAGGATTCATTTTGCCATCAAATTCAGTTATTCGCACTTCCAGTGTTATATCAGTTAATGTAGCCTTTTTGGTGAGCGCATCGTTTGCATCCTGTCAGTCGGGTGATCGAACTGAGAATTCAAAGATCTAATATGTACTTAAAGGTACCTATGTTCTGAATTTGAGGCCTACGGAGGTCGTTTGATATTTTTGAGAAAGACATCATGTGTTGCCAGAACATTGACTTCATCAGGTCCGCAGTGTCGACAAAGCCAGTAGGCCATTTTCGGAAATTAATATCTCTTCGCTCGGGACTCGTCTTGAGAAACCATTTGGTAGATGTCATCCTTGTATATCAAAGTACATGCCTGTTAGATGGCGAGCTCCAGAAAGGTGTTTTGACCACATTGAAAATTACGTCTTCGCGATTAAATGCGAAAATTGTGGCATAATTGCCTGAAGGTTGTAAAATGCGGATTAATAATCCGAAAACGATGCCGATCATTCCCAGAGGTATTTTTGAGGTCCGTGAAGCATTCCAGAGGTCAGTTGCATGAAAACGAAATTTTTTTTAGTCAGACCCACTTTGGGGCCTGACCTGGCTCATGCCCGCGGATTGATTTTATTGGCGACTTTGTTTATTAAAAGATTTTCAGAATATGATAATAAATGGAGTATTGCAAGAAAAAGGATGATGCCTCAATAATTATGTGATAGAATCCTTCCTGGTTTATGAGTGGCTATTATCAGATTATCTTTAAATTGTAATCTTCCAAGTGAAATTCTAATATGATAGATTTTAATCTATTCTATACAAGTGGTTGTGTAAAAGGAGTTGAAGAAGGCTGCCAGAAGAAAACAAGTGCCAGCCAAAGACCTCTCTCATGTGGTGATGGAGAAGGAGTGTAGAAGACCAACCAAATGGAAGCTAATGCTCATGTGGTTAATGAAAATCTGCAGGAAAATGCAAGGTAAATGCTCCAAACAGTCTTCAGCTGCTATGCTCTCCTCCATCACATACCTCCACATCTCCAAGCTCACGTGGTGAAGAAGGGAGCAACAAAGAAACCACCAACAGAAAATGCAATGTGGTTTTGGAAGATGGCAATAAATCAATTTAAACTTTAGCAAAGGCAATGTGTCAAGCATAAACCTCTCTGTGGGCATGTTAGAACGCTGCCTGTAGCTTCAAAAAAAATGCAGAAATTTCTAAGTGAATGAAGTTACCAGTATGCTTCCTCTGCGTAGATGTAAATGGGCAAAGTTAAAAAGCAATTAAAATTTCAAAAAATGAAATATAGTAGGTGTGAAACTTGCAGCTCCTCCCTTGTGTGAAATGTTGAAGATGTTTCAAAAACTCTCAAGTAAATGCAATTACCAGCACTGTCAAAGACCTCCCTCTCTAACGTGGTTAAAAGGTTGCAAAAATTATAAAGAAAATGCAGAATGGGCATGGTATCCTCCACATATGAAAGGAGTGGGCATTTTAAATCTCTTAAAAATGCACAGGCAGGTGTAAAAAAGCCAAACCCCTCTTTGTGGCATTGAAAAGAAAATAGAAAACTATTAAGCAAATGCAGATTTGACAAGTGTAAAACTAGTTTTCTCCTCTGCGTGGTGTATGGAGAGGCGACTGGTAAGTTGAAAGGTTTTAAAACTTTCAAACAAAAGCATTGGCAGCCATGAAAGACCTTGGAAAAGCTCCAAAATCGCAGTCCCAGGCATAATGCATTATCCCACATGCATTGGGAAATGTTATTTTTAAATGTTTATAAGCAAAAACGCACTATAGTAATATGTCTAAGCCATAAAGGCTTTTGACAGATGGTGCCTATGGGCGCCCAAGGTGAGCCCATGCGTGAGCACGCTTCCCGAGGTGACAAAGGAGTTGACTGGACGAAGACCAAGTGGACCCCACGCAGGCACGCTTCCCGAGGCAAACAGGCGAAATTTTGCAAACGAAGGCCGGGTTAACGAGCGAGCAAGTTCGAGAGAGATCAACGGCTCGCGCTATTTCGCGAAGGGAGATGCACGTAGTTTAAACCCCGCGAAATAGCGAAAGTGAACGAGAGTCGTCCACGTGTCGTGATAGGTGGCAGTCCAGCAGGCAGGTCCCGGTGAGGTGGCACACAGTTGGCTCACAGGTGGCAGGTACAGTCAGCAGTCCAGCAGGCGAGTCCCGATGAGGTGGCACCCAATGGCGATGACGTGGCATACAAGCAAGCAGCCCAGTGGCGGTGACGTGGCCGACAAGTGGCAAAAGATGAGGTGTCATCCCAGGTGGCGTCCGGTCAACCCCATCGATCAATCAGATCCCACCACATGGCAAGGCGTTAGAGCACAAATGGAGGCAAAAATCAAATTTAAAATGATTAAATGATATAGTTTAAACTATAGAGAAATTCAAAAAATTTAAATGATGGGTCCATGTTGAGGATTAATTCGTCCAGGGCTCAATTTTTTGCCAAAGTATAAAGTGTTATATGTTTTCGGAAAGCTCTCAGAGTGAGGAATCCGATTATGCAGTTAATTTTGACAAATGTGGGATAGTTTAGAAGCAGTTTTCATGGGAACGAAATTCAGTTAGAGAGGAGACACTTGGCAATTCAGTTGCAGATTTGATTTGATTTAAAACTGAGTCAAGTTTATAGGCCTATTTCAAAATTTTGCTCAGTATGTCAGAAAGGTACCTAAATAAGTCAGTTTGAATGGCCTAGTTTGCGAGAGGGTAAATGGAGCCGATTGATTTTCAGAGGGTAAGGCTCGGGATTCATGTCCCACACCTTTCATTTGGCCTATTCAGTGATGTGCAACTTTCAGAATTCAATTTGGATAAGTTTATGAGGTACCCAGTTTGAGGGGTGAGCTGGAAGTGCATTTTAGGCACAATTGCATATTTTATTGAGTAGCCTACTTTGAGCGATTATATATTTTTCCCTGTTGACCTTCATGAATAAATTAAAAGTGGATTCAATTCTATGCATAAATGTGAGTCAGCCTACAAAATTTCAAGTCCTAACGAATCCATTTGCTCCGTTTTCATAGCCAAATCCGTTTGTAGTTTGTGAGGTTTGCACAAGTGTAAAAATGTCCCGGTGAATGTCATGTCAGAATGTTTGTTCCGGGCTAATGTTGGTATAAATGGTGAGCTACGTTTCAAATTTCAAGCCTTTATCAATCCATTTGATCGGTTTTCAAAAGGATTCATTTTGCCATCAAATTCAGTTATCCGCACTTCCAGTGTTATATCAGTTAATGTAGCCTTTTTGGTGAGCGCATCGTTTGCATCCTGTCAGTCAGGTGATCGAACTGAGAATTCAAAGATCTAATATGTACTTAAAGGTACCTATGTTCCGAATTTGAGGGCCTACGGAGGTCGTTTGATATTTTTGAGAAAGGCATCATGTGTTGTCAGAACATTGACTTCATCAGGTCCGCAGTGTCGACAAAGCCAGTAGGCCATTTTCGGAAATTAATATCTCTTCGCTCGGGACTCGTCTTGAGAAACCATTTGGTAGATGTCATCCTTGTATATCAAAGTACATGCCTGTCAGATGACGAGCTCCAGAAAGGTGTTTTTACCACATTGAAAATTACGTCTTCGCGATTAAATGCGAAAATTGTGGCATAATTGCCTGATGGTTGTAAAATGCGGATTAATAATCCGAAAACGATGCCGATCATTCCCAGAGGTATTTTTGAGGTCCGTGAAGCATTCCAGAGGTCAGTTGCATGAAAACGAATTTTTTTTTAGTCGGACCCACTTTGGGGCCCGAC
The DNA here is from genome assembly GCF_030272615.1 of Cryptomeria japonica. NCBI lineage: Eukaryota > Viridiplantae > Streptophyta > Pinopsida > Cupressales > Cupressaceae > Cryptomeria > Cryptomeria japonica. The sequence continues at coordinate 732,714,632 of NC_081412.1, forward strand.
CTGGCTCATGCCCGCGGATTGATTTTATTGGCGACTTTGTTTATTAAAAGATTTTCAGAATATGATAATAAATGGAGTATTGCAAGAAAAAGGATGATGCCTCAATAATTATGTGATAGAATCCTTCCTGGTTTATGAGTGGCTATTATCAGATTATCTTTAAATTGTAATCTTCCAAGTGAAATTCTAATATGATAGATTTTAATCTATTCTATACAAGTGGTTGTGTAAAAGGAGTTGAAGAAGGCTGCCAGAAGAAAACAAGTGCCAGCCAAAGACCTCTCTCATGTGGTGATGGAGAAGGAGTGTAGAAGACCAACCAAATGGAAGCTAATGCTCATGTGGTTAATGAAAATCTGCAGGAAAATGCAAGGTAAATGCTCCAAACAGTCTTCAGCTACTATGCTCTCCTCCATCACATACCTCCACATCTCTAAGCTCACGTGGTGAAGAAGGGAGCAACAAAGAAACCACCAACAGAAAATGCAATGTGGTTTTGGAAGATGGCAATAAATCAATTTAAACTTTAGCAAAGGCAATGTGTCAAGCATAAACCTCTCTATGGGCATGTTAGATCGCTGCCTGTAGCTTCAAAAAAAATGCAGAAATTTCTAAGTGAATGAAGTTACCAGTATCCTTCCTCTGCGTAGATGTAAATGGGCAAAGTTAAAAAGCAATTAAAATTTCAAAAAATGAAATATAGTAGGTGTGAAACTTGCAGCTCCTCCCTTGTGTGAAATGTTGAAGATGTTTCAAAAACTCTCAAGTAAATGCAATTACCAGCACTGTCAAAGACCTCCCTCTCTAACGTGGTTAAAAGGTTGCAAAAATTATAAAGAAAATGCAGAATGGGCATGGTATCCTCCACATATGAAAGGAGTGGGCATTTTAAATCTCTTAAAAATGCACAGGCAGGTGTAAAAAAGCCAAACCCCTCTTTGTGGCATTGAAAAGAAAATAGAAAACTATTAAGCAAATGCAGATTTGACAAGTGTAAAACTAGTTTTCTCCTCTGCGTGGTGTATGGAGAGGCGATTGGTAAGTTGAAAGGTTTTAAAACTTTCAAACAAAAGCATTGGCAGCCATGAAAGACCTTGGAAAAGCTCCAAAATCGCAGTCCCAGGCATAATGCATTATCCCACATGCACTGGGAAGTGTTATTTTTAAATGTTTATAAGCAAAAACGCACTATAGTAATATGTCTAAGCCATAAAGGCTTTTGACAGATGGTGCCTATGGGCGCCCAAGGCGGGCCCATGCACGAGCACGCTTCCCGAGGTGATAGAGGAGTTGACTGGACGTAGACCAAGTGGACCCCACGCAAGCACGCTTCCCGAGGCAAACAGGCGAAATTTTGCAGACGAAGGCCGGGTTAACGAGTGAGCAAGTTCGAGAGAGATCAATGGCTCGCTCTATTTCGCGAAGGGAGATGCACGTAGTTTAAACCCCATGAAATAGTGAAAGTGAACGAGAGCCGTCCACGTGTCATGATAGGTGGCAGTCCAGCAGGCGGGTCCCGATGAGGTGGTACATAGTTGGTGCACAGGTGGCGGGTACAGTCAGCGGTCCAGCAGGCGGGTCTCGATGAGGTGGTACATAGTTGGTGCACAGGTGGCGGGTACAGTCAGCAGTCCAGCAGGCGGGTCTCGATGAGGTGGCACCCAGTGGCGATCACGTGGCATACAAGCAAGCAGCCCAGTGGCGGTGACATGGCCGACAAGTGGCAAAAGATGAGGTGTCATCCCAGGTGGCATCCGGTCAACCCCATCGACCAATCAGATCCCACCACGTGGCAAGGCATTAGAGCACAAATGGAGGCAAAAATCAAATTTAAAATGATTAAATGATATAGTTTAAACTATAGAGAAATTCGAAAAATTTAAATGATGGGTCCATGTTGAGGATTAATTCGCCTAGGGCTCAATTTTTTGCCAAAGTATAAAGTGTTATATGTTTTCGGAAAGCACTCGGAGTGAGGAATCCGATTATAAAGTTAATTTTGACAAATCTGGGATAGTTTAGAAGCAGTTTCCATGGGAACGAAATTCAGTTAGAGAGGAGACACTTGGCAATTCAGTTGCAGATTTGATTTTCTTCTCTCCTCCTTTTTATTCCGAATTCTTCTCAGTTGTAGGGGTTCTAGAAATTTGGAGAATGGCTCCATTTTTTCATGGCTTCCAATTCTGAGTATTCTTCCAGATTGTACAGAGAAGGGTTATCCTTTTAGTAATGGAGTTCGATTCTTTGCTATAAGTGTTCTTAGCTGCAGGTTCTTGTGTATGTAAGGCATGCACAAATTGACATCGAAGTTGTCTCTGGATTTGTATTTTCATTATATTCAGATCAGATCCTCAAGGGGGATGAGATTTGTTATCTCAAGGAGGTAATTGTGATTGTTTGCAGGGATTCTTCAAGGAAGAATTTAAATTCTGTAATAAATCATGAATAATGGAATATAGTGTTTGGATTTGATATTTTCTGTGAGTGAGCTGAGTAATGCATTTATGCAAGGCATTAAATGCATGAATATTTAATAATGAAGAAGGATTTGCAGTATAAGGTTTCATTTATAGTTTGATGTGTGACTCTGTTGCCCTTGGATAAGGCACTGATCTTACAAGTTTGGGGATGTCTTTCAGATCAAACAATTTAAAAGATAAATCTATTTCCCTTTATGTTTAGGGGTGTGTTCTTCTCATTCCAAGCTCTGTTTCATCCTATTGTTTGTACAGATCTAGCCAATCTGTAATGTGTCCTAACCTATTGAGCTTGTGAAATGATCCATCTGCTTAATGTTGATGCAGTTATGTGTCTATAATTGTTGTATTTAGTGCATCAAAAGGGTGTCCCCCCCTAGGTCTAGCAGAACCTGAAGTGCAGGAGGATCAATTAGGGTCCTATGTTATGTTCTCCAAGCCTTGATGTGTTTTGTAGACTGAAATTGGCCATTTCATAGAAAGATTTGCAGGTGCTCTTGGGTTATCACTTTTGGTGAACAACAAAAATGGCGACTCTGCTGGGGAAGTAAATGAACTGTGAAGATCCTCTGGTTAAGAAAGATTTAATTCATTTGGGGAAGAGTCTTAGAAGTGTACAAATCTGAAAGTCATTTTCAGATTTGGAAGTGTTTACCCTGGAAATTCTTGTTGCTAAAACATTTGAAAAATATTATGTGACTCTGCTGTGTGTGGTGAGACCCAGAAATCTGAAAGTGTTTCAGAGTGAAGATCAGTAGTTTAAAATTTATTCCTCTTCAAGGAGGTGGCGACTCTATAAGAACGAACCTGAGATTTGGAGGATTTCTTCAAATTTCTAGTCAGAAGTGAAGTGGACAAGAGCAGCATTGATTTTACCAGGTATTCCTCAAAGTATCTATGAAATTATATGTTCCTTATAAGGTGAAAAGGTCACCATTGAAAGGAAAAGAAATTTACAATTTACATACTTCATTGAAATAAGTTTTCAGTCAGAAATATGATGAGAAGTGTGTATGATTCTGAAAAGTAGTGACTGCTTGTATTTTGAAAAGAATTTGTAAAACAGTGAGATGCATGGTTATGATAGTGGTTCAGTAGATGTTTTAAACCCGATGGATCTAGATGTAGTTCCTAGATCTCCAAATCCTCTGTCAAATCTGAAAGAGATTGATAAAGAGATTGCAATATGTCTTCAAAAGATCCGAGAGAAATTCATCTGGTTTTTAAGAAAGAAAATAGGGAAAAGAAAAGAGGAAGAGTCATCATGTATTTTTTATAAAAGATTCATAGCTGCGTTAAATGAGTTTCCAGCTGATGCTAGACCCCATGAGTTTGTTTTGATTGAATTATTTTTAGAGCTTGATGAGCCTGACTCAATTAATTGGTCTACTACCTTGAGAGAAGAGAGTGTTGCATGTATTAAAGAATGGATAGATAAGATTGAAGCAATTAAATCTGAAAATGTACACAAGATTGAGGACAGTGAGGGAGATGAATCTGTGAGTGGATATGCCTCCTATGATGCTGAAGATGATTCTTATTCTCAGCATGACAGTTTAGATGTGTATTCAGAGCAAGAAGAAATTTATGAGAAAATAATTAATTGTTCGAGTATTCATGAGCCCGTTGAGGTTTCAGATTTTAATGATATGGGTCACCTTGTTGTTAAGTTCAATCCACAAAATGTTTGCAACCCCAGTTATGAAACTATGTTGCAACATATAGCAACACTTTATGAGCAGCATGATAAAGGTTATGATGCAAATGTGAGTTGTTGTAATGATGAAACAAATGTGCATAGAGACATGAGCACTATTGATTTAATACCTTTATCAGATTGGGACAATGTTTACAGCTCAGAGGATGAAGCCAAGAAAAATGGAAATGAAGAAGGTTCACTAAGTAGTGAACAAATTTCAGAGCTCTTAGCTGCTAATTTTCAGAGGTATGCATCCAAAAATGTGCCCAATCTCTCACGCCCAACCAGTACTTGTTTAGATATTGATGATGTTTTTGAGGGTGTGAAGTATGATACATATGCTATTGATTCTTTCCCTATTTTTGATTTGAGTGATGGACAAGATGAAGATGCATATATGCTTGATAGGTGTGATAATGTAGATTCATATGTTGATATGAACTCAGATTTTGGTATGCATTGTGTGGATCTTGCTGTTAAAAATAATGACAAATTTGAAGTAGTTTTCTCAGATTTACAATTGGGAAATGAACCATTGACAAGTGACAATCATGTATTTTCATGTGTGCAAAGTGCTGATAGAAAATGTGATCAGCAAGACGAATTGCAGTCATGTTATGAGGAAGTTTTCTTCTCTAGTTTGCAAGCCATCATTGTGGAAGAGTGTTCATCATTTGAGCAAACTAGCAATAGAGATGTGCTTGATGTTTTCAACTTTCAGAATAAGTTAGGCCACTTTTCATTTCAGCTGGGAAAGAGTGGTAAAGAGTATGGCACTCTTATGTCACCTGGTGATCAGCACGTTCAGCATTCGTTTGGTTTCCAAAGATTGATTGATTATGAGGCAATTTGTTTCCTTGTCACTGTGGTCATGGGAACTGCTTCTATCCATTTGGTAAAGTACTCTGTTGTTGTTATAATGAACTTGTGTCCATTTGAAGATGAAGGATGAATTTTGCCTACTAAGTCCAGTCCCGACTGACAAAAGGGCCATGATGTTGTAAAGGGCTGTAGTTCCTGTGCTGGTGCACGTATCAGATTGCCATGGATCTGACATTTAGGACATTTCTTAGCGAAATGATATGAGTCTTTTTCCATTGTAGGCCAGTAGTATCCCATCCGTAGAAGCTTTTTAGCAAGAGTAGTGCCACTTGAATGTGTGCCACAAATACCTTCATGGAGCTCGTGTAAAGAAGAATCGGAATCATTACGATCAAGGCAACGAAGAAGAGTACCATCGAGACCTTTACGATACAAAGTATCAGTAGTAAGGGTATAACGGGTAGCTTGTCGGATAAAGTTACGTTTTTGGTTACGAGATTGGTCAATGGGTAAGATGTTGTGTTTGAGGTAGTTGTATATGGGTCCATATAATGGAGAATCCGAACCAGTTAAGGCATAAATAACCTAGGAATCAGAGTGGTCATAGGCGGGGGAGAACAGTTGCTCTACCAGGAACTCATAACGACTTTGTTGCTCTGAAATTTGTAGTAGTGAAGCGATTGTAGCCATTGCATCGGCTGCTTTGTTGTTCAACCTTGGTATTTGCTCAAAGGTGATGTGCACAAAATACTGTTTGAAGTCATCCACCATTCGTTTGTAGGGTAGTAGCTTGTCATCCTTTGTTTGATAGTCGTTGTTGATTTGATGGACAACCAGTTGTGAGTCTCCATAGACTTTTAACTCTGTGATTTTCCATTCTACGGCCATTTTGATGCCTATGACCAGTGCCTCATATTCAGCCACATTATTTGTGCATGGAAACATAAGCCTATATGATCTTGGTATAGTGTGTCCTTCAGGAGTGATGAACAGAATGCCAGCTCCTGAACCGTGTTGTGTATAGGATCCATCAAAGTATAGGGTCCATTGTTTAGGAGAAAGAGGAAGAATGTCCTTGTCTGGAAATTCGATCTCCATGGTGTGTTTGCCGGGGAGTGGTGCTTCAGCCAACTGATTTGCAATTGCTTGTCCCTTGATGGCTCATATTTTTGTGTATTGGATGTCAAATTCATTGAGAATCATGACCCATTTAGCCAATCGGCCTGTAAGAGCTACCTTGCTGAGTAGATATTTGAGAGGATCAATTTTTGCGACTAGCTTGATGGTATGTGCTAGCATATAATGTCTGAACTCCTGAGATGCGAAGACCACTGTTAGGCAAGCCTTTTCAATGAATGTATAGTTGAGTTCATAGCCATTCAATGTCCTACTGATGTAATATATGGCGCGTTCCTTCCCTTGTTGATCTTCTTGTGCCAGTAATGCCCCCAGTGATATATCTATTATTGAGATATATAAGATAAGAGGCTTTCCTGTGATTAGTGGGACTAGAACTGGTGGATTCATTAGGTACTGTTTGATTTGGTAAAAATATTCTGCACACTTGGCCTCCCATTTGAATGGTACATTTTTGTGTAGTAAATGGTTGAATGGGAGACTTTTATCTGCTAGCTGAGCGATGAATCGTCTGATTGATTGAAGTCGTCCTTGTAGAGATCTGAGTTGACTAATATTCTTTGGTGGTGGCATCTCCATAATGGCTTGTACCTTTGCTAGATCTACTTCAATACCTTTTACTGAGACAATGTAGCCTAGTAACTTCCCTGATGTTACCCCGAAGACACACTTCTTAGGGTTGAGCCTGACTTGGAATTTCTCCAATCGATCAAAGATCTTTGTTAGGATGCTGAGATGTTCGGCTCTGGTGAAGGATTTAGCTAGTAAATCATCCACATAGTCTTCCATAAATGTGTGCATCATGTCATGGAATATTGTGGTCATTGCTCTTTGATAAGTGGCCCCTGCATTCTTTAAGCCAAAAGGCATAACATTCCAACAGTACGTTCCCCAAGGACAGGTGAACGCGGTTTTATCTTGATCTTCAGGAGCTATTTTGATTTGATTATAGCCTGAGAAACCATCCATTAGTGAGAGCATTGCGTGGCCTGCTGTAAGATCTACAATTATGTCGATACTTGGTAGAGGAAAGTCATCCTTTGGACAAGCTTTGTTGACGTCTCTGAAGTCAGTGCAGATTATGATACTACCATCTGGTTTTGATACTAGAACGATGTTGGAAATCTATTCTGCATAGTCAATGGGTCGGATGAATCCGACGTCTAATAATTTCTTTAGTTCAGTTTTGACCATGAGTGCCACCTGTGGATTCATCTTGCGTAGCTTTTGCTTGACTGGCTTAACTCCTGTAGAAATGGACAAGTGATGCATGATTAAGTGTGGATCTACTCCAGGCATATCAGCATATGACCAAGCAAAGTTGATTTGCTGTCCTTTAAAGAAGGTGATGAATGTCGACCTTTCTTCCTCTGTCAGAGATTCTGCAAGGTGTATGTTTCTGGCTGCTTCTGTGGTACCAATGTTGATTGATTGAGTGGGCTCAATCAATATGGGTGATCGCTCATGAAAGTGTTCAGGAAGAGTGTCAAGTCTCCCATCTTTAGGTGCCTTAGAAAGGTTTTCACCCTCAGATGCGTCCTTTATTTTTACTTTTTTGTGATCTAGAACTGCCATTGACTGGTTTTCAGCATCAGATCCTTGATTTAGTTCATTTTTGCGACGGAGAGACTTGGTACTCCCTGGTTTGTAGACATCGTTATTTTGTTAACTGGTAGAGCCTGTTTCCGGATTTACGGTACATAGGTAATGGATAATGGAGTCATCATCTGAGAAAATTGGTATATCATGGATTTCAGGTTCATCCCAGTCGATGAGGTCAGGAAAGACAAGTGGTGAGGAATCGTTGGGTGGATCAAGTTCGGCTGCTGTGAGTGTTAGGATAGAGTTTGCATCGTGATTGGTCTTGGTTTTAAAGAAGTCCAGGATTTCGTCGAGGTCCTTGATGGTATTATCTTCCACATAGACTTGTTCATAATGTTTTTGTTCGCTTTCCTTGGCGTCATAGATATTTTGTGGTCCAAATTCAAGAGTTCTATCTTCTGCATTATGTTCTTCTTGAGAAAGGGATATAGAATCAGTATCATCAGGGACATCTATAGTAGCATTGGAGCAGGTACCCCATTCATATTCATTGGAATCTGTCTCATAGGCAACATCCCAGATTCTATCTGTGCTATAAACAGGTATGTTGTATGGTGAAAACAAATCTTTGATGATGGATACCATTTTGATGGTTTTTGTTGATTCTATATCAAATCCGTCTTCTATTTGCTAGATTTGTTCATAAACTGTACTTCCTCGGGGAGGAATAACGGTATCTGGAGATGACAGGATTTTTTCTTGAGACATTGGTGTTTGAATGTGAGCTACCGCTGCAGATAGGGCCTTCTTATGACTTAGAAGCTTTCCCTGATGCAACTTCTGATCTTGACGTTCCCGTGCCTTGCGGATTGTTTTTACTGATTCAAAGAGTGCTTGCTACCAGGATTCTTCTTTGTACTTCTTCTTCACCTTCCATTGAGGTTTTGTAGTTGTGTGTGGGGGCCTTTTCAATAGGAACATGAGTTTAGAACCCAATCTCACTTTGTTTCTACTAGGTTGTGAAGGAAGATCTATAGGTTTAGTGACTCCTTCTTTGCATTTCCCAATAGGTCTTTTACCGCCATATCCCATTTGCTTCATGATTAAGTAGCCTTTTCCATACAGGTGTGTTGGTAGAACAATGTCCAGAGTGGCTGCTCTATGATTTTCTTCTTCATCTTTATATAACCAGCTAAGAACGTCTTTGTCTTCTGATTCATGTGCTAGAGTACTCAATTGGATGAAGGTACCATCAAATTTAGTGATGGGCTGAGTAGCCAGATGTGTTGATGTAGTAGGCAAACCATGTGATCTAGGTGATGTTGGCAATTTGGCCAAACATAACGGCTCCAAAGAGTATTCTCCCATGCCTTGGTCTTTGATTTGCATTTTCTGTTTGAAGTCTCCCCATAAGGAGTTTGATTTTGCTGTTGGTGGATCTGATGTTGAAGATCGTTGCTTTTCTCTATTATGAGGAACCAAACTGTCTTGGGCTGCCCCCATTGCGTTGCAATGTTGAAATGGATTGTGATCAGCTGATATGGATATTTCTTGTCCATCATAAGGAAACTTGACACACTGGTGATACATAGAAGGTACTGCTTGCATTTCATGTATCCAGGGTCATCCTAACAAGATATTGTAGGTGAGATCAATATCTAAGACCTGACATATAGTATCCTTTTATACTGGTCCTACTTGAATAGGTAATATCACTGTGCCTTTAGAGGACCTTTCCTCATCATCATATGCCTTGATGGTGATCTTTTTGCAGGGATCAATAGATTCTTCTAAGAAGCCTAATGCACGGATAAGCTTTAAAGTACATATATTAAGTCCGGCTCCTCCATCTATTAAAACTCCTTTTACTTGGTGTTTGCAAACAATGACTTCAATATGGAGAGGAGTATTATGCAGATGACTCAAGGAAGTATTGTCATGCTCGGAGAAGGTGAGGTTATGAGGTCCTGTCATGTGGGTGACCATGGCTTGAAATCTGTCGGTATCCAGATTTTGAGGTACATTTGTGTCCAATAGCGCTTGCTCCAATATGTCTTTGTGCTTTGGTGATAGTTTCAATAATTCCAGGATAGATATCTGAGCTAGAGTCTTGCATAGTTGGCTAACCAAGTCATATTGGATTTTTGGTGTGGTAGTTGTGGGTGTAGTATGTCCCTTCAAGACATATTTCTGAGTTCGGGTTGTTACATTGACAGATTCATGATCATGCCGATCTCGAATGGTGATGACATTGACTTGATGATCTTTAGCTGATATGTGATTTATGGTGTTGTTGTAGATATGGTTGATATGAGCTCTGCGTGTATCATCTGAAGTTGATGCTCCATCTTTGTTGTAATTTGGGAGAGGATTTTTGAAGGCTCCGTGATCACCATTTGTCTTGAGACCATCCACCGTTAAGTCACCTCGATCAGTCATGTCCTATACTATGTGTTTCAATCTCATGCACTCATTTGTTCTATGACCCTTGTTGCGATGGAAATCACAATAGTGTGAATCATTCCACCAAGGTGGTTTGATTGGAGGTAAAGAAAGAATCTTGTTTGCCAAAAGTTCTTTGAATGTGGATTCTAATGATTGTCCCAGTGGTGTGAAGATACGCTTTTGGAAATTGTTCGTGTTGTTGCATGAATTGTTGTTAGGTCCTGGATTCATGTTTTTGTTTTGAGTATCGTTGGTGTTGTTTGTGTTGAGTTGTCCTTGATCAGTGTTTGGTGCATATGTGTTAGCACTGGGAGTAGCATTTTTAGGATTTTTTGTATTTTGAGGATTTCCGGATAATGCAAGCACTGGTTGCTTAGATTTGGGATCAAATGATTCATTGTTGCCTTCGTTTTTGTTTCGAGTCCAAAATCAAGATTTGTCAAGATTGGTGTTGTTCTGGTTATTGTAGTTTGATGAGTTTGTTCCTTCCTTGTAGAATTTGAGTGTTCCCTTTTTGACACAGGCTTCCTCTACTTGAATGCCATTTTCAATCAATTTAGCAAAAGATGGTATGCATTGAAGTTTTAGTCTGTAACTCATTTCGCCATTCAAGTTATCGATGAAGATTTCCATTTTCTCCTTTTCGGGAATATCTCGAGGATATCATGATACCATGCGTCGCCAGCGTTGAAGGAACACCATGAATGTTTCATTATTCTTTTGTTTGGTGTTGCAAACATCTAGCATGGTTATGGCATGTTGGATGTTGTAGGAATAGTGGGTTATGAATTTGTTAACCAATTCATCAAATGATCTGACAGGTGGCAAAATTTTGGATAACCATTCCATAGTTTGCCTTCCCAAACTTCTAGGGAATAACCTCATTAAATAGGTGTCATCATGGGCAAATTCAAGGCTTAGTGTGCAAAATTCTTGAACATGATCTCGGGGATCACTTTTTCTATCATATTTATCAAATTTGGGAACGTTTGAGTTTGGAGGAAAAGGAACCATGTTCAATCTTCTGTCAAATGGGTAAGGATAGATTTCGTTTAAAGAGTACCACACTGTTGTCCCTTGTTGCATATCCTATATTTGCCTTTGCAACATTTGCATTTGTTGAGTAAGGGCTGCCAAAGGTATATTGTCTTGTCGAGGGAAAAGTTCTTGCCTTGTATTGGTTCTCAGCTGAAAAGGTGTAGTATATGGTATATTTTTCTCTGGTGTTTCTAGCTTAGGTATACGCATTTTCGGTATGCGTTATTCTGGAATGTGCTGCTCTAGAATATGTTGCTTAGGTATGTGAGTTTCTTCTTCTCTTTGTTGTTCTTGATATGCATATTGTCGAGATCCAGTTTGAAAAATATTTGCATTGAAATCTTCAGGAAGTTTAACACCTTTACTTGTGAGCATGAGCAGATATTTTTCTTTGTCATTTTCCATGAGCTTTTCTACAAGTTTTTGGAATGAAGGGTTTTCCTGACATTCCCGAAGAAGTGCTTCAGTAATTTCAGGTTCTTCTAAGGGTGGAACCTCAAAAGGATTTGATAATCTTTGATTCATACTTGATTCTGCATGTGGCTCGTTTTGTTTGTCTCATTGAGAGCAAGTAACAGGCATTTTAGTAGAAACTTTCAGTGATGAAAGGGACAAAAGCCTCGTTGATGTGTTGCTCAGGGGTTGGTGGTTCTGGTCGAGACGTGTTATATGTGATGCACTCGTCGAGCAAGAATGCTGGATTGATCTTTCCGTCGTAGTTTATTGTTTGATTAAAAGCGGACTTTTGATAGTATGCTCTTGTTTTCAAAGGTTCTTCGTCAAATTCGCTAGATTTGTTTTGGATATACTGTTTGACGTGATGAAGGAATACCCGATGAGATTTGAAGAGTTGACGATTGATGTATAAAAACTTATTTCTCTTGATGAATTTGGAAAAACTAGGTTGTTGTTTCTTCAACGTGATGTTACGATAGAGGTTCTTTCTTCTCAGAATAAGGGGATTAGTCATGCATGAGTGATCAATGGTTTCCTTTGATTTGTTTGGATTCAGTTGATTCTAGTTTTTGAAAATTTCAAATTTTACTCTATCAAAGTGAAGGCTTTTAGATGCCCCTTCACAACAAAGCGTGTCAAATGGTATGGATAAAAGCTTCCCGATCTGGAAACTTGATTTGACAATTTGAAAATTCTAAACAAGTGTTGTGAGATAAAAATCTGTAAGATGGTAAAGGATTCTATTGATACTGAGGATGAGGTTTCCAGATTATAATAGGAGAGACGTCCTCTATTGCGCGATTCGTTTAGGATTCTGACAACGTTCATTTTGACACAAATTTTGTTTGAGAAATAGTTTTAATGGTTTGTTTGCCACTCTGTTGTAATGAAAAATGATTTTTGATGAAAAAGGTTTTTAAAAATGTTTTTGAAATTTCAAAATTTGTCTCGGTTTTGCTCTCTGTTTTTCTGTTTTGGATTACGCGCTAGAACAGAGTCTACATGCGCTACTGAAATTACCTAATGTGCTAAAAGAATAACCACACGCGCTAGGCTGCCCCTAGACACGCGCTAAAGTTCAGACTATTTTAAAAATTGTTGTCTAACTGTTGAAAACCTACGCGCTATTCTGTGCCTGTCACGCGCTAACTGTTTGACTTTATGCGCTAATGTTTGGTTTCCACGCGCTAAGCTGTTCTTTCCACGCACTAGACTGTTTTTCGGATGCGTTAAAGGATGTTACACTATTTTGTCGTAAGATAAAAACGCTACTGTTTTAACCCAACGCGCTAATTTGAGGTTTGGATGTGCTAACAAAAGTACTTTACGTGCTAAGATGTTGCTCTTATGCGCTAAACTGCCCTGATTTTTCCTTTGATCTGGTTTTTGTGAATTTTGAAATTTTGCTGTGAAATTTTCAAGTGTGACGGATGATTTTCTAAGGTAATAAATGCAAACACAGCATAAAAAGTACCACCATTTTGCCTAATCTAACAAAAAGTGTATGTTCTGCGAGGATGTGTTCAAATCCCCAATGTTTTAACAGGTTTGGATACAAATAACACACTTCAAAAAGACTCTTTAATCAAGGGTCATAAATAACATCATAGCTCACTAGTCTCAATACTCCGTCAGCTCAAACAACCGTGTCACCCCCTAGAGGGCGCCCATTTTTTTGCCTTTTGCCAGAAATTAACTCAAAGTGAATCGCTTCACAGTTGAGTAGTTATCTTGGGAGATATATGGTGAGTAATCTTGGGGGTGGATTCTTCCCCACCCTTGCACTATGATGTTATAAATGTCTGGTTACTGACTCGGTTCAAAGCTTCTATTTCTATGGTTCATAATCAGGCTTCCCATTCGGTCGTTAGTGATAAACTCCCTCAGGAGGCTTCACAACCTTTAGAACAAAGGCTTTACATATCTCAAGGATACTGGGGGAAAGCTAATCACTGCGCGCAACCGTTGAAAAAGACTTTCATCACTTTCCACATTTGATTATAGTGGGTTGGAATTCTTGGCATCAAAGTCGTTCCCCACTTAGGTCGTTCCCTTTACACCGGCCATAAATGGCTTTAAGATTTGATTCCAACTCCTCGGGAAGGCAGGCCTGCTAAAGGATGTAAATTCTTGAAATAATGAAAGCTATAAGAGCGGTCTGGATTTTTGATCACCCAGTTAAGGGGAGAGCATATTCCTTCCACTTTTGAGACAAAGCAATCAAATTGTTTATTTTTAGCCTTTCAATTCAGTGATGTACTAAAATCTATGTGGAGATGTTGCTCCACAAAAACATGGTGTTTATTTTACCTTTTTAAAGTAGTGATTTTCTGATCTATGAAAAGGAATTTTGGTCAACAAAGCAAAATTTTTGATTTTGCGGTCAACAAAAGAAATCGTTTTAAAATAAAATTTCCTGCTCCACCTGCAAGAAACTATTAGAATCCTGCAAAATTGTCACTCCACTAGTTAGAAAATCGAGATTTTGGTGGACTTCTACAAGTCTAGATTTTATTTTGGTTACAATTGTAATTTTCTTGTTCGCTATCTGTGATGCGCTACAGAAAAGACTGTATGCACTAAAATAAAACCGTTATGCACTAAAACAACAACTTAATGCGTTGTACTGTGTTTCGGATGTGCCATTCTGTGTGTTTGAAGCGCTGTTCTATTTTTTTCTCTCTCCCACGCTGAGACCTGCAGGAAAATGAGTAATTTGATGCGCTAACATTTTAACTTCACACGCTGGATGATAGTCTACAAGTGCTGAAATATGGACTGGATGCGCTAATTTGTTAGCTTGATGCGCTACTCTGTTTTGTTTCCACGCTGAGGCCTACAAGAAAAACTTAATGATGGTCACGCGCTAATGTTAGAACTGCACGTGCTAGATGATGGTCTCCACGCGCTGAACAGTGGATTGGGTGCGCTACTCTGTTTATTGGATGCGCTAAATAGTGAACTGAAAATGCTACTTCATTTTTCTTGTGTGCCTGCAAAAGTGGTTAGCTTCAAAAACTAATTTGTTATTTGGGGTCGGGCCCCACGGTGGGCACCAGAAATGTATGCGGGAAAAGCGGGTTGATAAAACTCAATATGTGAAAATATTGCTAAATGACTTGTCCACACACACACAGAGGACTTCTTGGTGCAAGCTATGGAGTAACAAAGTATTACTCAGCTTCCCAAGGTGGGTCCCATGGTTCTCTATCTCACAATGTCCCTCAAACCAATGTTTTTGCTCTCAGATCACTGAGCAAAATGGTTTAGGGATGGCAAATGCAAGAACAAGGGATGCTTTTGATAGATTTTAGAATAAAATGTGTTATAAGCTATGTATGATTCTAGAAATGCAATAAACTAGCTATAAGATGACAAGATTAGTATGAATACTATCCTAGCATACTATATTTAGTCTATGATTGAGCTAAAATGATAAATAAATTATTTTAAACATGCATATTTAGTCTAATTCCTGATTTAAAGAGAGGCTAAATGATAAGCATAAAATGATATAAGAAAACTTGAATGTATTTGAGTATAAGTGTGATGCTACAAATTTAAAGGATGATTGTTATGGAGGAATGAGAGCTCTATTTATAGCAAAAACAGGGCAATGGATGGTCAGGATTGAATGGTTTAATCAAGGGTTGAGTTTGAAAGTTGGGGATCCATGTTTGCAATTGGCACCAATGAAATGGTGACAAGTGTCAACATAGGGCTGGGTCGAGAGAAGGGGTTGGAGACATCGAATGCCTGAGAAGACCTCATGGTTATCTAGAGGCTAAGGGTCAAGTCTAAGTTAGGATTACCCACTGGATTAAAAGTTAATCCAAGGATAAACCTTTGTGCAAATGTTTAAGAGATAACCATGGTCAAAGCATTAAAGGCCTGATGAGACCCTTGGGTTGGATGAAGGTTGAGTCAAAACAAATGTTTTAACCATGTAGGAGGGTTTGAATTAACCATTAATGGTTATTGGAGACTTTGGGGATTAAGTGGTTGAAGGTTGAAAGCCTTCAATGGTTATCAAAGACTTTGAGGATTTAGTGGTTGAAGGTTGAAAGCCTTTAATGGTTATCAAAGACTTTGAGGTTTTGAGAAGTGACTTCCCTTTGCTTAGGGATGTGACAAAGTTTAGAGGAGGGGTTAGGTTAATTAGAAGCGATTAGAAGATTCTAGAAGGGATTAGAAAGGGATTTAGGAAGGCAAGTGGGAGATGTAAGATTTTGCAAGTGGATGGAGGGATAATAGGATTTAATTGAATTAAATGATTTATTCAATTTGGTTGCAATTTGGGGAAATTAAATAAATTAGATTTATTCAATTTAGGATAACTATTTAATTAAATTTGAATTTAATTAAAAGTGGATAGGGGTAATTTAATTGAATAAAATGATTTATTCATTAAATGGGTATAGTGAATTTAATTTAAATAAATTGAGTAATTTACTTAATTAAATAGAGGAATGTGGATAATTTAATTAAATTGGATTTAATTAAATAGAGAAATGAACATAAAATATTCATTTAGGAATATGGTCATTTTTATACGTCTACAGTTACTATAACCTTGTTGTTAGCAGTTGGTTGTAATTAGTTTTCATGATGTAATTCAATCTGTTCTACATTGCCTCCATCATGTTCTTGTGTTTCCAATGCATTTACTCTTGCTGACTGGTCTAGACTGATCTCTTTGAGGTCCCTCATAACCGATGACTACACCAAGTGTTTTTTAGAGAGATTTCATTTTGAAGATTGCGTTTTCCTGAGAGATTTTTATTGTAGGGTGGCATACTGTGGATCTAACATGCAGCTGCAGAGAACTCACGTAAAGATGGCATGAAGAGGAAATAGGAATGGTGGAGCGCATGGGAATATAGACCCTACTGTGATGGAAATGTTGCAAGAAATTGCAGCTCAGTTGGAAGTCATGGAGACAGCCTAGAGAAGAGGCTGGCATATTGAAGATGGAAGTGAAGATGAAGAAGAAGTAGCCCCGACAAAACAAGTAAACCCACTGGTAGTTGATCCAGATGAGGAAAGGGTTTTGAGGGTTTTGAGTAGGGTGAATACTAAACCTCATTTTACCCCATAGTAATATGATGGAAAATTGGATTCAGATGAATTGATGGATTGCATCTCGGAGATGGAGAAATATTTTGATTTTGAAAACACCGCAAAAGAAATGAAGGTGAAATATGCATGTACCCAATTGAAAGGTCATGCATCTCTTTAGTGAGAGCATTTGCACGTTGATAGATAGAGAAGAGGTAAAGAGAAGATCAAGACATGAGATTAGATGGTTGCTAAGTTGAAATCAAAATTTATGCCAGCTAATTATCAAGTAAATCTGTTCTGGAAGTTGTAGAATTTGAGACAAAAGGAATCTAGCGGGAAGTAGTACATCGAGGCATTTTACAAATTGAATATCAGATCTGGACATATTGATGATGAAGTTGGAAAAGTTGAAAGATATTTGAATGGATTACAGGTGTCTATACAAGATGAACTTAGTTTGATCAAATTGTAGAGTGTCAAAAAATCTTACCAGTATGCCCTGAAATCATAAGAGAAGCTAAACTAAATACATGAGTAGAGGCAGAGAGGTAGAGGTGGAAGGTTTTTCATAAGAAGATTTCAAGGAGGAAGAGAATATACCAGAGGTAGAGGAACTTGTATGGATCATATCAAGGACAAGGAAGTGAGCAAAGAAGGCAATTCATATAAAAAAGATGATAGAAAATTCTATTGGACGAGAGAACCGGATGGCTATCACAATGATTTTTTTGGAAAAGTTGATAGAAGACAAGACAAGAGAGTGTTTAGAGGAACTTGCTATAAATGAGGAGGATAAGGACATCATTCTTTCGAGTGTAAGAAGATAGAGAATACCGGAAGAACAACAATGGTGGAAGAAATCCCCACCAGATCAACTAATAAAATGGAAGATGGAGAACTATTGATGATAAGGACAACTTTGTGTCATACCGGGAGAGATGAAGAGCCCTTGCATAGGAAGAATTTGTTCAAGACCTGTTAGTTAACAGATTTGTCACTTCAAAATATTCTACTATGTGCCTAATGGAAGAGTGACAAAACGTTCCCAATAGTTGGATAGATCGTTCATGGAAACACGATCTTCCTCTATGTTTGAGAGGGGCAACTCCCTCATATGATAGGGGTATTTTTATTT
Source organism: Cryptomeria japonica (assembly GCF_030272615.1). NCBI lineage: Eukaryota > Viridiplantae > Streptophyta > Pinopsida > Cupressales > Cupressaceae > Cryptomeria > Cryptomeria japonica. The sequence continues at coordinate 732,732,444 of NC_081412.1, forward strand.
TCACATATATTTAACTTTGAAAATAAAATAAACAATAAGTATGAATGGAGTTTAAGCAAATCTATGCAACGATTGTCATTTATATTACACTGGCTTTTAGACATATCACTATCAACTCTAGACTATGCATGAGAGGAGAGTGAAACAAAACATTAAGTTTGCATAATGCCTATATATTTTAGAGTACCAATTAAATCTACAAGGTTACATGACCATTGCCTTCATGAAACTAGGAAAGCAATTTGCAAGCTTGTTATTTCAATATCACAGGATAATCGCATAACATCAAGAAAATGAACACTTAACAATCATAGGAGCACTCCCAATCTGACTTGTATTAAAAATGATGGAATAATACAATTCAAAATTTTTAGTTGTCCCAAAATCATAAAATCCAAAAAGTCTTTCTTCCATCTATCTTTGTAATATTTATAGCCTCTCAAAATAACTACCTCATAACCAACTTTGATCCTGAGTTAAAAACTAACTCAAATCTGCGTGAATTACAATGAGTTAATAACTAACATATTTATGCGCAGAAAAAGTCAACTTATTAACCTTGACTCTATGAGATAGAAAACTACAACTTATACAATGAAACCAAAAATAAACTCAAGACTGACCAAGCATCACATAACAAAATAAAATATACAAAGATGTGAACATGGCGTTACTTTTTGATATCCCAAAAATCATGCTAGCTGATTATTTGTTTCTGTTGAATTGGTGTTTTGGCCTTGAATGACTTGTATGCTTTGAGTACATCCACCATGAACTTGTACCCGAGAATGATCACATTTTCCATTTTTTGTTTAGCAGTTACTTGGTTATCCTAAATGTTAACCAAATCCTGATAATATGAAGGCATGTCACAAGCATCTAAAGCAACTAAAATAACACTGAGTCTTTTCATTCTATTTGCATCTGACACCTATGCATCTGCTAATTCAATATTAATTCTGTTATGAAACTTGCTTAAGAGAAGTCGACTGTCCATTTGCTAAAATTTCTCTTTTACTGATACATCACCAATGATATTCATTGTATCTTCTATTATCTTCATCTTTGTTTGTTCACAAGCTATCAAGAGTTTTTGATACTCATCCAAGCGTTGCTTAATATTTTCCAATTTCCAACTTATACTTTTGCACCATGTATTGGATTGATTATCTTCTTTATGAGAGAAGACCTTCTCGGCAATGAGTATATTCATATCTGTAGCGTCCTAAAATTGCGACACTTGCAATTTTGACTGCATTTCGGTCTTCACGATGGCGACGCAACACGCAACCTGAATGGAGACCCCGAAACCTGATTATGACACTGAAAACTGCATTTTTCAAGCACCCTGGCCTGAACCTCCTTGCACCCTGCTGTCCCGGGAGGTGGGACCAGAGCGCCCAGCGCCCTGGTCCTTCAGGACCAGGGCGTCCCCCAGGACCATGGCGCCCAGCGCCCTGGTCCCTAGGCCTATTTTGGGCCCGGTCTCCTAAGGGGTCTCGGGTCTTTATGTTTGCAAATTGGAAAATTATCTTTCCTGGTCGGCCTAAGGTCGGGAAAATCAGTCTATCAGCCCTAATTGACAAGTATATAAACTACATTTGCCTCTCCCATTTGAAAAAAAGGAGGACATATGTGTACAAGCGTGGAAACTATACTCAAGCATTCAAGCATTCAAGCATTCCTTCTAAGTCTCCATTCAAGGCTAAGTGTTGCATTCAAGACAAGGATTCAACCATTGAAGAGGAGATCACATACTACATGCTACATACAACATACTACAACAACATACAACATCTATACCTTCGCACATAAGGATACAAACATCCTTAGAACAAGGTATTAGTACTTGTTTTACAGTCATTTACATTTACAGCACTTGCTCATTTCTTGGTTAATTCCAAAACCGGGGTTTGACCTAAAGGCAAACCCCTAATCCCTAACCCCCCAATCATCTTCGCTTTTCTGTGTGTAGGTTGCAGGTACGCGGCTGAAATTGAAGATCTGGAATCCTTGTGCAGAGACGAATAGATCCCCCTTCGTTTCGCGGATTTTTCGGAGGACCGTGGCGCCGGGCGCCATCGTCCCGACAACTTTTGCTCAAATTTGCAGGACAACGCCGTATCGACATTTTACTGCTAATTCCAGGTCCACAGCTTCATCCTATATCCATATCTCAGTTTATAAGCGAATCTTTGTCACTTTCTATGCATTCCTAGCTTAATTCTTCTATGCACATTCTTTACAAAAGAGGGTAGCCTTGCTTTCTTAACCCTTGAAACACATTTAGCATCCAATCTTGCATTGCGTGGGATTGGATCTTGTGGGTTTCAACCCCTCTTTTGAATGTAAAGTCTCTCCCCTAAGTGAAAACCATCAACCCTAGTGAATCTCCCTTCTCTCTCCTCGGAGTTGGAAGAGGGGAGAGCAACTAGGGTTCGATCATGATTTTCCGCTTTACATTTTGGTGAACCCGACGTGAACATCCTTTCTGATTATTCATAGTTAGATCTGAAAATTGGATTCCTTGATTACATTTCCATGTTTGATCTTTTGCAAAATTTTAGAGGTTAATTGCATAAAAACCCTAAATTTTCTTTTTAAGTAATTAAACTTGTGAAGTGTTTAATTATTAATGCTTGTTTCAGATCTGCCCTTCTATTACAAATTATCAATTCATATTTGTGCTTTAATTTTGAAAATTAAGTGGTTAAAAGTCAAAACCCTAATTTTTGAAACCCTCTTGATTCAACCTTTGTCCGACAATTTCACTGATCAAAACATCTCCAAATTAGCTGTAACTTTGGATTCCGCAATAAAATCACAATATCTTTCATCCTTGAAAATTTGGAAAAAAGTTGCGAGGACCGTGTGCACTCCGAGCGCCATCGTCCCCAACATTTTTTCTGAAATTTCGGGAGCTAGATCTTACTGTATTTTCCTGCTAAAATCCAGAATTTTGGCTGATTTTATCAAATCTAACACTTTCAAAATTACAGTCAAAGTTGGTCTTGTGATTGCTTGGATTAAGGCTTCTAAACATTCAAAAATCATTGAAACTGAAATTTTGTGTCAAAATTGTGTTCTTACTGTCCTAAATCTGAAAAGTGTATTTGCATTCATTCGAAATTTCAGTGCTTTATTCAAATTCTTACAATTTGTGACTTTTGAAATTAAGTGCTTCATTACAACAACTTTAATTTCCGCTTTCAAAATTGAATTTTGCGTGAAATTGAGTCAATTTTTAAATTTCAAAGTTTGCATTGCTCTTGGCATTCCCTCTAAAATCATAACATTCAAAATTTCAGTTTCCCTCTCTTTTTTCAAAATTCAAATTTTTGCATTTTTCGACAATCTTGGTAGGGTTCAATTTCGAGATTGCAACTTTAATTTGGCCTATCTACAGATCATAAAATCACTCAATTTTTTCAGATTAGCTCTAAAATCATCATACCTTTCATCCCTGCAAATTTCGGAAAAAGTTGCAAGGACCGTGTTGCACTCCGAGCGCCACGATCCCGGACATTTTTTTCGAAATTTCGGGAGACTGTCGTGATTGCATTTAATAGCTTAAATCTAGAAGATTGGCTGATTTTACTGAAAATTGCTACCTCTAAATTCAAAACTTTCTCTCTCTCTCTAGTGCATGAGTTTTACAACAATAAGACCTACTTACACTATTCCCGTTAGACGAAGCCGTAGAATTAAGTCTTTCCAAGGTTTAACTACTGAGGAGATGGAACCTAATTTGAATAGCCTTTTTAACGAGGACATGGGTAATTCCTCTAATCCTCCTAATGATGAAGAAGCTCTCCATGAGGTTTCTGTAGAACAACTTTCGAAATTGGATAACCAATTTGACGATTTTCGACAATGGATGTCTCAAGAATACCCCGATAGTCAAGCTCTTCCTTTAATTGAGGGTCTAAAATGTATGCTTCAAAGTGATAAGAATGGAATTGATATTTTGCGTGGTATTGCACACATTGTGGATTCGAATGTGATGCCTATGAGGAGTTGTGCTGAAAATTTGGGTTATACACAACCTCCTACTCAAGTCAATCATTCTATTCCTTTGATGACTTCTATTGCTCGCATACCTACCTTTACATCAAACATAATGGCTACTTCTACACAAGACATTCCTCTTGTGACCACTAGTCATGGGGGCAATCCCTCTTCTTCAATTAACACTATTCCTGTATTTAATCTGATTTCTTCATTCATTCCTTCAATGAATGTCCCTATTATATCTCCACAAATGAACATGACGCAAGGAGGCAATTCATTCAATCATTCTATTCCTCCTTGTAGTGTTCCTCCTGTCCAATCATCTCTTATGACTAATTATCATAGAGTCCCACCACCTTAATCATTCTTTCAATAACATAACACCTCCATCTCAATCTAACACATCTAATATGAATTCTTCGACTGAAGCGACCATTAACAATCTTGCACAAACTGTCTCTTCTTTACAGCAACAAATTGCCTCTATGAATCAATCTAAGTTTAGTGTGCCCACATTTGATGTTGCGAGCCCACTTTCTCTTGACATTGTTCGAGCTATTCCCCCTAAACATGTTGAAATCCCGCATTTGGAGCTTTATAATGGTAAAGGTGATCCTCTAACACATGTTAAGACTTTTCAAACAATTTATACTGATTTTGCTTATGACCAAAGGTTGCTTGCAAAACTGTTTACTAGAAAATTAAGAGACAAAGCCCTACAATGGTATTGCTCGTTGCCTTCTTATTCTATTACTTCTTTTGAACAACTTGCAAATGCTTTCATTCAACAATTTCAAAACAATATAAGTCCTAAAGTTACTTTGATTGATTTAATGCATTGTAAACAAGGTGTTAAAGAAAAAGTGACTGATTTTATTGGTAGATATAAGCATTTGTATGCTCAAATTTCTTTTCCAGTGCCTGACAATGATATTCAAAGAATCTTTATTTCTAATTTACAAAAAGATATTCGAGACAAACTTCTGTTTTCTGAGTTTACTTCTTTCCAACAGTTGTGTGCAACTCTTCACAATTATCAACTGACTGTGAGTCAAATGGAACAATCACATCCTATGGCTCCGAGTGATAAGGGTGATAGCAGTCAACAACCATTTGGAAAGTTTAAACCGAACAAAGATTCCATCAAATTCAATGAAAACATCATCAACAACAATGTGAATGTAGCATCAGGTGTGCCTCCTATTTCTAAATTTTTCAAGAAAGAAAGAAAGTATACTCCTTTGAATGAATCATTGCATAGTATTATGAATAAATTATTGGAACAAAATGTGCTTACTCTTCCTCCTATAAGACAAATTGATCCTGCAAAGATTACTTCACCTTATTTTGATAACAAATCTTTTTGTCAATTTCATCGTCAGCCTGGGCATGATACTAAAAAATGTTTTTCCTTAAAGGGTAAAATTCAAGATTTGATTGATATTAATACTATCTCTGTTTCTGGAGTGAATGATAAAGGCAACACATCTGTAGCTCCTCCTAACCAAAATCTTCAGATTTTCACTGATCCATTACCTTCTCATACCTCTAATGCGATTGAGGCTAATGATTCCTCTCTCTCATCTGATGGTCTTGTGTCTATGACTCCGAATGTGATTAACTTTGTAGAGCAGCAAGAAATCCCTAAAGAACCTTCCATCACATTTGATTCCAGTGAAACCATTAGGGCACCTGATGGTCCTTTATACATAGTTGCAAAAGTCAAGAATACACCTTGCCGTGGAGTACTTATTGATCCTTCATGCATGATTAATGTTATTACTGAAGAATTTCTTTTTACTTTGCAATTGAATCAAGTGATTTATGACAAAACAGATGTGATTGTGAAACTATTTGATGCATTTTCTTCTCCTGCAATTGGTTCTATTACATTGCCTATTGAGGTCCATAACAAATCTCTTGATGTGAACTTTGCTATTATTCCTTCATCCAAAAAATTTCGTGTGAAGCTTGGCTATCCTTGGCTATCTTCCATGAAGGCTATTGCTTCTCCTATTCATAAGTGTTTGAAATTTCCCCATAATGGTGAAGTTGTTACTGTCAATCATAGTCTCTTTAAACCAGCTGAAAGAACTTTTAGCGTTCCTATTGATTACTTTTGGCCTAAACAATTCCAATCTCTTCCTCCGCGAAGTGATCATCTTTTCAAATCTTATCAAAAGTGGAAAACAGATATGATCCTATCTCTAAGTGAACCTAGAACACCTAAACTTGATATTCCTATCATTCTTGAGAAGGAAGTTCTTCCTTTGAAAGATAAAACTAATGTCTTTCCTCAAGAAGATTCCCAACCCATCCCTATGGATGTGACTATGTCTATGCCTAATAAACTTCCTAAAAGTAGACCTATCCCTTCTCGTCATGATGGACTTGGTCTCCTTCCTAAACCAGAAATTCCTCCTTTATATGGAGCAGTTCCTCCTCCTTCCTTTTATAGAGAGAAGAGACCTTCTTCTTCTCCTATTATCCAGCCTAAGAGACCTCAACCTAAACACCCAAGTGATAAGGATGAGAACATTCCTCCTCCTCAATCTTCTCCACTTCCTACTAAGACTAGACGAAATCATTCTACACACGAACGTCGACAAAAGCGTCGTCTTAAAGCTCAAGCAGCTGCTTCTCAAACTTTGCAATCTCCAAAAACACCTTCAACAAGCATTATTCCATTTTCTCCTCAGCCGGACATTGAGCCTAAATCTCCTAAACATAAGATGCATGATGGTCTTGATCCTGTGCGAGTTAAAGATCCTATTTTTATAAATCTTGATGATGATATAGATGAAAATGTTATTCATGATGAAAATGCTACTTCTCCTGTTCATTCTGATAGTGAATATGAACTTGTTGATATTGATAACCATTTATCTAATGAATTTTCTAAAGCACTTATCCTAGCTCCTAGACAAGAACACCGTGGCTTGGGATATGAACATAGCCCTTGTTTGGATCTTGTGATAGCTCCATCTGCTGTGTTGGATGTTCTTCCTCTAGCATGTTCCCTGCCTTCCCGAAACATTGATCAGCAAGATTGGGGGGTAGATGACGTGCTAGACTAGTTACATTAGCATAGCAGATTCTCTCCTCCTCTCTTGTGTTACTTCTTCTATATGTTATTCTCATTCTTCTATTTGTTGTCCTTAGTGTTGTCTACTTGAGGACAATGCAAAGAATTGAGATCTCTCGATCTCTCTCATGTTGACTCAAAAGACACATGTGTTCCCTTCTTCTAGGTGACCTTCCTTGATTGGGGAATAAAGAACAATTATGCATACATACATATGATATACATGAATTATCATACAGCATACTGACCCCAAGGAAAGTGAAGTCACCTTGTGCTTTGTGTTTTGTGTCTATTATCCTTGGGTTTATCTCACACTTGGGGGCTAAATCCTTGCGATAACGTGCTCCTTTCCCTTTTTCATTTTCTTATATGTATCACTACCTTAAAGCAATCACCCCCGGTGAGGCATGTGCGATCACTTTAACGTAGGGGGGCATACATCCCGTTCATATCTTTTCAAGATACTTGAAAATTTCTTGACAAATTTAGCTTTGCCTTGAAAATTTTTGATATCTTTCTTGCATGACTCATAGTGAGGGAACCTTACTACTGACAGTCATGGTTCTCCCTCATGATCTTCCCTTTTACTTTTTCAATCGAATTCGTAAGATCCTTAGTCCACTGGGGGCTTGGTGTGTCTTGCCTCCTTGACGTGGTGAAAGTCTTTCAATGTTGTTTCCTTGTACTTTATCGGGAGTATGAGCATACATACTCCCGCTAAAGTGGGGGCTAAATGTAGCGTCCTAAAATTGCGACACTTGCAATTTCGACTGCATTTCGGTCTTCACGATGGCGACGCAACACGCAACCTGAATGGAGACCCCAAAACCTGATTATGACACTAAAAACTGCATTTTTCAAGCACCCTGGCCTGAACCTCCTTGCACCCAGCGCCCTGGTCCTTCATGACCAGGGCGTCCCCCAGGACCATGGCGCCCAGCGCCCTGGTCCCTGGGCCTATTTTGGGGCCGGTCTCCTAAGGGGTCTCGGGTATTTATGTTTGCAAATTGGAAAATTATCTTTCCTGGTCGGCCTAAGGTCGGGAAAATCAGTCTATCAGCCCTAATTGACAAGTATATAAACTACATTTGCCTCTCCCATTTGAAAAAAAGGAGGACATATGTGTACAAGCGTGGAAACTATACTCAAGCATCAAGCATTCAAGCATTCCTTCTAAGTCTCCATTCAAGGCTAAGTGTTGCATTCAAGACAAGGATTCAACCATTGAAGAGGAGATCACATACTACATGCTACACACAACATACTACAACAACATACAACATCTATACCTTCGCACATAAGGATACAAACATCCTTAGAACAAGGTATTAGTACTTGTTTTACAGTCATTTACATTTACAGCACTTGCTCATTTCTTGGTTAATTCCAAAACTGGGGTTTGACCTAAAGGCAAACCCCTAATCCCTAACCCCCCAATCGTCTTCGCTTTTCTGTGTGTAGGTTGCAGGTATGCGGCTGAAATTGAAGATCTGGAATCCTTGTGCAGAGACGAATAGATCCCCCTTAGTTTCACGGATTTTTCGGAGGACCGTGGCGCCGGACGCCATCGTCGCGACAACTTTTTCTCAAATTTGCAGGACAGCGCCGTATCGACATTTTACTGCTAATTCCAGGTCCGCAGCTTCATCCTATATCCATATCTCAGTTTATAAGCGAATCTTTGTCACTTTCTATGCATTCCTAGCTTAATTCTTCTATGCACATTCTTTACAAAAGAGGGTAGCCTTGCTTTCTTAACCCTTGAAACACATTTAGCATCCAATCTTGCATTGCGTGGGATTGGATCTTGTGGGTTTCAACCCCTCTTTTGAATGTAAAGTCTCTCCCCTAAGTGAAAACCATCAACCCTAGTGAATCTCCCTTCTCTCTCCTCGGAGTTGGAAGAGGGGAGAGCAACTAGGGTTCGATCGCGATTTTCCGCTTTACAATATCTTCTTTTGCTATCTTCTAGAATTCCTTCAAAGTATCTTGCCAAGACATTTATTGTTCTTTAGCATTCTTCAATTATGCTGCAATCTCTTGTTCCTGTGTATCCAATTTTATGTGAATATCCTTGGCCTTCTCAATAAAATCTTGTGTTTTATATTTCATTTGATTAATCCACTCTTCTAATATCCTACTTTGTTTCTTGCATTTGTGTATATCTTCCATCACCTTCTTCTCAATAATTTCTTTGGTATACACTAATGTTGAAGTTGAGGCCGACTCCAATTGTGTATCTGAAGAATCCACAATAGATTTGATGTAGGATGAAAGAACCTGAATTTGTTCCTTTAGTTGATCCTTTGTTTCCTTAGACTTCAATCCTCTTACTTTTAACCCATTTAAGGGTCATTCAAACCTCATAAGTTGATCTTTCTTGAATACTTCTTATTTCTGAAATTGACCAATTGATGGGTGGAAGTGGAAGAAGTTGAATCCTTTCAAAGTAAAAACCATTGATCAAATCAAATTCATCATCCTCAATGGCATTCACATTTATTTCAATTCCATAGTCAATTATATGTTTGATAGAAAATCTCATCTAGTCCCTTTTCCGCACTTCAAAATCATCTTCGCAGTCTTGCCAAAAATCTTCTATATCAGGAAAGTGTTCAAATCCGGCACCGAGCTCTAACTCTCCTGTAACATATCCTTTGCTATAAAAGGGAAATCTCATTTCATAAGGATACAGGTGAATCTTTGCTATAGAGCTCTTTATACTTTGAGCATCTGAATTAACCAAGTCCAATGGGAAAAGATGATACCATTTCTTTTATTCCAGAAAATTTTGTTGACTTGTGCAATCTGTCGGCATACCTCAATGAGGATCAACTTATCTTCAACAAACCTTGGCAACATGAGAGTGCAGTCATCATAACCTCATATCTGAATGTATGTGAACTTTGGAAACTGTATAAAGTAACTACCATATTTCTGAATCAATGCTACTACTTCTGAGGATATTCTAAGTCCAATATTTCCTTGCAGCTCTCTTACTGTCAACATAGTGAAAGAATCATTAATCCTCTTGAAGTGATGATAAATTTCCTCCGACTACAATTATGGATGATAATTGTAAGTCTGGGTCACCTCATCATAAACACCTTCACCATTCAATCCTGGCCATTTCTTCATCCCAGCAATGGCATAGAAGAGGTACGATGTCATGTAAAAGTTATGATTGTCCTTTAGTTTGAGTAACTGATTGCAAAGATTATCACTAATAATCTTGTCCCAATTAATAAATTGTATGCCCTAACATATGATATTAATGAACAAGAACATCCACCCCTCCAAGTCATTTGCATCTTCATTTCTTGTGACCAGATTCAAGAAAATAACCATATTAGCGATATCTTCCATCGACAGAGACCTGCGAATTATTTTAGGAAGCTGTGTTTTTCCTTTCCTTCATTTTGCTAACCACTCCCTGGCTATGTTATTCAAACACTGGGTTTCATTATTGATAAAATAATTTTCTGCATATTCCTTGTTTACCTCCGTGAACTGATCTCTGAAAGGTAACCTGAAAGTTATAGCAATGGAGACTGGATCAAGTTTAGCGACCACGTTACCTTCTATTGTCCTAATTTCTTTTGTATCTGGATTAAATGCTTTCATACATTCCAAAACTAATTCCGGACATTGCACTAATGTGGGGTATCCTGCTGCGTGAGCTAATCCACTATCTAATAACCTTTGGGATGTCGAAGTCTTATATTCCCTTTCCATTAATTTCTAGAAACCTACAAGACTCACATTTACTAACTTGGTATCCCCAATATCTGTAACTGAAAATTTGAGAGTGCGAGCATAATCAGGTCTATAAAACTTGTTTTTCATTATGACAAATAAAATAATGCACGCTCAACACTATTTTAATGAATATTCACAACTTTGTCAAAACAGTTCATTTACTTTGTCCTTATATTGAAAACCTCCAAATATCTTAACATTACCAATTATAACCTATAACATAAATCCATGTGATTATTGTATTTCAATAGCTATCCATATATCATAACAACAACTCTATTATTGACCCAATGAAAACTACAATGACACATTTGCCCATAGCATACTCTGTGATTTTTGCATTAAACCATACCATATTTCTTTAAGGCATTCTGCCCAACATTTCACAAGATGTCTATGCTTCATGACTGATACTCCACAGTGCCCATAATGCTATGTAGAACAGTTCACATGCCAACAAGATGCTCCCATTCTCTACAAACATATGGAATTGGCTTTCACAACGATTAAAGATTATTAAATTTACATATGATCTACCAAGCAGCTAAAACGACAACGGATGATAAAATTCCTTTATCCTCTGTGCTTTAATGAATACCGTGAGTAGTTAGATGACTGCTTCCATGTTGGCTTGCGAATAGAAAGATTGCAATTTTAGGAATATAATGTACAATTTTATCACATTTTCAGTTGCAAATTCCTTCCTCTCATTCTCTACAGATTTTTGCTCTAAACCATATGACATTTCTTCAAGGCATTCGGTCAAACAATCCACATGTCATGTCAAAGATTTCTTCATCACATATGCACTTTTGATGCAGTATCAACATGGTGTTGGATGATACCAACCGGTGAGGAGAATGGAGATTGCTTGTGAAGTTAACTGGGAGTTAATTCTGCAGTCCCTGCGCACCGTGATGAGGTGACATCTCCTCAAGGTATTTTAGTCAGACAATTCACATGTCGTTAGTATGCTTCTCATTCTGTACACCAGCCTCCCCAAACATCACGTGGTATACTTCTTCCTGCTCCCATGGTGTCCATGCATATCAAACTCCAATGGTTGACAAAAACAAATATATCTTCAATCTGGTTCAAAGCTCCCATTGTTATTCTATTCCATGAATTTCCAGCACTTTGAGACATTTCATCTGATAATTCAAATGCTTTGTTGATGCCTCCATATCCTGCATACATCTACAACAATAATTGCTAGTATGAGATATGATAAAATACTATCTTTTATGTGGTTATGAGTGTCAATGTCATGTTCCAAAGTTCCCATTTTGCACCGGCTGGGATGATGGAGTCATAAGTTATAGAGGTTTTCATTAACCTTACCAATTGCAAACACCTAAAAATTTCCAAAATCTAGTGAAATATATTATGTGTGTATTCTGCCATCATTGTAGACACCAGATGAGAATCACCACCTTTTCATTACATCTAACGAACATTCATAACCTGGAGTTTGAAGCTCTTCTTCCCTCTTCTTTTAAAAAAAATTTATCGAAGAGGTTAAGAATGCTCCAAAATGGAGCATTTATAACCCTCTTGACGAAAAGTGGGCCCACAAGGCTAGGAAATGAGGTTAGAAATGCTCCGTTTTGGAGCATTCCTAACCTTTTTTTTTTGTGAGAGGCTATAAATATGGGTTAGGAATGCTCCAAAATGGAGCATTTCTAACCTTTTTTGCAAAGGTTAGGATTATGGGTTAAAAATGCTCGAAAATGGAGCATCTTTAACCATTTTTTTAAAAACATTATGACCTTGACTCATCGACCATGAAGAAGAATAAAGGAGAGATGAAAATGACATTCTAGAAAACTTTTTCCCTCAAATGGCCACAATATTAAAATAATCTAAAATATTAAATTATTTATTTGAAAAATAATTTAAATATTTTAAATTTATTGCACGGGTTTGATAAAAATGACCATATCTTCCAAACGGTAGGGAGTTAAGTCTTGAAATTTGAAACACACGTTTATGATAGGGAAACGAACCAAAAAAACTATTTACTCCTCATGACGAATCCTAAAATGAGATATTTTAATCATTTCTAGGCAATAGACACAAAAAATTGAAGGTTCAAAATATGACAAAGTATGAACTGGGTTCAAGTGAAAGTTGGCCACGTGATACAAAATGACACTTAGATCCCGACTGTCAACTGGTTTCACTCGATTCTTGGTAATTTTCAATACACATGCATTTTTCATAGTTTGGCTGGCAGTGACCTTGGACAATGTGCTCATTACTTACACATAAACACCTATTGGATCTTTACTCGACACTGAGATTGACTTGAAGTTTAATTTTAAAGGTATTCCAAACATGGGAGAAAAAAGACCAGATGTAAGGTATCCGATAAGTGCTGTAAAGTTTTCATTGATAGTGGTAGTTCAAATAATCTTATTTCAGAAGAGATGGTGATTAAGTTGAATTTGGAAAGATTGAAACACCCTAAGCCTTATCAGATAACATGGATTCAGGATGATCTTAAGTTGTTAGTAAGTGAGAAATGTTTGGTGAAATTGAAAATTGGGAATTATCATGATGAAGTCTTGTGTGATATATTATGCCTATGGATATTTGTCACTTTTTGTTGGGTAGACCTTGGTAGTTTGATAGACAAGCAATACATGATGGGAGGAAAAATATAAACACTATTGTGGCAAATGGGATGAAGCAAACCTTGTTTCCCTTGGAGGAACCTTTGAAGAGTGAAGTATGTATGGATACTAGAATCTATTTTGTGGATGGAAGGAAATTCTTGGATGGATTGAGACATGAGAATGTGTGTTTTTCCTTAGTTCCTAAAAAGACAGAAATCAGAGCATGAAGAAGAACAACCGAAAGAGATAAAACATTTGTTGACAGAATATGAAGACATCATTTCAGATAATGTGCCTGATGAATTACCACCTATAAGAAGTATCAGGCATTACATGGATCTGGTTCCCAGAGCTAGTTTGCCTAACAAAGCTACACACTCGATGACACCGACAAAGAATAAAGATTTGAATAGACAAGTACAAGAGTTGTTGAAGAAAGGTTTGATTAGAGAAAGTTTGAGCCCTTGTGTAGTACCAATAGTATTAGCACCTAAAAAGAATGGAGAATGGAGAATGTGTACCGATTCCAAAAAAATAAACAAGATCACAATGAAATATCAGTTTCCTTTTCCTAGGATGGATGACATAATGGACTATTTGAGCGGAGCCAAATACTTTACAAAGATAGACTTGAATAGTGCATATCATTAGATCAGGATCAGAGAAGGAGATGAGTGGAAGAAAACATTCAAGATAAATGACGAACTGTATGAATGGTTGGTGATGCCTTTTGGGTTAACTAATGCATTGACTACTTTCATGAGGCTAATGAATGAGGTATTGAAGAAATTCTTGGGTAAGTTTGTTATTGTATATTTGGATGACATTCTAATTTTTAGTAAGACAAAAGCAGAGCATTTATTGCATTTGAGACAAGTTTTGCAGAGGTTGAGAGAAGAAAATTTGTTGATATATCTTAAGAAGTGTACTTTCATGAAAGATGAGTTAGTCTATTTGGGATTTGTGATATCTGAGGATGGTTTGAAGATGGACCTTGAGAAAGTAAAATCAATTGTTGAGTGGCCTACACTGGAAAGCATTGGAGAGGTAAGATCATTTCATGGATTGGCTAGTTTCTACTGGAAGTTCATAAAAAATTCCAGTTCAGTTTGTAACCCTATGACTGAGAAAACGAGGAGAGATAGAAAGCAATTCAAGTGGACCACTAGAGCAAATAAAAGTTTTGAATTGTTGAAATGGAAAGTGACTGAGCAACCTATGTTAGCTTTATTGGATTTCAATAAAGTATTTCAAGTGGATTGTGATGCAAGTAGAACAAGAATAGGAGCAGTCTTGAGTCAGGAAGGGAGAGAAACTTAGCTTATTCCAATGAGAAATTGAATGATGCCCATAGGAGATATTCAGTATATGATCAAGAATTTTATTCCATAGTTCAAGCCTTGAAGAAGTGGAGATATTACCTATTTCCTAAGGAGTTTGTGTTGTATACAGATCATGAAGCTTTGTAGTATTTGAATAGTCAGAGTAAGTTGAATCAAAGACATATGAGATGGCTAAATTTTTTGCAAATTTACACCTTTATGTTGAAGCATAGAAGTAAAAAATCTAACAAAGTTGTTGATGCATTGAGTAGGAGAAGGAATCTACTGACAGACACGAGAGTAACAATATTAGAATTTGAGGAATTGAAGACCTTGTATGATGATGACCTAGATTTTGCAGAACCTTGGAGAGCATGTAGAGAATTGGTTATGGTAGATAGAAGAAAGTGGTTGGATTACTTCATTTAGGATGAGATGTTATTCAGATGAGTTTGGTTGTGCATACCTAAGAGTTCTATGAGGAGAATCTAATAAAGGAGAAACATAGTGGAGGATTAGCCCGACACTTTGGTTTTGACAAAACAATAGCATTGGTGAGTGAGCATTACTTTTGGCCCCAAATTCATAAGGATGTTAGGAAATATGTGCAAATTTGTAAAGTTTGTCAAGTTGCAAAGGGTGCTAGTTAGAATGTGGGATTGTATAAACCTTTGACAGTAATTATAAGACCTCAGGAGGATATAAGCATGGATTTCATACTTGGATTGCCTAAAATGCAGAGAGGGAATTGGTACAGGGGCACTTAGTAATTTTTGTTGACTTTGTTTCCAAGATGTTAAAATTATGTTTTTAGTTTTGTAATAAGGCCAAGAGGCCATTAAGTGTGTGCTCAAATGATTGTAAGGGCCCTAAGAGTCTTTGTTTGGCCAATGTTGGCTTGTGAGCTCTTAAGGGTGCCCGGTAGAGCACTTAATATGATAAGTTGTTTGTGAGTAATGTAGAACTATTGGTTGATGTTGTTTTGAAGTTGTTAAGGTCATATGAGTCAGTTGAAAATGACCAAGTTTGAGTTTGAGCAAAAGTCGCTCACCTAAGCAACAAATTATAAAGTTGCAAAAGTTGCTCACAACAACTTTGCAACATTTTCATACACCAAATGTTTGGTTGACACAATCAATTGTGAGCATTTGTAACTACTCCAAGGCTAGTATAAGGCTAGGCTGATGATAATCGGTTTTTGAAGGTTGTTGAAGATCAGAATCAAATAAACAATTTTGGTTTCCCATTCATGTGTGTTCTTCCGAGTTTTTTCTGCTCTTTGCAAGCTGTACAACCTGTACGGATTGAGAATCCCAAAACAGGGTCATGGATTGTTAGACTGGTGTCTTACCCTCATTTTTTTTTAATTTGGAGTCTTGAAGTGTTGTAGCTCATGAATAATCTTCATTTTGTTGCAGGTGGGTTCAAGAGCCTCAAAAACCAAGGTTTTGAGAGAAAAATGGCTCCAACCTAACGTTCCAGGGTGGATATCCTCTCTAAAACATTGTGGAATGTTAGGTTGTATTTTATTCTATGTTTTATTTTTGGTTTTGAGACAAGGGAAGCCAAATTAGAGATTTGCCTCCATACCCTAGGCTTGGCACATTGAGTTGGCAAGCGTTAGGAATCATGGTTAACATGCCCTAATTGGGTGAATCTGGTGGGTGAAGGAAAAGTATGATTGGAATGGAATTCCATATGGAAGCACAGACCCCAAACTATCATCAATTCACTCAAGCAATCAGACCGGTGAAGGATTTTTATCCAATCCCTATTTTTCAGGCCTAGAAATGGGCAATTAGGCCTAATTCAACCAGTAAGGGTTAGATATGTTTGTGATAGAATCCACCTCTGGTTTTGAAATATTGTATGTAAACCCCAAAAGAGTGTTTGGAGTATAAAATAGTTTGAATAGGGTTGTTAAGGAATTTTAACCGGTAAATGTAGAATACCCCGCTAACAGGCTACTAGAATTAGGTCTCCGGTTAGGCTGAAAAGTGCAGTTTGTTTGTAAAAATCCAAACCGGTAAGTGTCAAATCTCTTGAATAAGGAATAGGGTTGGGAATCCTTCCACAACCATCCATCCTAATGTGTGTAGTTTGGGGAATAAAGATCTTGTGGTAGAGGGGTTGAACTCTTAGGTTGAGTGTGTAGGAAGTGGAAAAACAAGGTCTCCTAGCCAAGAAAATGGAACTTACAAAACAACAAGAGCTTATCCTAGCCTAAGGACCCTGGGAAGGTCAAAGAGGTTAATTATTGCAGACCCTTGGAGGGTGTGAGGTGTATAATCATTGGATGATTCTTTTGTAGCTTGGAGGAGATACCTAGTCAAGGTAGCACAAACCGGTGAGAGATAATCCACTCTACATTAGATTGGTATCAGAGCCAATTGATTGAAAAAAGTGGTGTATGTTAGACCTGGAGGTAGAGTCAAAAACCAATAACATACCACCAAAGGAAATGAGTTAAGAGGCCATCAGGAAGTTGGCCCAAGATATGCTTAGTGAAGCCCGAGAGCAAGAAACCAAGAAAGGCAAGGGCAAAGTCACTGAATGGGGTGATGAAACTGATGCTGAAGATGAAAATGTGATAGGAGTCATAATAGAAAAGGAGTATTATTTGAAGTAATTTTTTTAAAAGCTTTTGTAATGAGCAGGAGCTGGAGCATGGGAGCTAGGGTTTTGGCTGGTGCGGAGGAAGGGGAGGATTCAGACGATGATGAGGACAATGGCTTGGGAGCCTTGGCTATGGGCATCACTTTCTAGCTTGACCTGGATGATTCACGATGCCCCCTTCATTCCCTCTTTCTGGTGCATTGGATTCTGGGGTCTCTCACTGAGGTGGTTGTTTGGGCTGCTGCAGCTACGGGCTTAGTGGATCGGAGCCAGTGGGGATTTTTGGCGGCTCTCTCCTCCTCTCCTGTCTGCTGGGTCGGTCTTGTAAGGCCTTTTCTCTCTGCTTTGGCTTGTGTCCCTTCTTTGCACCCTTTCCCCTTTTGGGTTAGAGGATTTTCTTGCAATGCTTCTTCTTTCATTTTCCTCATCTTGTGCTGGGATTTGTGGAGCTCTTCTGATGCCCTTTGGGTGGAAATGCCCTAGTTTTGGGTCGTTTCTTGGCACCCTTCTTCTCTCTATGGGCCTATTAAGAAGGGTTTATCTCCTATTGAGATGGAGCTATCTTTCGGGGATGGAGTTGGGTGCTACTGTTCTGAGGGGGCTATGTTGGGCAGATGTTGTTCTGGTATTGTGTTGTAGTTGGTGTGGTCTCTCCTTTTGAAGAAACTTTGTTATCTCCCTATTGAGGTGGGGGTTGTTTCTATGCTGTTGGAGTTTGGTAACACTTTTGGTGGTCTCGTTTCTTCTATGTGGGCCCTCGGTGCTTCCACAAATGGTTTCCTTTTGAGGGCTTTTTCTCTTACTACTCAGGCCCATGGATCTCTTCTTGAGGCATTGTGCCTTCCTATGGAGGTGGAGTGGCTGCTTGGTGTTTGGGTGGTTAAGGAGTTTTTTGGTGCTTCCTCTCATGGTTTGGAGGACTTTTCTCTTGAGGCTGGTGATTTTTTAGTTGCTGGATCTTTTCTCTCAAGATATTTTTTGTATTCTCCTATTGAGGTGAAGAATGCGATAGAGCTTGGTTGGATGGATGCTTTCCTAATAGGGCCTCTGTTTCAGCTCAAGGTGGTTGAGGGTACCACTGCAAAACCCTTTGAAATGGTTCTGGGAGTCATTTAAAAAGCTATTTTTAAGGTTAGGGAAGCCTTTCAAAATCCCTATTCTAGATTGTTGCTGATAGTTTTCAAGGGCCTATTCTAGATTGTGGTTGTTTTTGGTTATGGGCTAGTCATGATTTTTGTTGTCTGAAGTCTTCATCTCAGGTCAAGGGAGCCGGAAACATCCCTGTTGTTTGGCTGAGGGTGTATGCCATCATCATAGTCTGAATCTTTAGCCTTGTTGGTGTAGCCAACTTGATTTATTTTGATTATATCTTAAGTGTTTGGCTAGTTCTTTCTGCTGGTGTTTGTTGGCTTTTGCTGGCTTTTGCCGGCTCAACCTTGTTTGGGCTGTTGGTTTTCTTGGTTTATTTTCTTTGGTAGTGTTGTTCTTTGGGTTCCAAATCTTGGTAAAATATGAGGGTCTTGGGTCCCTCCAAAACTTTTTGTAAGAGGTTTCAGGTCCCCTCAAAACTTGTTTTTTAATAATCAAAAACAAAAAAGGATGAGTTGGACAAAGATCAACACATCTTCTTGGATGCCCTCAAGTCACTCAATAATGACAACATATAAGGTTTACCTATCTATATTGGAAGCCTAAATGGAGAAGAGTTATTGGATTGGATAGAAGCCTTGAAAAATCATTTTGAATATAAGGAAGTTGAAGAAGAAAAGAGGATCAATTTGGCCAAGTTAAGATTGAAGGGATCAACCCTAGTGTGGTGGAACATGATGCAAGAAGAAAGAGAACAAACCGAGATAAAGAAGATTGTCTCTTGGGAAATAATGAAGATCAAGATTAAAACTCAATTCCTACCTGTAGATTATGAGGTACAAATGTACAAGTTGCAAAATTTGAAACAAAAAGAAATTGATGTGAGTACCTATATAGAGGAGTTCAACAAACTTACTGATGGGATGGGGTTAGGGATAGACTAGCCTAGTCTATGCTCTTAGATCATTCTCTTGGATCACCTGGTGTTCTCCTCACACCCTAGGGTCTCTAGGAATTCCTTTGCTTGAGGAATCCCCTGACCTTGCCCAATCCACCCACCAATGAGTTGCAATGCTTCTCCTAAGGTCTCACCTACTCATGAGACTCAAAACCCCTTACTATGGCTAATAAGGGCTAAGCTTGTTTCACACCTTCCAAGGTCTTAGCAAGGTTTTTTCAGGTCATCTTCATAGTTTTTCCACCCATTAATGTTCCCCCAAGAGGTTTCAAGATTCCAACCCCTTACCAATTTCACCAATTTGGGTTTTTGCATTCAAATAGGGCTACAAGGATTAGGACCAATTAGGCCTCCTAATCGGTCTTTTAGGGATCCCTCTCTCAAATGATGCACAAACAACCCAATCTCCAAAAATGGAATACCATTCATTTGGCAAGGACTTAAGGATTTTCTAGGTTGTAGGCCTCCAAGTGTCCGTACACTGTCCTAGGTCGATTTTAAGGTTTTCAAGGGTTTTTGTGAGGGTTTTTAGGGTTTGCCTGGGTCACTGTGGGTGTTTTGATTTTTAGCCACCTTGTTTCGATTGGTGGAGGCTCCTCCTTCACATCAATTATTCTTCACTCACTCCTCTGCACCTCCTCCAAAGGATGCACTCTCCACTAACCAACCTTGCTCTCCTTGACCTCTGCAATTTGACCTCTCCTAACCGGGCACTGTCCAGTCTCACCTAGGAGTGGGTCTTTTCTTGGGCTCCTTGCATTTCCAAGGGCCCTTCTTGCATGGGACTATAGTACAAGGTCTTCACTTCCATTCCCCATGGTTTCATGGTGATTCCACAATGGGGAATGGAGTTAAGACTTCATTTGCTCAAACCAGTCCAAAACTGGATAGTGAGACTACAACTTACAAATTATTTACAAACACACTCAACCGGTAAAAAAAACGCTAATATAATCACTCAAAATGAAGATATATACACCTTAGGAGACATTTCACATAGTATTGCATGCAAATCAATCCATTAACTTGCTCGGTAGCTTCATTCAAACTGACTGGTAACCAACAAACAGTCACAATCAAGCTTTTTTGCTTGGGCCATACAATCTCTGACATCCAACCCATCCAATTAGGGTTTTCAATTACTTATACCACCTTTTTTGTGGTCTGTGTGCCCATATTAGGGTTGTCCATGCCAAACTAAGGATTTGGACCTCCTGGTGGAAAAGTTGCTTGACAACTTTTAAAAGTTGTCATGCAACTTTTGCAACTTTTGAGCAACTTTCTCAATGTTGCTTTTCATGACTCCTAAACCCACATTGGGCCAACCTAAGGAGACCACCATGTTATAAAAGACCCCTAAACACCATAAAGACACACATACCCTCCATTTTCAAGAAAATCACAATCTTGACTAATGACCCCTAAGATCTCCTATAGGACCCTAACTAGGACCTATGAGCACATGGCTCATTATTTTATGTACAATGGCTTCATAAGAAGCATAACATCAACAAAACAAAGGAGGGAGAGCTTGTAAGGGTGCTCCTACACCATACTCCCCCTCTGCACACAATTAAGAAATAGAAGAAGAGATGAGAACCAGGTCTATTCCAAGTGTCTTGAACTTGCTCTCCTCCACCCAAGTAGCTTCAAATACTGGTTGATCTACCCATTTTACTAAGTGCTCCATGTAGACCTGGTGTCTAGTAGACTTCTTCACTCTTGAATCCAAAATCTCCTCTGCTATAGGCTTCTTCACTTGAGGTAAGGTATTCACATCCAGGTCTTGTAGTACTTTGGCTTGGTTCTCAGTCTGCCCTGCTATCTCTCCCTTGTACATTACTAGGTCAGCAACATTAAAGACTGGTGAAATGGCTAAGTCTGAAGGTAAATCCACCTTATAGGCATTCTCACCATATTTTGCCAAAATTTCACAAGGTCCTACCCTCTTCATCTGCAGTTTGGTAGGCTTACCACTTTGCATCCTAGCTTTACTCAAATGGACCATCACATAGTCACCCACCTTGAACTGAACTTCTCTCGTTTTCTCATCCACTTTGGCTTTCAATTTTTGAGTGGATTCAAGGATGGCCTTCTTAACTTTCTCTTGAACTTCCTTGATGTTTTGAGTGAAGTCCTCTGCTTGCCCACTCTTCATCTCCAAAGTACCATGGTCTCTCAACTCACATACTCCCCTTGGATTTTTGACATACACAACCTCAAAAGGGCTTCTACCAATGGTCCTATTCACACTGTCATTATATGCATACTCTACTTGAGGAATGATAAGGTCCCATGTTTGACCATACTCCTTAGTTAGACACCTCAACAAATTTCCTAACACCCTATTGATGACTTCAGTTTGACCATCTGTTTATGGATGGTAAGCTGAGCTAAATGACAAGTCAGTTCCTAGTCTCCTCCATAATTTTTGCCAAAAATGGCCCATGAACTTGCTATCCCTATCTGAAACAATGCTTAAAGGGAGTCCATGAATCCTAACAATCTCTTTGAAGAAGAGATGTGCAACATAGCTAGCATCATGTGTAGTCTTACATGGAATGAAATGAATCATCTTGGAAAATATATCTACTACCACATAGATGTTGTCCATACCTGTTTTAGTCTTGGGAAGTCCTACTACAAAGTCCATGCTTATACATTCCAAGGTCTATTAGGGACCGGCAATGGTTGATAGAGACCAGCATTGCTTGATCCTCCTTTTTCTCTTTGACACACTCCACATTGCTCTACATACCTTTTCACATCCCTTGGCAACTTTGGCCAATAGTAGTACCTCTGTACTAAGTCTAGGGTCTTATTAATCCCAAAGTGTCCACTCAAACTGCCATTATGTTTCTCTTGGATGAGGTTCTCCCTCATAGATCCTCTTGGTACACACAACTGATTACCCTTGAACAAGAGACCATTTTGGAGAATGTAGTCTGCATACTCACCATGGAAATGGTTCTCAAACTCCTTGCAAACTTTGTAAGCTAATGAGAAGTCTTCATCTCCTTCATAGAGGTCTTTGAAACCTTCTATTCCTATGCTCTGCAACTGTAGTTCTTGAACAGTCAACAACTTCCTGCTTAAGGCATCTGCCACCTTGTTAAGTTGCCCCTTCTTATGCATGATGGTGAAGGTGAAGGATTGGAGGTATTCCGTCCATTTCAGATGTCTATTGCTTAGCTTCTCTTGAGTGTTGATGTAACTCAATGCCTGATTGTTTGTGAACACTACAAATTCCTTTGGAAGTAGGTAATGCCTCCATTTCCTTAGAGACTACACTAATGTATATAACTCTAGGTCATAGGCTAAGTACTTTTTCTTTGCTTCATTAAGCTTCTCACTAAAAAATGCCACAGGTCTTCCCTCTTGACTCAATACACCCCCTACTGCAATTCCACTTGCATCACACTCCAATGTGAATAGCTTGTCAAACGTAGGTAGGAGTAAGATAAGTTTTGTGGCTACTTATTGCTTCAACATTTGAAATGCTTTGTCAACCTACTTAGTCCATTTAAATTTAGTTTTAAGGCCTCCTTTGATGGTGTCAAGGACTGGTGCACATATACCACTGGAATTCCTCACAAACTTCCTATAGAATTGGGCTAATGCATGGAAACTTCTAACTTCAGTCCTTGTTTTAGGTGCAGGCCAATTCAAGATTGCCTCCACTTTGCTTGGATCCATCTTCAAGGTTCCCTTAGACACCACAAATCCTAATTAAACTAGCTCTTGCTTCAAGAAGTCACACTTCTCTAGGTTGATGGATAGCTTCTCCTCATGCAACCTCTCTAAGACTAACCTCAAATACTCAAGGTGCTCTTCTTTGGTTCTGCTATAGATGAGAATGTCATCTAGGTACACCACCACAAATCTACCTGTGAAATCCTTCAACACCTCATTCATCAACCTCATGAAGGTGCTTGGAGCATTGGTGAGTCCAAATGGCATCACAAACCATTCATACAATCCCTTTGTGGTCTTGAAAGTAGTCTTCCACTCATCACCCTCCTTAATTCTTATCTGGTGATAACCACTTTTAAGGTCTAGCTTGGTAAAATACATAGCCCCTCCTAAACAGTCCATCAAATCCTCTATTCTAGGAATAGGAAACCTATACCTTATGGTGATCCTATTGATTGCTCTTGAGTCAGTGCAAAGTCTCCACTTACCTCCTTTTTTTGATGCTAGCACTATCGGGACTGCACATGGGCTGATGCTCTTCTTAATCAGTCCTTGTTCCAATAACTCTTGCACTTGCCTTGCTACCTCCTTATTCTGATTAGGTGTGAGCTTATATGCAGCCTTGTTAGGTAAGGATGCACTGGGAACAAAGTCTATTTGATGTCTTATAGACCTTCTTGGTGGGAGTGTTGCAGGTGTTCCATCACTCACTATGTCCTTATGCTCTTGCAACAAGTGCTTCACCTCCTTGGGTACTTCTGCCTACAACTTGTCTTCTTCCTCCTATGGCTTCACAAAGATGGCACACTTCACTATCTCCTCCTCATGTAGCAAGTTTAAGAACTCTTTACCGGTAGCTAATAAAACACTTGGTGTTCTTGAAGTTCCCTCTTCATTCTCTGTCAAAGATTGAATCTTGAAGGTCTTGTTGTCCTTCTTAAAGGAAATGGAGTTCTCCTCTCCATCATAGATCACCTTCCTATCAAATTGCCAGGGTCTTCCTAGTAATAAGTGACATGCATCCATAGGTAACACATCACAAAGGATCTTATCCTTGTATCCTCCAATAGAAAACTCTACCCAAATCTGTTCATTGACTAACACACTCTTCTCATGATTCAACCATGTCACCTTGTATGGGTTAGTGTGGGGTATCCTTGTGAGTTTTAGCTTCCTAACTGCCTCTTCTAAGATGATATTGTCAGTTGAGCCTGAATCAACTATCACCTTGTACACTTTACCAAGAATCTTGCATCTCACCCTAAATAACACTCTCCTATGCTTAGGTTCATTCTTGACTGGCTGTCTTATCAAGACCCTATTAAACATCAAATTTTCTCCAATCTCTGATTCAATATGGTCCACTTCAGGTGTCTTGCTGCTTGAAGAGTCTTCATGTGCATAAGCAACCCTCTTTCCACTGTTTGATGAGGTAGGCTTGTTAGGACATCTATAAGCCAGGTGTCCCAATTGTCCACAATTGTAGCATTTCATTGTTGCAAAGTAGGAGTTACCTCTGCCAGTACCTCTACCTCTACTTGGACCACCTTGTGCACCTCCTCCTCTAGAATGTCCTCCTCTAAGATTGGTTTCACTGCCATGCTCAGTCAACTTGGCTTCTCCTTGGTTCCTTTGCTCATTTGTCTTATTTTGATAACCACCTCGGTGATTCACTTGATCTCTACCTCTGCCTCTACCCCTGTTATTGGAGTCTCCTTTCCTTTTGTTCCTCTCTTCTACCTTGGTAGCAAGCTGATGACACTTCTGGATAGTAGTACGAGTCCATAGGCTTATCTCCTCTTGAATGTTCCACTTTAGGCCGCTTAGATACCTAGCCACCTTAATGGATTCATCTTCTTGGACTTTGGACCCAAGACATAGCTTCTGAAACTCCTCAATGTAGGAGGCCACATCAAGATCCTTCTACTTCAATCCTTGTCTCTTCTTATGAAGTTGGACTTCATAATCCTCTGGTAAGTAGTTCTCCTTAATCTTACCCACCATAGCTTTCCAATTTGCAATAGGTAGCTTCCCCATACTAAGTCTTTCTTCTTGCAGGTACTTCCACCATGTCAAAGTTGCTCCCCTTAATCTTGATTTGGCAACTATAACCTTCTGAGCCTCTGTCACCCCTTCACACTCAAAGTGGTTTTCCATGCCCTCAATCCATTCCATAACAATGTCTATGTCCATTCTTCCACTGAAATGTGGCAATCCTTCAAAAGCCTTGGTGTTCAAAGCCTTAATAGCCTTTACAAATGATTCTTCATTGAACAAGGGATCTGGTTCAGGTACAATGTCATCTATGTCTATAGTTTTCTTGCCTTTACCCTTGGTGTCTTCATCCCAAGGTCCTTGTGTCCTCTGATCCACCACTTCCTGCAGTTTATCCCTCATCTCACTCATAGCTTCTTCAAGGAGTCTATTTTTCTCCTTCTTCTCTTCTACTTCTCTAGCCAACTCTACATTAGTAACCATTCTACTCTCCCCTACTGATTCACCAATATATAGAGACATAAACAATCCAACAAGTCTTTTACTTGCTCTGATACCAATCTGATGGGATGGGATTAGGGATAGACTAGCCTAGTCTATGCTCTTAGATCCTTCTCTTGGATCACCTAGTGTTCTCCTCACACCCTAGGGTCTCTAGGAGCTCCTTTTCTTGAGGAATCCCCTGACCTTGCCCAATCCACCCACCAATGAGTTGTAATGCTTCTCCTAAGGTCTCACCTACTCATGAGACTCAAAACCCCTTACTATGGCTAATAAGGGCTAAGCTTGTTTCACACCTTCCAAGGTCTTAGCAAGGTTGTTTCAGGTCATCTTCATAGTTTTTCCACCCATTCATGTGCCCCCAAGAGGTTTCAAGATTCCAACCCCTTATCGATTTCACCAATTTGGGTTTTTGCCTTCAAATAGGGCTACAAGGATTAGGACCAATTAGGCCTCCTAACCGGTCTTTTAGGGCTCCCTCTCTCAAATGATGCACAAACAACCCAATCTCCCAAAATGGACTGCCATTCATTTGGCAAGGACTCAAGGATTTTCTAGGTTTTAGGCCTCCAAGTGTTCGTACACTGTCCTAGGTGGATTTTAAGTTTTTCAAGGGTTTTTGTGAGGGTTTTTAGGGTTTGCCTGGGTCACTGTGGGTGTTTTGAGTTTTAGCCACCTTGTTTGGACTGGTGGAGGCTCCTCCTTCACACCAATTATGCTTCACTCACTCCTTAGCACCTCCTCCCAAGGATGCACTCTCCACTAATCAACCTTGCTCTCCTTGACCTCTACAATTTGACCTCTCCTAACCGGGCACTATCCAGTCTCGCCTAGGAGTGGGTCTTTTCTTGGCCTCCTTGCATTTCCAAGGGCCCTACTTGCATGGGACTATAGTAAAAGGTCTTCACTTCCATTCCCCATGGTTTCATGGTGATTCCACAATGGGGAATGGAGTTAAGACTTCATTTTCTCAAACCAGTCCAAAACTGGACAGTGAGACTGCAACTTACAAATTATTTGCAAACACACTCAACCAGTAAACAAAAAGCTAATCTAATCACTCACAATGAAGATATATACACCTTAGGAGACATTTCACACAGTGTTGCATGCAAACCAATCCATTAACTTTCTCGGTAGCTTCATTCAAACTGACTGGTAAGCAACAAACAGTCACAGTCAAGCTTTTTTGCTTAGGCCGTACAATCTCTAACATCTAACCCATCCAATTATGGTTTTCAATTACTTATACCACCTTTGCCTTGGTCTTTGTTCCCATATTAGGGTTTTCCATGCCAAACTAAGGATTTGGACCTCCTGGTGGAAAAGTTGCTTGACAACTTTTAAAAATTGTCATGCAACTTTTGCAACTTTTGAGCAACTTTCTCAATGGTGCTTTTCATGACTCCTAAACCCACATTGGGCCAACCTAAGGACACCACCATGTTATACAAGACCCCTAAACACCATAAAGACACACATACCCTCCATTTTCAAGAAAATCACAATCTTGACTAATGACCCCTAAGATCTCCTCTAGGACCCTAACTAGGACCTATGAGCACATGGCTCATTATTTTATGTACAATGGCTTCATAAGAAGCATAACATCAACAAAAAAAAGAAGGAGGGAGAGCTTGTAATGGTGCTCCTGCACCACTTACCCTAAGAGCTAGGAAGCAAGAGGAAGAAGTGGAGAAGGTTGCAAGGTACCTAAATTGCCTTAGACAAAATAATCAAGATGAGATCAACATGATAGCACCTGTCACAGTCCATAAATGCTTTCAGTTAGCCTTGAGAATAGAAGACAAGATCAAAATGAAAGCTGAACATAATCAAAGGGGAAGAAGATTCTGAAGAAGAGGTACCTTTGGAAGTGGCTATAACCCCAACAAGAATGAAGAAGGCAATCAATCAAAGAATGGTGGTGATAATCCTAAAAAGGAGGACAATTTAGAGGCAAATCTAGAGAGAGAAATAACTATAGAGGTAGATTTGGAAATTCGGGAAGTGGAACCACAATCTTCACTGTCAATTGCTACCATTGTCATCAAGTGGGGCATACCATGAGTCAATGTCCTGAAAAGACTTCAAGATCTCACAAGGGGGACAAGAGAAATCAGTTGGTGCAAGAAGAAGACTACCAAAGTGTTACCTCACAAATCAGCAAGGCAGGACCAATCCTAGATGGAGAGAACCTGATGCTAAGAAGGACCTTGTTGAAGGTACCATAGTCCAAAGAACCTACACAAAAGAAGACACTTTTCAAAACCACCTGCGGATCTCATGGTAAGATTTGTAAAGTTATAGTGGATTCAAGGTCTACTAAGAACATTGTAGTAGTTGAGATGGCAAACAAACTAAAATTGAAAAGGTTGCCACATACCACCCCCTATAAGGTATCTTGGTTGAGTAAAGGTCAGCATGTTCTTATAGATGAGAAAGCTTGGGTAGATTTTGAAATAGGAGATTACAGGATAGTGCGCTATGTGACATATTACCCATGGATGCATGCCACTTGTGTTAGGATGACCTTGGCAGTATGATGTCAAAGCCATACATGATGGGGAGAAGAATTCCTATGTTATCACCAAGGAGGGTAGAAAGTTTCAAATGGATCCCTTGATTGGGGTGGCTGCCAGAAGTTGAATCCCACTTTTGGGCAAAAAGTGGAAGTGTTTTCTCTGTTTTTCAAATTTTCTATCGATTGATGTCAAAATTTGATGCACTTAGAGATTGAATCTCAGAAAACTTTAGTAATAGAAAATGTAGTGCTCAGAGTCTACTTTTCAAATATGTAATTTATTTTAATACCCACATGGTAGAAATAACTTTTTATTAGGCATGTTGAAAAACCAGTTTTTCAAAATACCTGTTTCAGGACCTTACCACACATGTGTACGACCACCCTTTTTTGATGCAAATAAGTGAATTTCTGCAAATCCTTTTGGGAAATGATACCTAAGACACCAAATATTGATGAGAAAAATTTTTCTTATTTTTTTTATTGAATATATATTTTTTTATTAATTTTTAACTGACAATAAAGTATATTTTCAAAACATCGGGTGTACGACCACCATAATTTGATGAAAATTTCATATTTTTCAATTTTGTTTTTTAATATTCAAAAGAATTGTATGTAGATTGATGTCATATAATTTATTTCTCTAAAATCCTAAAAACCAAAAAGTTATTAAAGGTTTAGTGAACCTTGGTGTTTTAGGTTTAGGTTCCACTTTTGATTAATAAATAATACAAAAATAGTAAAAATAATCTTATCACTATGAAATTTACATTTCTGAAATTAGGACGCTGAAAACTCTAATGGGTTTTTGTTTCGTCAAAAAATTAGGCCAAGGTAGAAATCTGATGTTGTTTTACCTTAGTCATTTTTTGGAGGTCCAAGCATAGGCTTGGTGGGACCAAGCCTATCCTGAAGCAAAAAACAATGCTAAGGGTTGTTTCTCGCTCCTAATTTTAACAAACGAGCATCCATTTCGCTTTGAACCGTTGAAAGCGAAACAGGCACTCGATTCTAAAACGGGTACCCGATTTGAAAAAAGCGTGCGCCCGTTTAGCTTCGGGCACCCGAACCAAAATGCGTGCACGTTTCCAAAAAATGTGTGCCTATTTTTGAATGGCTCGGGAACCCGAAGTGAAATGGGTGCCTGATTTGTAAAAATCAGGCACCCATTTCTAGCGGGCTCTTTTCCCAACTCGCAGACTTCCGCGGGATTGGGACCCAACTTTGTGCATTTACCCATTGATCAGGGTGAAGAAAGACATGTTGGATCAAGTGTTATGTTGCTTGGTGGGAAAGAGATTGAAATTGTTGAAGCATGAAGGGAACCAAGGATGTTCTCTTATAGTGAAACCCAGAGAAGAGACATAGACTGAAACAAAATCGGTAATACCACAAGAGGTGAAGACCTTACTAGACCGGTATAAAGACATAGTTGTTAATGAGATTCCGGATGCCTTACCCCCTATGAGTGATGTTAAACATCAGATAGACTTCATACTTGGTTCAACTTTGCCCAAAAATGCTACTTACAAAATGACACCTACTCAAAATGAGGAAATAACAAAGCAAGTGCGAGAATCGCTAGATAAGGGATTGATAAAGAAGAGTTTAAGTCCATGTGCAGTGCCTACTATTTTGACACCTAAGAAAGATAGTAAGTGGAGGATGTGTATTGATTCAAGGTCCATAAACAAAATTACAATTAGATACCGGTTTCCAATGCCAAGGATTGAGGATCTAATGGACTATCTCGGTGGAGCTTGCTAATTTTCTAAAGTGGATTTGAAATCAAGTTATGATCAAATTAGGATCAGACCTGGTGATTAATGAAAGGCAACCTTTAAAACAAATGACAGGCTCTATGAATGGTCAAAAGAGGACCATATCAAACATCTGAATCAAGTTTTGAGGAAGCTACATCAAGAAAAGTTGATGATCAACTTGGATAAATGTGAGTTTTTCAAAAATGAATTGGTGTATCTTGGTTTTGTATTTTATCAAGGTTGTTTAAAAGTGGATCCATCAAAAGTGGAAGCAATAGTGAATTGGCCTACTCCTAAGTCAATAGGAGATGTAAGAAATTTCCATGGTTTAACTTATTTTTATAGGAAATTCATTAGAGGATTTATCCATGTGTGTGCACCTATCTTGGAAACCATCAAAGGTGGGATAAAATGTTAGTTTAAGTGGACTAGTGCAGCAGACAAGGGGTTTGAGTTGTTAAAACAAAAGGTAGCAGAACTTCCTTACCTTAGACTCCTTGATTTCAATCATCTCTTCACTATGGAGTGTGATGCTAGCAAGTTGGCTATAGGGGCCATTTTTAGCCAAGAATGTCACCCGGTTTCATTTTTCTCGGAGAACCTCAATGAAGAAAAACAAAAGTATTCTACCTATGATCTAGAGTTATATGCCATGGTGCAAGGACTAAAGAATTGGTGGCATTCTTTGTTACCTAAAGAGTTCATAGTCTACGTTGATAATCATGCACTTAGTTTTTTCAATGGGCAGGAGAAACTGAATCAAAGACACCTCAAGTGGGTTGAGTATTTGTACGCCTACACCTTTTCCATCAAACACAAGAAAGGAGTCACCAATAAGGTAGCATATGCCTCAAGTAGAAGGGTTCTAAACATTCAAGAAGTACAGCTACAAAGTGTGGGGTTAAATGACCTCAAAGACCTCTACCAAGGTGACAAAGATTTTGGTGAAGCATATGATGTTTTCTCAAAATTTGCTACTTTTTTTCATGTTGCCTATTTTGATTTTATGTTGCAGGAAGGATTATTGTTCAAAGGACACCTACTTTGCATACCACGGTGCTCTATGAGAGACAATATCATTAAGGAGAAGCATCAAGGCAGTCTAGGTGGACATTTTGGTCTTGACAAGACCATAGAGCAGGTTGGCAAGTTCTACCATTGGCCTAAACTATAGTTAGATGTTAGGATGTTTGTGGAGCAATGTGCTATTTTTCAAAGGGCTAAGGGTACCTCCAACAATGTAGGTTTATATTAGCCTCTAGCCATACCAACAAGGCCATGGGAGTGTGTGAGTATGAACTTTGTTTTTGGTTTACCTAGAACTTCGAGAGGATATGACATTGTCTATGTCATATGGATAGATTTAGCAAGATGGCACACTTTTTTCCTTGCAAATTTACTAATGATGCCTCCTACATAGCAGGGTTGTTCTTCAAAGAGATTGTGAGGATCTATGGTTTACCTCTTAGCATTGTGAGTGATATAGATACAAAATTTGTGAGCCACTTTTGGCAAGCCTTGTGTAAGAAGTTGGTTCTAATGTTTCTTTTTCATCTGCATACCATCCACAATCTGATGGTCAAACTAAAGTAGTAAATAGGTCCCTGGGTAATTTACTGAGATGTCTCACCAAATAACATGGTCAAGTTTGGGATCTAGTATTGGGACAAGCAGAGTATGCCTACAATGACTCTGTCAATAGAAGCACAGGCCGAAGTCCATTTGAGATTGTATATGGATGTCATCCAAGGGGTATCTTAGAACTCAAAGATCTCAGTTCCATGGCTAATAGGAGTGCTCAAGGTGAAAACATTGCAAAGAAAATGAATGAGATCCCTGAACAAGTCAAGAAAACATTGCAGCAAAACAATGAGAAATACAAGACACAAGCAAACAAAACAAGAAAAGTACACTACAAGGTAGGTGATCTGGTTATGGCCTATCTGAGAAAGGAAAGACTTCCTAAGGGACAACCTATCAAGCTATTAATGGAAAAGATTGGACCTCTTAAAGTTGTGCATAAGTTTGGTAACAATGCCTATGAGGTAGAACTACCACCAAACTTGGGTATATCACCAATATTTAATGTGTGTTATTTGTATCAGTATAAGGGAACTCAGTCAGCTGCGAACCAAGAAGAGTCTACTACTACTGAAGAGATAGATTGGATACAAGACCTACCTCCAAGCCAAATAGTGAAATTGGATTGCATTTTGGATTCCAAGATTGTCAAAAGGAATAGGAAATGAGTCTATAGAGACTACTTGGTCAAATGGATAGGTCGCCCTGAATCTAAAGCCGCATGGATGTCTGAAGGAGATATACTACAACATGGAACCACTGTTCAAGTCCTATCCATTCAAGGGACTTTAAGTAATTTTTGTTGAGTTTGTTTCCAGGATGTTGGAATCATGTTTTTATTTTTGTAATAGGGCCAAGAGGTCATTAAGTGTGAGCTCAAATGATTGTAAGGGCCCTAAGAGTCTTTGTTTGGCCAATGTTGGCTTGTGAGCTCTTAAGGGTGCTAGGTAGAGCACTTAATAGGATAAGTTTTTTTTGAGTAATGTAGAACTGTTGGTTGATGTTGTTTTGAAGTTGTTAAAGTCATATGAGTCAGTTGAAAATGACTAAGTTTGATTTTGAGCCAAAGTTGCAAAAGTTGCTCACAACAACTTTGCAACATTTTCATACACCAAAGGTTAGTTGGTTGACACAATCAGTTGTGAGTGTTTGTAACTACTCCAAGGCTAGTACAAGGCTTGGAAATGCTCATGATAATCAGTTTTTGAAGGTTGTTGAAGATCGGAAACAAATAAACAATTTTGGTTTCCCATTTATGTGTGTTCTTCCAAGTTTTTTCTGCTCTTTGCAAGTTGTACAACCTCTATGGATTGAAAATCCCAAAAAAGGGTCATGGATTGTTAGACTGGTGTCTTACCTTCAATTTTTTTTAATTTGGAGTCTTGAAGTGTTGTAGTTTGTGAATAATATTCATTTTGTTGCAGGCGGGTTCAAGAGCTTCAAAAACCAAGGTTTTGAGAGCAAAATGGCTCCAACCTAACATTCCAAGGTGGATATCCTCTCTAAAACCTTGTGGAATGTTAGGTTGCAATGTATTCTATGGTTTCTTTTTGGTTTTTAGATAGGGGAAGCCAAATCAGAGATTTTTCCACCATACCCTAGGCTTGGCACATTGAGTTGGCAAGCATTAGGAATCATGGTTAACAGGCCCTAATTGGGTGAATACGGTGGGTGAAGGAGAATTATGATTGGATTGGAATTCCATATGGAAGCATATACCACAAAATATCATCAATTCACCCAAGCAATCGGACCGGTGAAGGTGTTTTAACCAATCCCTACTTTTCAGGCCTAGAAAGGGGCAATTAGGCCTAATTCAACCAGTAAGGGTTAGATATGTTAGTGACATAACCCACCTCTGGTTTTAAAATATTGTATGTAAAACCCAAAAGGGTGTCTAAAATTTAAAATATTTCATAGGGTTGTAAGGAAGTTTAACTAGTAAATGTAGAATACCGCACTGACAAGGCTACTAGAATTAGGTCTCTGTTTGGGCCTAAAAGTGCAGTTTTTTTGTAAAACACCAAACCGGTAAGTGTCAACTCTCTTGAATAAGGAATAGGGTTGGTAATCCTTCCAAAATCATCCATACTAATTTTTTTAGTGTGGGGAATGAATATCCTGTGGTAGAGGGGTCAAACTCTTAAGTTGAGTGTGAAAGGGAGTGGAAAAACAAGGTCTCCTAGCCAAGAAAATGGAACTCACAAAACAACAAGAGTTTATCCTAGCCTAAGGACCTTGGGAAGGTCAGAGAGGATAAGTCTTGTAGACCCTTAGAGGGTGTGAGGTGTGGAATCATTGGATGGTTCTTGTGTAGCTTGGAGGAGATACCTAGACAAGGTAGCACAAACTGGTGAGAGACAATCCACTCTACATCAGGAATGATTCTATATTTGTGGTAGTGGAAAGATTATCGAAGATGAATCATTTCATAACTTATAAGAATACATCCAATGCATTACATGTAGTAGACCTATATTTAAAGGAAGTAGTGAGATTGCATTGATTACCTAAGAGCATAGTTTTAGATAGAGACACTAAGTTTGTTGGTTATTTTTGGAGAACACTTTGGAAGAAGATGAAGATAGATTTGAAGTTCAGTTCTACTTTTCACCCATAGATTGATGGACATACAAAAGTAGTTAACAAGAGCTTGGGAAATTTGTTAAGATGTTTAGTGGGAGACAAAACCGGAAGTTGGGATTTGATTCTCGCACAAGCAGAGTTTGTGTACAATAATTTAGTAAATAGGAGTACCAGAAGGACACCTTTTGAGATTGTTACCAGATCATACCCTAGAGGTATATTAGAATTAAGAGATATTAGCAATGAAGACTAGAGAATTTTAGAAGTAGAAGAATTTGTAGATCATATGAAGGACTTTCATATTAAAGTTAAGCAACATTTGGAGGACATGAACGACAAGTTTAAGGAGAAAGAAGATTAGAAGAGAAGACATGAAGTGAGCGATGAAGTGATGGTGTATCTGAGAAAAGAAATATTCCCGATTGGGACTTATAACAAGTTGCAGATGAGAAAGTTTTGACCTTGCAAGATTTTGAGAAAGTTCAGTTCTAGAAATGCATATGAAGTGGAGTTACCAGATAGTCTAAGTATTTCACTCGTGTTTAACATTGCAAATCTTCATCAGTATCATGAACCATAATTCAGTGAGGAAATTATTGTAGACTTGGAGAAACAATTTCCTCAAAAGGAACCGGATAAGATTGAAGGCATTTTGGATAGTAGGATTGGGCGTAGTACCTGGAATAGTCATTATAAAGAGTATTTTATAAAGTGGAAAGACAGACCAGTTGAAGATTCATCTTGGATTTCTCAAACAGAGGTAGAACGCCTTGGTTTTCCTTTGACCCCAACAAAGTGAGAGACTCACTTTCTTTCAACAACTCCAGATGTCTGATGCAGGAGCATCCTTGGTTCATGGCAATCTTGCATCAACCAAAAAAATATTTCCTTTCTATTTTTCTTTTTGTTTGCAGTTTCAACATTTCTTTCTTTGTTTCCTAGATTTGGCTCACCGGAACTTGTGGAGTTGGATTTTTCTTCAAGACTTGATCATCTTCCTTATTCCCAAACCACAAAGCATTTGGATTATTTTATGGTAAGTTATCGCTACTGGTTTTCGAGACAGTTTTTTTGTTACCGATTGCCTGGCCCTATTTGCATTGGTGATCTACCGGATCCTTTCTATAGCTTGTGAAGCTATAAGCATTGATTTATTTGTGCCTTAGCATGTGGCCTACCTTCCCTTTGATTCTCACTTAGTCCTTTGGATTTTCTGAAGGATTTTTTTTTCAGACGCCGACCTTTTTGGTTTTTACACGTTAGGTCTTTTTCTTTGGGATTTGATCCCTTTTGGGCCCACTAGATCCCCTTGTATTGTATAAATCATTTTAATAGAGGATTATAATGTATCAAAGGAGTTAGACAAAACATAAAAGTGAAAATATTCATTTTGAGGTTCCGATTGTGACCTGTCCTGTATTTTGAGCATGTTTTAGTAGGCCTATGAGTCGATTACTGTAACCCAGTTGTTACCAGTTGGTTTTAATCAGTTGTCATGATATAATACAATTTGTTCTACATTGCCTCCATCATATCCTTGTGTTTCCATTGTGTTTACTCTTGCTGACCGGTTTAGACTGATCTCTTTGAGGTCCCTCCTAACTGGTGATTGCACTACATCGGAATGACTTGTTTTGTCATTCTAACATGTTTTTTTATGATGATAGTTATGGTGATCCTGGTGAGTGTTTGTTTGGCTTGAAGTATTTCATTTCATAGTAACTTATGCCGATGAAGTGTGTCACCATGGATAAAAGCAAGGTTTTCATCAAAGTAACTCATGCTGATGAAAGGGACCAAAGGCATCAAGGTCATCGAGATAAGTTGTGAAGGCGGAGTAGATGCAAGATGTCAGCCCAATAGTTAAAGCTATACTGATAAAAATTTGAGGAATTGTATCTGAATGAGTCAACCCGATACGTGCAACATGTTTACAAAGCATGCCACGACTGCAACTCGATAGTCCACGTGGATGTTTGACCTGGTTTGATCAAGTGACCTAGATGCAAATTGAGGAGATGAAGAAGACTTTGAGGACACATTGCATGCCAACAAACACAGGGATGATGTGGCACGTGGAACCACCATGATGACAATTATGATCAAGTCCCCCTGGTTGAATCTAGCAGATCATCGACTTAGATTCAAAGTTGATCATGAACATAGGTTGGCACTATTGGCATATTGGCATAACTGATAATGTGAATGGATAATGGCATAACTGTTGATGATATTGATGAATCGGTATAAGGACTGTTGGCGATGATAAAGTTGAGATGTTGTTTGATGACTTGATGATCAGTTTGTGTTGTCATTGATGGCAACTATGGTTACATTGTTCTATCATGTTATCTAAGTCATCTATGATTTACCAAAAAGCTATGCAATGGATTTGATAGTTAACTAGAGAATAGGACTTTAACTAATAAATGTGAAACTGCGTTATGCTTAAGCAATTGGATCTAGAGATTGTTGAAGAATTTGGTGTTGTGGTTTGGAATATGTGTTTGTAACATTGTAATCAGGTTATGACCAAAACCACATCATATTTTGGCTACCGAAAGTCATGATTGTGATTGACTGATGTATTTTATGTAGGGTTTAATAATCGGTATTCAAATCTTATAACCGGTAATGATTTTGAGTTCGGAGGTGTATTACATTATGTTTGTAAGATGGCGATGGCATGACTGAATCCACATGAAGTGTTAAAATATTGTTTTGGCGCAATTAGAGATGGAATCTCTTGGGAAACAACGAAGAACATAGAAGAATGTTTTAAGGGCTTGATTGCTTATCAGATTGAAGTGCGATGATGATTTATGATCATTCAATGACTGTAATTGATTTGTAATTTATTGTAATGATCGATATGATGATTTATAATGATTTGTAAAGATCTGTGATGATCTATGATGTAAATCTTAGTCTGAGTTTAGGGTTTTGTAACTGACTAAGTTGTAAAGTCTATTTAGGGTAAGTTTATGATGATTTACTGTGTCGGTGATCAAAAGAAGAGTGTGTGGCCAAACTAGTGTGTGTCTGCAAGAGAGAAGTAGATTGGAGTAGAAAAGGATTTGTACAAGCAAGTAGAGAGTGCTATTTTCAGATCATACATTTGTTGTTCCCTAACAGGGTAGGTCCTTACAGGCCTGATTGTATAAATCCCTTCACTGGGTGACTCATTAGCTTGAGTTCTAAATCCTTTCACAAGGTTACTCCTAACAAAGTAAAGCTCCTAACAGGGTTGAGGTAAATCTCTTAACCAAGGGACTCCTAATAGGGTTTTCTCCTAACTAGACACAATTGTAAGCTCCTAATAGGGTGCATTCTGAAAGAGTGCAAAATCTTGTGGATACAAATTCCCACCATTGTTTTTCCTATTTGGGTTTCCACATGAAAATCCCGGTGTTCATATGGTGATTGATTTGTGTTTTTGTTAAGTTGATATCTTTCTATTGCATGCATGATATGGAACACTTAAATGAGCAATTTGATAAATATGATTAGTAGATTGATTTTAGTGATTATCGGTATTGGTTATGATCTATTTTAGTGAAGTATTGATCAGTTTGGTTTAAGATTTTAGTTTTTTGTTAATTCCAATTCACCTCCCCTCTCAATATTTTTCAGATCCTCTAAATAACAGGCATGCCTAGAAACTTGAACTGATTACTGGCCAAATACAAACCAACTAAGTGAATGATCTACAAATACATTGGAAATTGTACAGATCATGGGACATGACAATGAGGAAGAACAATAGTTGTCCTATGTGTGATGAATTATGATCCAACTGACTATTTGGAGGTGATGTGTGCTTCATGAACTTAGCAATGGAAAAAAGTGTAATGTTGTTGTCGAAAAAGAAGTAGAGAGAAGGATAAGTTCAATTAAGTGATTACTGAACATCTAAGAGAAGAAAGTATTGCACAAGTAAACCTGAGAAAATAAGTAGAACCAATATCAGAGAAGTAATTGCATCTAAGAAAGAGGCAAAACATTTAGCGAAAACAGAAGACTGATTTGGAAAAGACAAGAAGGCGGAGACAAAGAGACAAAGCTGAAGTATCGTTAAGGTACATCTTTCAAAGCAACAGATAGGTGTTACAAAACTCATTTGTAACAAGGTTTCTGTAATTGTAATAAATTATTTATTAAATCACTATGTATCTCTGAGTGAGTGCTCAGAGTAGGGGTTGGCCAAGGATTGGTCGTGGGTCATCGATTGGTCATGGTGCTGGTTGGCCAGTGCTTGATTCTTCTAAGTGGTTCCCTTGATTGACCTTGAGGATCTGTCCAACACAAAATGAAGACAAACAAGGATATGATGAAATTGATGATAGTGGTCCATTCTTGATGTCACCTTGGACCTCACTTATGTGTGGGGTAAATCAGATGACTAGGACCCTCCGCCTCCCCCTACCTATGTTTCTCTCTCTCTCTAATTGATTTTTATTTTGTTCCTAGCTATCTAGAATATGTCCATTTGAACTTCGGAGTGTGGTCTTGTATCAACCGTTTTTGTGAATATGTATATTATTAAATTTTAATAGAATTTTGTGCATTTATTCATAAAAAAAGTACAATCATTTTAAAATAAAATAAAATAATTCTTAAATAAATATAATAACTTAAAGTGATCATTTCTTGTTGTTTATTACATAAATTTATTCAAGATATCTATACTAGTAATCAGTAATCTCAATCTAATAATATATTAAAATTATTATCTGTTATGCTATTAAAGTTTGAAACTCCCACTGGTTTCGTTTTATGTAGAATGTTGAGATTTTTTCCTATTTGATCAAAATTCGGTAAATTAGTTGAAATTTTAACGTTACCCTTGCTCGTGTCTTCATTTCACACATTTTTGAAATTTTTTGCACTTTTGTTGTTGTTAATACATACTATCTAGCTACAATGCCACCATATATCATACAAACTATTAACATTATCCTCCCCTTGATCACAATCTATCACCTTGTACCTTATATGTTAAATATTTTTATCATAGAGTACTGTGAATATAAATATTGGATCGTACAAATACATTCAATTTATTTTAGAAGTTGAAAAAAGATAATTAATATTAAAAATTTAATAGTATATAAATAAGGGGGTCTTGCCAAAACCATATTTTGCAGTGTAAAGAGTCTGATTTAGGATTGTTCAATAGGTTTGATTATTTGACAATATTAACACATAATGTTAAGCATGGTGCAACCAACTAGTGTACATATGTACATTGGAAGTCATCAGGGACACTTTCTTTGTATTTTATCTTCATGTAATATCATTTCTACATGTATTGTTAGGTTATTTATTTTGAACTGTTGGGTTTTTGTACATTGATTGTGGTACACACCAATCGAGTATAATTTAGATCTATTAAAGGGACAAGTTCAAAATTATTAGTCCCAAACTCCAGTCTTTGTCATAGCTCCCCTCGACATAAGTGATTGTGTTTGCAGCTCTACAGTCTACTTTTGTAACTATTTTTACTTTTGCCTTTATGTTGTAATAATTTTATGTATGTTGTTCTAATTTATAAAAAGTGGGATAAACCGATATCATTAAAAAAAAGAATGAATATATAATAAGAAAAATATTATATATTTAACAGTTAAATGATTTTTAATATTTATAAACTAGTTATCCAATAAATCTTATTATTTATCTTATATTGACTTTTAAAAAATAAAAAAAATATAATTTACAAATTTTATACTATTTATATTTACTTTTATAAAGTATAATAAAAAATCAATCTTCAAAAATAATTTTTTTTTTTTTTTTTTTTTTTAATTTATTTATTTATCAAATTGAATATAAATCATAATTCTTTTAGTGTCTTTGTTTCTAAATTGTTTAATGAACACTTTAAACTTTAAAATCTTCATAGCTTTTTAGAAAATTCTAAATACTTGAAATGGAAAAAAATAAAGGTGAACAATACAAAAATTGTAGATGGCAATATATGAATTCTTTTGTTGTTTTCTATTGTTGACTAGAAATATTGTAAAATAATAAAAATTGGTTTCATACAATTGTATCATTTGGCGATTTACACACACATATTGCAAATAGATTTCTTTTTTATTATATAATAATTTAAAGAATTTATAAATAAAGTAATAATAGAAATAAAATATAAAATAAATATGCATTTTTAAAATTATTTTTATTTTTATTAAAAAAGAAATTGTAATTTCAAATTTTTTGAAGTTATGGAATATGAAGTTTCAAGCCACTCAAAGAATTATTTTTTTGATAAATCAAATGTTTTAAATAAGTCTATAAGATTTTGAATTGATCAACATTACTTAATAAAATTACCAATGAAACTCTTCAATCAACAATTAATCAATAGATAAATGACTTACATTAATCGATTCTAACAATTGTTATATTAACTAATTAAAATCTATAAAACAAAAATAAAGACTCATTATAACTAATTTCAGTCAATAAAATGGAAGAAAATAAGTTACAAATACTAACACAAAGAACTTTAGAGAAAGACTCATTGTCATGCACTTCAAAGTGGGGGAAAAGACTTTAGAAGTAAATTAAATAAAATCTGAAGATAAAATAAATTAAAAATAAAAGAAAAAAGCAACTCACTTTGCATCTTTGCTGTGAATTTAATGTTTTTGTCTTCAAGGTATTGCAAGCGAGATTCAAAGTTGATTCTGATAACTCAATGATGAACCACTAGTACCAAACCGGTACTGAGAGGGGGGGGTGAATCAGTACAGACACAAATACAGTCCAAAACTAGTTTGACAACAAACACTCACAATGACTGATAAACAGAGATACCGGTAAAATAGAGTGCAACCGGTAACATCCAGTATAGCTCAGTCAGTCATGAACCGGTCACTCACTAAGCTTTTCTCTTAGCTCAATACCACATTATCATAATATTCACATGCATGAACTAGTAGACTTAACCATCAAATCTTCACAATAGTGAGTTCAATATGTTTTATATACAAGCATAAAACATAGAACCTTCATGTGCATAAAAGATAAAACAAAGCATCACAAGACAAAAGCATTTCACATGACACACATATTTTTCACGTGGAAACCCAACTGGGAAAAACCACGGTGGGGATGAATACCCACAAGTTGCTTTTTGAACTCTTTAGAAGTCCACTTTGTTAGGAGCCTTGTCCGGTTAAGAATATTACAATTGGTTCTAGTAGGAACCGATCTTATTAGGGATCACCCGGTTAAGGGATACCCGGTTAAATGTTAAACCCCGTAGGGTCACCTTGTTAGAGGATTTTAAGAACTCAATAGTTGAAAGGATCTCCTAAGCTTCTCTAGCTTCTCAAAACTCATTAGCTTCGAGTTACCTAGTTAAGGGATCTACAGCAAGCCGGTTAAGACCACCCGATTTAAGGGATTTTGAATCAAGCCAATTAAGGCTACCCTGTAAGGGGATTTTACAACTGTTGAAGTGGTTAGAGATCAACAGGTATTACAATGATCTTTTAACAACACTTAATACTAATACAGATCCACTTAGGCTCCTCTTTTCCTTCTGCACATTCACTTTGCAGGTATCTCTTCTCTCCTATGGTCTGGGAAGAATCCCGTATCACTTTCGTTGGATACACACTCACAAATTTTGCCAACTCTTTCAGACAGAAACCTAACATCGACCTTATAGGGAACATACAGGTTGGTAGCAAAAACCTAAAACCCTAAACTTGTTAGGTTGAGCAATTCAAACGGTTCGATCCTGACCATTGAAACATACTGCATTAAATGCACCAGTCTTGAGTTGATCTCAAGACATTCTCCATCATCCATTATCCACCATTTTCATGGCGGCTGATAACCCATCACGCGTTA
Source organism: Cryptomeria japonica (assembly GCF_030272615.1). Lineage (NCBI taxonomy): Eukaryota > Viridiplantae > Streptophyta > Pinopsida > Cupressales > Cupressaceae > Cryptomeria > Cryptomeria japonica. The sequence continues at coordinate 732,774,417 of NC_081412.1, forward strand.
TCACCATTTGACAAACTTCGCACATTCCCGAGGTAGATAGGAATAGTTTTCTTCATGCAAGATCCTTCACACACACAGAGCTTACGTGGCAACACGATCTGTCCTCCATCATACTGCTAACTCATCACACAGACTTGAGATACTCCAACTGGAAACCCCGAAGTGGAAGCTGCCTTACCAACCGGTAGTCATACAGTGCTTCCATGTGCCGGTTCCCATAACTCTATGCCGGTTCACTTTGAACAAATGTTCCACTTCACTTTGGCATATACCAGTTCACACATATGCCTGTACCTTTTTCTTCACTTATCTCATGTGCCGGTTCACACTATGTCTCATATTGACATCAATGACAACATATAATATCATTATGTCTTCATGCCAGTTTACATAAGGCTCATGCCGGTTCACATAATGCCAACAGATTCATAGTTTCAAATTAATTTGCATTCATTCATATTTAGATTACTTCATTTACAATACAAACATGGTTGTGTTGTTGTGTCGTTTTGTGGCAAGATAATTTTGTTATTTGCTAGTAGACAATTGAATTTTTTTGGTTAACGTGATAATTGTATTGGTTGGCTAAGAAATTATAATACTAATAATTTCATAAAATAATAATCAATTTTTTCGCACTATTCATCCATATTAGTAAGAAGTTATGAATCAACTATATTCAAATAAAATAATCTTTCAATAATTTTTGTTAAAAAAATTGCACTGGTGCAAAAAAAAAAAAATGAAAAAGAATTTTGATCAGTGATTGGTTGAAAAGATAATTTCTATGACAAAACTAATAATTATCACTAACCAATTTGTTTTTACACTCTCTCATTTCGTATCCTCCAATATACTATTCAAAGTATATTTTACTATCGACGTCATCATTGCACCTCCTTTTAGTACAAGTGCTAGTTATATAAAACATATAAAATAAGGAAGAGAATGTTGAGACAACTGACCAGCTCAGGAATGGTGAATTACAAACCATAAAGCATGAAATTTGAGAGCTGAGGTGTTACCTGGATAGCCATGGGATGAATGTTGAATTATAGGCTTTGAAGAAGGAGATAAAGGAAATGAAGAGCAGGTGAGATGCCAAGAACAAATAGCTTGCTAGCATCAGAGTGATGCGCAGTTCTGCAATGACTCTTGCTTACTGCAGGACAAAGCCCTTGCGAAAGAGGATGTTGATCATAAATAAGGCTGCAAAGAACTTTTCAAGTTCCTCATAGAAGATTGGGATAATGTCCTTAGACAAGCTGGGCTTCGTAAGCCAAGTCCCTAGGTTTAGGCTCAGTTTCGTTTTTTATGTTTTAATGATTCTATATGGCTCTCTAGACTTATAGGGTGTCCCTCCTATTACTTTATTCACTAGCTTGTTGATAAACTCTCTATTTCAGTTTTTATCTTTTTGTTGTTAATATACTATTGATAGCCCTTAAACTATGTTTAGGGTCAACACCCCATTAATGCTGCTTTTAATATAAAAAACATATAAAATAAAAAAATAAACACAAACAAAATTTATTGATTTAATCTTCTTTCATAAAATATAAAAAAAAATAACATTAATCATCCAAACTATTATTGATCTCCTATCTAGTAGATAAAAAAACATGTAAAAATGTACAAGTCAATTTTTGAAATTTGTAAAGAGTGTTGATTATGAAGAACTCGACGTCGTAGTTTGGAAAGCATTATGTATAAGTCTTCCCACCAATCCACTGAAGTTTGAGAAGAGTAAATTCTCGATACAAATAACTTTTTTTTTGGCTTTGGGATTTAACATGGAAATGAGAGATTTTTTTTAATTTTTTAATAATGATGTGGTGTGAATCGGGAGGAAAGTTCACTAGGTTTCGGCACCGGCAACACGATCCACCGACTAGGTAGTGCCAGCTAATTTCGACTCCAAAAAACGATTTGAATTTTTGTGGACGAGAGGAATGGCATTCCCCCACCTACTCTAGGAGATTCAGAGATCGATGTAAGCAACTCTCCTCCATCTAGAGTTTAATAAGGCAAAACATTGATACTCACCCTAATGAACCTGTCTACATTAACAGCCCAGATCACTCCTCCACTTGATCAGGCCTTATGGTAAACCAACCATTACAAAAATTCTTATTAAAAACGCTAAAAAGCAAAACCCCACGTGCCATCACTGATCACAGAGCCCGCCCCATTTCACACGCTACAAAATACCGCGTAGCTCATCATGAAACTTCTCACATATGCCTATAAATACCATCTCATTCCCATTTATCCATCAGACCGAGCTGAGCCATCCTGCGGTTCAGAGATGGGAAAGATGAGTTTCAGCTGTAATCTCTTGCTCATTTTGGCTGCAGGTTCCATTCTCACTGCAATACCATCAAATGCCACGTACCACACAAGTCCCCCAAAGCCATACCAATACAAGTCTCCTCCTCCACCCATCCACATCCCATCCCCTGTTCCTAAGCCACCAGTGAAGGCACCACCAAAGCCTCCTGTTGTAGTGAAGCCACCTCCTAAACCTCCTGTTGTTGTGAGGCCACCACCAAAGACACCTGTTGTCAAGCCAAAGCCTCCACCTAAGCCAGTGTCTCCTCCCCCTTATCATTACAAATCTCCACCACCACCACTTCCAAAGGTTTCTCCTCCCAAACCAGCTCCAACGTATTCCCCTCCTAAGAAGTCTCCACCAGTTTACACACCCCCCAAGCCATCACACCCTCCTCCTTCACCAGTTTATACCCCACCCAAAAAGTCCCCACCAGTGTACACACCCCCAAAGCCATCACATCCTCCTCCTTCACCAGTTTATACCCCACCCAAAAAATCTCCTCCTACCCCCCATGTGAAGCCACCAGTATCCCCACCAAAGTACAAATCACCCCCTGTTGTCACCCCTTCACCACCTAAGCGTGTGCCTATTTACCCACCTCCCCATCACTACTCCTACAAGTCTCCTCCTCCCCCCTACTAACCAACTGCGCCGCTGCAAAATAAAGTCGGTGGCTATTGTTCTGAGGTAAGTTTCAGTTTTATGTTCTTATTATTGGCATTTACAATGTTTAAAACAGCTCTTTCAATATTCTTTATTGATTCTAGCTTTCTCTTCAACCTTGGTATCGATTGTTAGCTCTGGATCTCAATGTTCGCTTGGTTTTTTTAAACTTTTCCTGACCTTGAATAGTTACATTCCTTGTTTTTTAGCCCCCATTTTAATGGAGCATTTGGATCTATATAAGTGGGCAATGTTTGCATTCTGTTAGATCTATATAAATTCAATTAGATTAATGACATTAATCTTGTTGGTTCTAGTCATCTGATTTCATATGTTGGGGATCTTTTTCTCTTGCAGTTTAACTTATACGTTTTGCTGATCCCCTCAAGAAATGGGAGACATTAACACTACTAGCTATACACAATGTTGAACGTGTTCAAGGCATCGATAGAAGTATCCGAGCCTCTTCTAAATAAGCAAAGTTGTGTTCTATGCAAGAAATATTTGCAATGATAAAATCAAGTTTCTTATGATACGCAAGGCTTCCTGTTACGTGTGCATGCGTTACATTGCTGAGTTTCATTTGCATAGAAAACATATAGCCGACAGTGAGGGCTTCTACGTTAATTAAATATACTTCTGCACACGTTCATATTAAAGAAAACAGGCTTAATCAAGCGCTTAAATAAAGTATATCAGATGACGTCATAGTCAAGAATCTCAAGACAGTAATATATATTTAAGTATACATAATTTCCCAGTGGCAACAGAACAAACGTCATTTGTCGAGCAAGGTACTTTTTCATGTGACCTGCAAACATGAAGCCAGCAGTATATCACGGTTGAAGTTATTTTGGCTCTAAAACAGATCTTTCGTACAATGTGATAGTGAAGTGTTAGACAATTGTAGCTGTTTATTGCAAAATCGATAATGTAAAACGACTAACACACTTGTTAGTCAATCCGTACTGCCGTTTTGGAACCAAAATAGACACATCCGTATATCACAATATATCAACTCTTAAAAATCTTAAAACAAATGGGCTATCTTGAAATTCAAAGGACTGGTTGAAAGTGTTTTGAATCAACCACAGCCAACACAATGCATTGTTAATAGATTCATTTGTATACATGTATGGATTGACATTTTTATATAGTAGGTTTCAATTTCCGTTGATTGTTTATATTATCAACACATGATTCTCTATTATTTAGTGATATTGTTTTTAATTAGATTGTGTGATAGTTTTTTAATTGTATAAAAAATTATATTTTTATTATCAACATATAAATGATGAAACAATTTATATAATCTAATTTAGAAGCAATCAATTACTTTCATAAATTGTTGAAATCTATGAGCTTTCACTTCTATTTTTATAAATGATGAAAAGTATTAATAACATTATTCATAGTGATATAAAAATTTACATTTTTGTTGGTTAAATATTATTTATATTTATGAGTTTTAAATCTATAAATATGCATGGAATGTATGGTTTAAAAATATTTGTCACATATATTTAGGTTTATTTAATTATTTGATAGTACATTTAAATATTAATTCTCATCTTGAAAATGATTATGATTATAAAATCAACATTGAAATAATAAAAAAATATTATGATTATAAAATTAACATTGATATAATAAACTAATTTTAAGATACATTTTTTAGCATCATTCAAAATATATATTATTCTTAGAAATTAAAATAAATCAAGAATTGTCATGTTAATTTTCTATGATATACAACATAATAAATGTTCTTGAATGTTTATGTGTTTATCATCACAAATATTTAAAATAGAAAGGTTGATGAAAATATTCAAATAAAATATAAAAACATAAATTATAAGAACATTAAAAGACATGAATATCATGATTATATTGTTATTATAATTAATTGCGTGAAGATAATCTTAGGAGAGAGATAGTGAACTCCCCACATGCTAGGATCACTAATCTTGGAAGACAAAAACAAACTTCCACAAGAGAAGAAAAGTAGCAAGAATAGCTTGCTTGAGTATGGATGTATTGAATGATTGATTGAATATGAAGTATACATGAGATGGCTTGCATATAAAAACATGGTTGAGACATAGGATTAGACAAGATTGTGTCATACATTTTAATCTTATGTTATGAGACAACTAAAGTGTCAATTGTTAAATGACCTAGGTAACTAGAAGCAAAATTCAAAAGATTAGATAAGATCTTATGACAAGTAACACCTTCTAGAAGGATTCCCTTGAACCAAAGTAAATTAAGCATGTGAATATGACTCCACTATTGAACTATTAGAAAACAAACCTTATTCACACAAATAACTCCTTTAAGTGCAACTTAGGGAGTAGTAGATTATTATGCTTTTGATTCAAAAGATGAAAATTATTATGCCTATTAGCTACTATGCCATGTTAGGTGCCCATTTCTTTATTAATGAAAATATTGAAATAAAATATAAAAACATAAACTATAAGAACATTAATATACACGAATATCCACAGAAAAGGAGAAAATCTATTGGAGAAATATTTCTCTTCAAAAGAGATAAAAGATAGAAACATGTGATGAAAGATGGACTCAATTATACCCTCCAATGACTACATACATTACAAAGATACAACAAAAGACCCACCATAGGAGGGAAAAATAGAATTGATATAATCCTCCCTAAATGTTTAATATCATATTAAAATGTCGAATGCTTGAAGGAAACACATTCGAATGCCTACAAACAATTGGGAAGAAGATCGATCAAGTAAAAATGGAAGAATGGTTCCCATTCTAGCTAAGAATCAGTAGGAGAAGAATCCATAAGTATGAATATGTCTTTAAAATCTTCTCATGTGTTGCCAAGTCCTTGGCACGATGATGCCACAATTGAATCAGGTCCATGCCCAATCAATGAAGAAGTTGAGAAACCAAGAACAAATGGAAACTAATGTTGAACTAGCCCCAAAGCCAAACATGATGTGAAAATAGTTGTGCCATGGTTATCATCAAATAAGGGAGACAAATCCTGAAATTGGTCCTCCAAATATAAAATGTGAGACTCCACCAAAAAAAAGTAATGTTTGGAATCCCAACTAGGAAGATGTGATTTCTTGTTGGGGTTTGAGGGTCGGAGCTTCTCTTTAAAAGATGCAACAAGAAAAGACTTGTCTAGTGCTCTTAATCTACTTTGTAAACTACTGCTTTTTTATAAATGGTGTAGATTAAGGGGTTCAGAAAGAGGAAACAAACTAACAAATTCTATTTCTATAAAAAAATATGACTTGGTGTCTATTGTATGGCCCCTAAAATGCTAAATTTTATTAGTAATAAAAAATCACTTTAGTGAAAAATTAGCTAATACCATGTAGTTTATGTTTGATTGTTTTTATTTTTTTTAATGAATATATTATTTTTAGCTAATTTCCAAAGTGGACACATCCTAGAAAAAATTGAGCATGCAGACCCCTAATTTTATTGAAAACTAACCAAAATTTACTTTTTTTGAATCTATGTATAATAGAGTTTAGTTTATAAAAATATATACATATAAACTAAACTCTATTATACATTTTTTAAAATTTGGATGAATGAGTAAAACATGAGACCAAAAATACTATGTATAGGTTTTTGAAAAAAATGGAGACACTAGAAAAATAATTTAAAAATCAAAATCTTAACATTATTAATAAAAGTAATTATAATATTGATTGTAAAATTATTAGTTTTTGATCTTTTGAATGCTCTTTGTTGAAACCCTTTTGCATTTTGGCATTGGCTTCGTTGTTGGCTCGTTGTTTGCTACTAGTTCATCATCTATTATTGATTCTTCATTTGTTGGTTTGCCAGTTTTTGTTGGTTCACTACTTGTTGTTGGTTTGTTATTGCCAATTACTAATGGTTTGCAGCCTACCACTAGTTTGTAGTCTTTGTCTATTGTTGGTACACTACCAACAAATGGCAGTGCCCTTGCTACTATAGATTTTCCAATTTTAGGTTATGGTTCATTGCATGTGGATGTGCCTACTTCTCACCAAATGTATATTTCCTATGCTAAGGTGACTAGGTATTTTGGTGTTAAACCCCCCTCTGCTCATACTCATCCCTCTCATACAAACCCTTGCATTTTTCTTATTCCTCCCCTTCTATTATTTGTGGGAAGGAGATGTTAAAAAAATAAGATTACTTCTCTTGTGTTGTTTTTATCTATAGGTTCAATGGTTTATGACCTTCCCTTCGAGATTTGATCAAATGGGTTTTAGATTCTTGGAGATTCATTATTGATGATAGGATTGAACTTTATCCTACTGGTAGGATTTTTTTTTGTGGCAGCCTTTCAATCTGAGGATTCTAGTGCTCAAGTGTTGGAAGGTGGCATTTAGTTGTGGAGTAAGCATTTGATTTCTCTTAGGCCTTGTTTCCCTTCCTTGCAATCTATTTCTAAATCTATTAACTAGTTTTTTTCCTACTTGGGTTAGACTTCCTAATCTTCCTCTCTAGTATTGGGATAAGTATTGCTTTGAATCTATTGGAAATATTATTGATAGGTTTTTTTTATGGCTAATGCCTCTTCTATATCCTATGATCATCCTTCTTTTTCCTAGATTCTTGTGGATATTGATACCTCAAATGATTTTTCTAGGGAGGTCATCTTGATTGTTGTGGAGAGATAGTGGTCTTAGATTCTTTATTATGAATGTCTCCCTTTTTATTGCAAGATATGTTTTGCTACTAGTCACCTAGCTACAAACTGTCAGAAATATCATTGTTTAATGATACAACATGATGGAAAAATTATCTACATGAGAATATTACTATAAGAGAGGCTTTTAATCTCGAGGATGATTAAGGGAATGAGAAAGTGGCTTTGAAAGTTGCACTTACTTCAGTGATTCCTGAGGGTCCTATTGAATATCTTATGAGTTGGAATTGCCTCTAGAGCCTACTATGGCTTGCTCACATGATGATCTAGCTATAGTTTCTACTCCAATCTCTCTAACTCCAAAGCCTTTGGCATCTTGTCCTCCTACTTTCCCTTTCTTTGTACATTTGAAGGATGATATTTCTTGGGAGGTTATGTAGCATAGGAAGAGAAGTCTTCCAAAGAATAAACATGCTTCTCTATCTCTAGTTAAGGGTTCTTGTGGTGGTCGTAAGGTTCCAAAGGTGGTTTAGTTTCCACCTTTTTAGTCCTTCATCTATTTGTAAAGGGTTTCAAGAGCCTTTTGAAACCTTCTTATGGCTAGTTGGTTTTTGGTTACTAGAATTTGTCTTTTTACTATGACGTTGATGGTTTTTTTGATATAGCTTATCTTGTACATTAGCTATTCATTTTTGTAAAGGATTTTGGGGTCCCTTCAAAACCTACTTTGCCATTTAATAAAAAAAGGAATTTAAGATTTAAATTAATTATTAAATTATTTTAATAACATAAATTAAAATTAAAATTAAAACTAATTTCAAATAAAAATGTAAGAATTTCCTAGTGTATTATATAACAATCGTCAAATAGTTATGAGTACAAGAACAATATTATTTCTTGGTTAGTCAATAGATAAGCCATGATATACTAATTCAGGGGTATGAAATATTTTTGCAAATCAGTTGAAGGTAATCATATTTTACTAATAGATATCATAAATATTTCATATAATGCTTAAATTATTATATTAATTATATAGTTATAAGAATGTAATAATATTATTTTTTGCATAGACATATTGTGTTAATTAAGGGGCAAGCCAAGTTTGAGATAAAATATTTTTACAAATCAATGGAATGCAATTAAATATTTGACTAATAAATATCATAAATATTTTCTATAATATTTAAATTAATATATTAATTTTAAAATTATAAGAATGTAATAATTGTAAAAATATAAGGAATTTATTATTTCAAAAAAACTAAAAAAATATAATTATCAATATTATACAATTTAATTTTTTAATAAAACTAAGACTAAAAATAAAAATAAAAAACTCAATTAAGAAAAAAAAAATTAAGAAGACAAAAATAACTATCAAGAAAAAATGGTAGTGCTAATGGAGACCATCATTGTAGTCAACAAGCCACAAAAATATTTGTGTCAGTCTACAAATAGGCATACAGAGAGCTACCAAATGAAGATATAAGGAATTGATGTTGGAGCGATGAGGTGCGCAGAGAGATAAGGAGCCCCCCAACTAGAGAGATACGGTGTCAAGGAGGATTGGAAGGATAAGGTTTGAGCCTCTATTGGAGAGATAAGGAGTTAGAGGAATGGAGAGATAAGGTCAGCATACCAAATATACCCACGGGAATGGGTCCCCCATTACGACCCCACTATTGGATATTGTTGGTTATTGTTGCTGCTAGGATACATTGTTGTCATTGATGTCAATATATTCTTGTGTTTTCTTCATTGCTTGTAGATTGGGAAGATCTTATGATTCTATTTTGCAGTTTTGTTTTGTTGATCACTGTTTTGAAAAGTTCAGTATTTTCTCTAGTATATTCCAGTGTGATCAGATTTTGTGATGAGTTTTTTGGATATTGTTTGGGTTGGTCTTGTGTATCTTCATTTGAGATGGTTCATGATTTGATGCTCTGCAAGTTATCTTTCTTCATGGCAGTTGTTGTTGTTTTAGTATTCCTGAGTTTTAGATGTTGATCGATGAAGATTTGATAATTGGTGTTGGTGCAGCTATTACTAATGATTCTAACATTCTTGTTTGTGTTTCTTAATCATGTCCTATTCATTTTGATGATCCACATTGATCGTTGTGTGCATTTTTGGTGATTTTACTGAACTAGTGATGATTTTCATTTTATGCGGTTGATCTTGGCGTGGTTTTTGGTGGAGTTGGGCATTTGAGAATTTGAATTAGGTCCATGTTAAATCATGTAAATCATTATATTGGTCCAGTGGTCAATCTTTGTATCATGTGATGTAATTTTGTAATTGAGGGTTGAGGGTTTAGCCGACCTTGTTGTCAAGGTTGATGAATTGTATAAATAGGTGATTTTGTAATGTAATTATGGTGTCAATGTTGGGTTTGCATTATCAGAGAGTGGTGTATGTGTGAACAAGTGATTTATCCTTCAGTGTTTTGATTGAGGAGATATTGGTGTTGCCGAGCAGACAACCGTGCTTAACTAGAATTGTAATTAGGCATTTGGAGATGTTATTCTTTCAATTCATTTCTTCCATATTGTAGTCCAAATCTTGTTGTAAGCTAGTGAGACTTCCCTGAGGGTTGTACCCTTTCGGGTCATTATTTTTTGAGCAGTGAGCTCTAGGAAATGTTCCTGAATGAATGTGCAGTCCCCCTTGTAATATTTTCACATACTACTGCAAAGTATCATCTTACCATGGGTATTTTCCCACCATGTTTTTTCCCTTCACCGGTTTTTCCACATCAAAATATTGGTGTTGTGTGTTGTGCTAATGTTTATCATACCTTTTTTTGTAGTTAAGTCTATAGATCCAGTGAAAAATGATTCACCCTCCCCTCTCAGTTTTCCCTCCATGTTACTGCTAACACCCACTAGTTCATAGCTCTAGTGAAAAGCAACGACTTCAGCCTCTTACTAAGCTAAAAAAGAAAAAGAAAAAAAAAATGAAAATAATTCTAAAGTCAAATAATTCTCCTCTAAATAAATGAACCTATGCTCATAGAAAATTTATAAATGCAAAATATACATGTTTTCATGCTTATATATACATCCCACTTGATTTATAAATGATAACATTGTTAAGTGTGGAAATTTTGCCTTCTTGTTATTTGAAATAATATGAATCTATTTCAAAATATTACAATGAAGTAACCCCTCTTTGGTATTTATCTTCCTTAAAAATAATATAAATGTGAGTTATCAAAATATTTGGCAAAATTATGTTAATTTAGTGGTGGAGCTCTCGGGAGCCTTTGTTGTGAAACCTGACCCTAAAGCTATCTCTTCATCTAAACCCAAGCTTGTTCATACCCGCTTTAACCTTATTCGAGGTGAGAAAAAAAAAATCTCCCCTAATTGGCCATCAAAAGATGTGGAGTTTCTAGATTCAAGTGAGGAGGAAGTGTCTAAGGATTCTAAGTCCTCTTTGGCCTCAAAAACTGACTAGTCTCTTGCAACCTCTAAAGAGGATGCCCCCTTTCCCCCTAAACAAGATGTCCCTAACCCTAATCCCTCCCGCCTATTTTGGTTGCTAAGGTGTTGAGGCTTGAAGATAGCAGTGGGCAAAAGGAATTAGTTATTTGATGGCTCTTCTCTCAGTTTGACATGGCTAATAGAAAGATCAACAAGCTTGAGGCAACAACATAGGTAAGAGCTAGGATGGATAAATGGGAAATGGAGGAGTTGGACAAATGAGTTTGGGAAGCTGCTAGTAATATGGATAGAAAACTTGAGAAATGGGATAAGGTCCAGGGTATTATAAATGACCTTAGTGAAAAGGTGTCTTGGAGGAATGAGAGTAAGGTAGTGATGGAACTTAAGGAAAGCCAAGAAATCTTGAGGCAAAAATTTGAGCAAATGTCTATGTTGAGCTAGGAGATGGCCTTGAAGAATCCGACTTCCTTACAAGGTATTCAAGAGGAAATTGATCGTAATAAAGTGAAGCAAAAGAGATGTGTGATGTCTCCCTCTACTGCAATGGATCCCCCTACCTCAACAATTAAAGCTTCTCCAGATTTTGGTACTCCAACCTCTGTTAGGAACTCTAACAAGAAAATTTCTTTCTCTAATAAAGTCATTTGTTTGTGTAAATATTGGTAAGAGCGCAATGTCTCCACCCATCCCTTTCTGTCTTTGGCAGGTAGCTAGTTAGTTTTAATTTTTTGGTTTTATCTCTAGTCTTTATCTAGTCATCGTGTGGTTCCTCACTAGTTTTGGAATTTTTTTGTCTTTGGCTAGGTGTGCATTCCTCATGCACCCTAGGTGTTGGCGGTTATGTAAAGGTTTGGGCCTATCTTTCTTTTAATTAATCAGAACATTATCAAATTAGGTTTTTCATCAAACTAAATTATGGAGAGTGGAGGGAGACAAAGTAGAGGCATGAGGGTTTTTGATAGGGTTTCCCTAGCTTGCACACACTTCACCTAGTTCGTGTTGCTCAATTCCACCAACCTCTCTAGGTCTAGCTATGCTCAAAGACCTCTAAGTCCTTCCCAATCTCTTCTAGGACTTACTCTTTTCCAATCTCAAGGTGTTTTCAACAAGTGTTTGACTAGGAGCCCTACCATTTCAAAGTGTTTCCCATTTGCTCAATATTGCTATCTTGACAAAAACTTGTCAATTTCATCCCCATACTATTGTGAGTCATTTTAGAGGTGTGGAGGTGGCATTTACCATGGAATGAATTCAATTTGGCCCATTTGTGGTTTTGCATTCACTATCTTCCTTACCGATTTCACCAATTTGTTTAGAAATAGAGCTACAAAGATGAGCCCCTATTAGGCCTCCAAAATCTGGTTTTCAAGGGTTTGGAGGGAATCGTTCCAAAAGACCCTACAACAAGGTTTATTTTTATTCAAAAAATCACCCAGCCCTAAGATATTTTGTTGGTTTTAGTCTTCCAACTCACCATACAGTACCCTAACCCGAAAATGAGGGTTTGCTAGGGTTTCTAGGCCTTTAACCCGCAGTGACTGTTCAAGTTTGTGAAATGGGCATCTAAATGAATTTTCAAGGTTTCTCCTTGCTACTCCAACTCTGTATGGACCTCATGAATCATCCCAAATGGATTCACTAAGGTTTGGTATTCACCCCTGCAATATGCGTTCAATTTTCACCCTGTCTTCTCTAGCCGAGATGCTCCTGGACTCGTCTAGAACAAGGTGGTAACCATGATGAACTCCATTTCAATAACTCCTCCCTACATATTTACACTGTACATAACCATTTCCCAATAGGTCGTGATGGTAGCAAGGAGGGATTTTATGGGGCAACCATTTTACAAGAACTTGCTATTTATAAGCCAAAATTGGTTGTTTGGAAACAAAACAATGAAAGTACTAACACACCCTATCTACAAAGAATGAAATGAAGAAAATAGTACTAGAACACACCAAAGAACTACAATCCAAAACTAGATCAATGGATTCAATCCACTAGTGTTCACATTTTATGCAAAAGAAGACCAAAATAGTGATAACAGTCCGAAAATGAGTAGTTTCAGATTGTCAATTATACAAAAACAAACTTCCAACCTTGGTAACCATGAAAGAGGAGGTTTAAATAGTATTCCCCAAATGTGGAGGCATTCTAGGTCAATATGCTAACCCTAACTCCACCGCTAAGCACTTTTAGGACCAAAGTTGTCATGCCAACTTTCAAAAGTTGTCATGACAACTTTTACAACTTTTCACATTTTTTCTTTTCAACTTAAGCAGCCTATTACAAGTCATTATTCATGAATTTTTAAACATTCCTAATAATATTCTAAACCTCTCTAATTCTCATACCAAGTTATGCCTCTTTTGACCAACAAGAAGGCCATTTACCTACTCAAACTACCACCTACTCACAAAGATGCAAACCTAGGAAGAAAACTAACTCAAATAGGCCTACACTTGACTCAAAACAAACTTTAATCACACACCTTGGACCCTCCTAGAGTCCTTATTAGGAACCTGACTTGGCTAAGGTCAGTACAAGCTAAAATTGAGGAAGGACTATGAGGCTAAGTCCTAGTTGCTCCTGCACCATTCTCCCAAACAAAAGAAAACCAAGTCACCTCTTTGGGGATCATATTCTAATCAATGCCTAACTTCTTAAGCTCTATCTCAAGCACCCATGTAGCCTCAACATCATCCATACCCTTCCACTTCATTAGGTTCTCCCAATAAATTTGATGCCTTGTCTTCTTAGAGATCCTTGAACTCAATACTTTTCATCCTTTGGACTTGGTCTTGCTAGTACTTGAAGGTTATTTACATCACCTGATACCTCTGAGTGACTGTAATCTGAACCTAGAATTGGCCCTTTGTAAGCAACTAAGTCTGCTATGTTGAAAACTGGTGACAATCCTATTTCACTGGGTAGGTCCACCTTGTATGCATTTTCCCCATACTTGGCTAGGATGGCACATGGACCCAACCTTCTCATCTGCAACTTATTAGGTACTCCTTGCTATAGCCTTTCTTTGTTTAGATGCACCATGACAAGATCGCCTACTTGGAATTGTAGGTTCTTCCTTCTCTCATAAGCCTTTTTCTTGATCTTACTTGTGTTCTCCATCAATGCTTGCTTGACTGATTCATGTACCTCCTTCATTGACAACAAAATCTTCATCATATCCACTCCTTGTTGCTGCATTAACTAAATCCCTTAACTCCAATATACCCCTTGGGTGAAGACCATAGACCACCTCAAAAGGATTTTTTCTGGTGGTTCTATTTATTGTGTCATTGTAAGCATATTCAGCTTGTGATAGCATTTGATCCCATGTATGAACATACTCCTTGGTAAGGCACCTCATTAAGTTTCCCAAGCTCCTATTCACCACTTCGATCTGCCCATCTGTTTGTGGATGATAGGCTAATCCAAAAGATAGGTTGGTGTGAAGCTTTTTCCAAAGTGTCTTCCAAAAATGACTCATGAACTTTGAGTCCATATCTGAAACATTACTCATGGGTAAACCATGTATACTTATCACTTCCTTAAAGAACAACTGAGCTATATGACATGCATCATGAGTAGTCTTGCAAGGTACAAAGTGGGCCATCTTACTAAATTTGTCCACTATGACATAAATATTGTCAAATCCCTGCTTTTTCCTTGGTAATCCTACTACAAAGTCCATACTAAGGCACTCCCAAGGTCTATTTGGTAAGGGAAGAGGTTGGTATAAACTGACATTTGAAGAAGTTCCCTTGGCCTTTTGACAAACAATACAAGTCTCCACATACTTTTTCACATCTTGATTCATCCTAGGCCAATAATAATACCTTTGAACTAACTCTTGAGTCTTGTTGACTCCAAAATGACCACTAAGACTTCCATTTTGCTTCTCTTGTATGAGATTTTCTCTCCTCTAGGCACACAAAGTTGTCCTCCTCTAAACAATAACCCATCTTGCAAGGTAAAATCTGAATACTCACTATGAAAATGATTTTGATACTCTTTTCATACCTTGTAGGCATTTGAGAAGTCTTCATCATCCGGGTATAGGTCTCTAAAACTATCAACACCTATACTTCTCAACTGAATTTCTTGGACTGTCAAGAGTCTTCTGCTCAATGCATTAGCAACCTCATTTAATTGACCTTTTTTGTGCTTGATTGTGAATGTGTAGGCTTTCATATACTCCACCCACTTCATGTGTTTGTGACTAAGTTTTTCTTGTGAGTTTAGAAAGCTTAAAGCTTGGTTTTTGTGTAGACTACAAATTCCTTAGGAAGGAGATAGTGTCTCCATTTCCTCAAAGCCTACACTAAAGCATATAATTCCAAGTCATATGAGGATTATTTCCTCTTTTCATCACTTATCTTCTCACTATGGAAAGCTATGGGTCTTTCTTCTTGGCTTAGGACAACACCTACTGCAACATTTCTCGCATCATATTCCACTGTGAAGAGTTTCTCAAAAATAGGCAACACTAACACCGATTGAGTAGATATATTTTCCTTCAAGGTTTCAAAACCTCTATTTTCTTGTTCATTCCACTAAAACTTTGCCTTCATTCCACCTCTAATAGTGTCCAACATCGGTGCACATACAACACTGAATTGCCTAATGAACTTCTTGTAATACTGAGCTAGTCCATGGAAGTTTCTCACCTCTGTTGCTGACTTAGGAGTAGGCCAATTTACTATGGATTCAACCTTTCTAGGATCCATCTTGAGGTTTCCTTGAGACAACACAAACCCAAGGTAAACCAACTCCTGCTTAACAAATTCACACTTGTCCAGGTTCATGGTTAGCTTTTCTTCATACAATCTTTATAGCACAATTTGCAAATGATTAACATGATCTACCCTATCCTTACTGAAAATGAGAATATCATCTAAATATACCACCACAAATTTACCTATAAAGTCCTTCATCACCCCATTCATGAGTCTCATGAAGGTTCTTGGAGCATTAGATAAGCCAAATGGCATTACAAGCCATTCATAAAGACCCTTTGTTGTCTTGAATGTTGTTTTCCATTCATCATCCTCCTTAATCCTAATTTGGTGGTATCCACTTTTAAGGTCAATCTTGGTAAAATATTTGGCTTCCCCTAAACAATCCATTAGGTCTTCTATTCTAGGAATTGGAAACCTATATCTAATGGTGATCCTATTTATATCCCTAGAGTCAATGCACAATCTCCAAGTGCCACCTTTCTTTGGGGCTAAAATGGTAGGTACAACACAAGGGCTTATTATTTTCCTAATTAGGCCTTGATCTAAAAGCTCTTGGATTTGTTTAGCAATCTCAACATTTTTTGGGGGAGTCATCTTGTAAGCTGCCTTGTTAGGTAAGGATTCTCCAAGAATAAAGTTTATTTGATGGCTTATGGCTCTTTTAGGAGGTAAGGTGGCTGGCTGTCCATCACTCACTATTCCTTTGAACTTTTTCAATAGGTCTTGAACCTCTATTGGCAAATCTGGCTTCTCTTTCTTGTCTTCCTCTTCAGGCTTCATTACTAATTCAAACCCTATACCTTCACCTTCCTCAAGTGTCTTCAAGAACTATTTTTCACTCACTAAGAGGACATTAGGACCTGCTGCTCTTTTTTCACCTTCCTCAAGGATAGATTGGATCTTGAATGTGACTCCATCTTTCTTGAATGAATATGCATTCTTGGCTCCATCATGAATATCTTGTCTATCAAATTTCCATGGTCTTCCCAATAGAAGAAGGCATGCATCGATGGGTAGGACATCACATAACACTTTGTCCTTATACCTCCCAATGGTGAAATACACCCATGCTTGCTCATTGCCTAGGACATGTTGGCCTTTGTTCAACCAAGTGTCCCTATATGGGTTGTTGTGTGGCATTCTTTGCAATTTAATCTTACTCACTGCCTCTTCTAACACAATGTTGTATGTTGACCCTGAATCAATGATCACTTTGCA
Organism: Cryptomeria japonica; assembly: GCF_030272615.1. Lineage (NCBI taxonomy): Eukaryota > Viridiplantae > Streptophyta > Pinopsida > Cupressales > Cupressaceae > Cryptomeria > Cryptomeria japonica. The sequence goes on from NC_081412.1 coordinate 732,791,463, forward strand.
AACTTTGTCCATAATCTTGAATTTGATCCTAAATAATGGCCTCCTTCGGCTAGGCTCTTCTCTGACAGGTTCTTTTATCAAAGTTCTTCTTATCATCAAGTTGTCACCTACCTCTGATTCTAAGGAAACCTCTGAATTCTTGCTTCTTGAAGTGTCTTCTTGGTGCAAGATAACCCTTCTAAGGGCTCCCACCATTTGTTTTTGTTGTGATTTTGCTTCTTCATGAAGCCTTGTAATGTAATAAGAGCCAAGAGCTCATTGGTTTTGTTTAGGTCCTAGTTTAGGTCCTAGGTTCACAAGTCTAGGTTGAGTTTTCCCTTGGGGTTCAGGGAATGGGGGCCTATTGATGAGTTTGGGGTCCTTTTGGCATGGTTGTGTCCAGAGGATAGCCCAATAAATGCCTAAAAGCCAAAAAAAGCAACATTGCAAAAGTTGCTTAAAAGTTGCAAAAAGTTGTCATGCAACTTTTCAAAGTTGTCATGCAACTTTTCCACCAAATTGCTCATAACCTTAGCCTAGAATTAGGAACCCTAACTTTGGCACACAAAATGAGGCAAAGACATTATAAATTGTTGCAAACCCTAAAATGACGGGTTAGATGTCAGATTGTACGGCCAAAGGAAGAACACCTTGACTGTGACTGTGTTTTTGTTGCCAGTCGACATAAATGGAGCATTAAAGGATTGATAATGGATTGTTATAGAAAATAAACTATGTTAAGAGTCTTGTATAGTGTTTATACTTTCATTTTGAGCATTTAGATTAGGTTATGTTTTGCAGGTGTTGTGTGTTTTGTAAATATTTTGTAATTACATCTTCACTGTCCAGTTTTGGACTGTTTTGACAAAATGGGTTAGTAACTCCTATCCCCATCGTGGCCACACCATGAAACCATGGGGTATAGGAGTAAAGACCCTTTATAGTATCTTAGAGGAAGCAGGGCCCTAGAGAATGCAGGAAAACCTTTCAAAAACCCACTCCTAGGCGAGACTGGTCTGTGCCAGACTAGGAAGGGTCAAGGTTGCAGAGGTCCGTGAGAGCAAGGAAGGACAAGGAAGGAGGAACCCTTTGGAAGTGTTGAAGAGGGGTGTGTGGAGAATCATTTGTGAGAAGGAGGAGCTTCCACCAATCTAGACAAGGTGGGGAAGACAACAAACCAACTCTGTGACCCTGGCAGGCCTAAAAACCCTTAAAAACCCTTAATTTCACCTAGGGCAGTATACGGACACTTGGGGGCCCAAAACCAGGAAAATCCTTGAGCCTTTGATAAATGAATAGCAGTCCCTTTGGGAAGTTTTACAAGTTTTGGAATTGTTTGCAAGAGGAAGCCCTAAAAGTCCAGAATGGAGACCTAATAGGGGCTCATTCCTTGTAGCCCTATTTTGTAGGAAAAAAGAAAAATTGTGAAATTGGTAACAAGAAGGAATATCAAAACCTCTTGGGGGCACATGAGTGGTTAGAGAAACATGTCAAAGACTTGTCCTATCCTTTCTAGGACCTGAGAAGGTGTAGGAAGAGTTAAACCCTTATGAGCCTATGTAAGGGTTTTTGAAGCTTGTGAGTAAGTCAGAGATTAGGAGAAGAATCACATGTTGTTGGTGGGTGGATTGGGAAAGGTCAGGGAATCCCAAAGGAAAGGGAATACCTAGAGACCCTAGGGTGTGGTTGAAACTCCTGGTGATCCAAGGAAAGGATCAAAGAGCATAGACTAGGCTAGTCTATCTCATTGCCATTCCCATCAGATTGGTATCAGAGCCAAGGTAAAGATTTGGTGGACCGTGCATGTCTTTATATTCTGGTGAATCATTAGGGGAGAACATAATGGTCACTAATGTAGAGCTGGCTAGGGAGGTAGAAGAACAAAAGGAGAAAAATAGACTCCTTGAAGATGCTATGAGTGAGATAAGGAACAAGTTGTAAGAAGTGGTTGATCAGAGAGCACAAGAACTCTAGGGTGCGGACACCAATGATAGAGGCAAGAAAGCTATTGATATAGATGACATCATACCTGAACCAGACCCCTTAATCAATGAAGAACCTTTTGTAAAGGCCATTAAGGCTTTGAATAAAAAATCTTTTGAAGGATTGCCACTTTTCAGTGGAAGGATGGATATTGACACCATCATGGAATGGATTGAGGGTATGGAGAACCATGTTGAGTGTGAAGGTGTGACAAAAGCCCAAAAGGTTAAGGTTTCCAAATCAAGACTAAGGGGAGCAGCCTTGACATGGTGGAAGTACTTGCAAGAGGAGAGAATTAGCATGGGGATGCTACCTATTGCAAACTGGAAGGCCATGGTGAGTAAGATCAAGGAGAACTACTTGCCAGAGGATTATGAAGTCCAACTTCATAAGAAGAGATAGGGATTGAAGAAGAAATATCTTGATGTGGCCTCTTACATAGAGGAGTTTCAGAAGCTTTGTCTTAGATCCAAAGTCTAAGAAGGGGAATCTATCAAGGTGGTTAGGTATCTAAGTGGCCTAAACTGGAACATCCAAGAGGAGATAAGCCTATGGACTCCTACCACTATCCAAAAATGTCATCAGCTTGCTACTAAGGTGGAAGAGAGGAACAAAAAGAAGGGAGACTCCAACAATAGGGGTAGAGGTAGAGCTAGAGATCAAATGAGTCATCGAGGTGGTTACCAAAGCAAGACAAATGAGAAAAGGAATCAAGGAGAGTCTAAGTTGACTGAGCATAACAGTGAAACCACTCTCAAAGGAGGCCATTCTAGAGGAAGAGGTGCACAAGGGGGTCCAAATAGGGGCAGAGGTACTGGCAGGGGTAATTCCTACTTTCCAACCATGAAATACTACAATTGTGGTCAATTAGGACACTCAACCTATAGATGCCCTGACAATCCTACCTCATCAAACAGTGGAAAGAGGGTTGCTTATGCCCATGAAGACACATCAAGTAGCAAAACACCTAAGGTTGACCATATTGAATCAGAAATTGGAGAAAATCTGATGTTCAATAGGGTCTTGATAAGATAGTCGGTTAAGGATGAACCTAAGCATAGGAGAGCATTGTTTAGGGTGAGATGCAAAATCCTTGGTAAGGTTTGCTAGGTGATAGTTGATTTAGGGTCAACTAATAACATCATATCAGATGAGGTAGCCAAGAAGTTGAAACTCAAAAAGATACCCCACACTAGTCCTTACAAGGTGACATGGTTGAATCAAGAGCAGAGTGTGCTTGTCAATGAACAGACTTGGGTGGAGTTTTCTATTGGAGGGTACAAGGACAAGATCCTTTGTGATGTGTTGCCCATGGATGCTTGTCATCTGCTGCTAGGTAGACCCTGGAAATTTGATAGGAAGGTGATCTATGATGGAGAGGAGAACTCCATTTCCTTCAAGAAGGACAGCAGAACGTTTAAGATTCAATCTCTGATAGAGAATGATGAGGGAACCTCAAGAACACCATAGTGTCTTACTTAACAATGGTAAAGAGTTCTTACACCTGCTACATGAAGAAGAGATAGTGGGATGTGCCATCTTTGTGAAGCCAAAGGAGGACGAAGGTAAGTTGCAGACAGAGGTACCTAAGGAGGTAAAGCAAATGTTGCAAGAATATAAAGATATAGTGAGTGATGGAGCACCTGCAACACTTCCACCAAGAAGGTCTATAAGCCATCAAATAGACTTTGTCCCCGGTGCATCTCTGCCCAATAAAGCAACATATAAGCTCACACCTGACCAAAATAAGGAGGTGGAAAGGCAAGTGCAGGAGTTGTTGGATCAAGGACTGATCAAGAAGAGCATCAGCCTATATGCAGTCCCAGAAGTGCTAGCAACAAAGAAGGGAGGCAAGTGGAGACTTTGTACTGATTCATGGGCAATAAATACGATCACCATAAAGTACAGAATCCCTATTCCTAGAATAGAGGACTTGATGGACTATTTAGGGGGTGCCATGTATTTTACTAAGTTGGACCTTAAAAGTGGTTATCATCAAATTAGGATTAAGGAGGGTGATGAGTGGAAGATCGCTTTTAAGACCACATAAGGGTTCTATGAATGGATTGTGATGCCATTTGGACTTACCAATGCCCCAAGCACCTTCATGAGGTTGATGAATGAGGTGTTGAAGGACTTCACAGGCAGATTTGTGGTGGTGTACTTAGACAACATACTCATCTATAGCAGAACCAAAGAGGAGCACCTTGAACATTTGAGGTTAGTCCTAGAGAGGTTGCATGAAGAGAAGTTGGAAATCAACTTAGAGAAGTGTGACTTCTTGAAGCAAGAGTTAGTCTAATTAGGGTTTGTGGTGTCTAAGGGAACCTTGAAGATGGATCCAAGCAAAGTGGAGGCAATCTTGAATTGGCCTGCCCCTAAAACAAGGACTGAAGTTAGGAGTTTCCATGGTTTAGCCCAATTCTATAGAAAGTTTGTGAGGAACTTCAGTGGTATATGCGCACCAGTACTTGACACTATAAAAGGAGACCTTAAAACTAAGTTCAGATGGACTGAACAAGTTGATGAAGCATTCCAATTATTGAAGCAAGAAGTAGCCACAAAACCCATCCTACTCTTACCTACTTTTGACAAGCTATTCACATTGGAGTGTGATGCAAGTGGAATTGCAGTAGGGGGTGTATTGAGTCAAGAGGGAAGGCCTGTGGCATTTTTCAATGAGAATCTTAATGAGGCAAAGAATAGGTATTCAACATATGATCTAGAGTTGTATGCACTAGTTCAGTCTCTCAAGAAGTGGAGGTATTACCTACTCCCAAAAGAATTTGTGGTGTTCACAGATAACTAGGCTTTGAGTTACATTAACACTCAAGAGAAGCTTAGTAATAGACATTTGAAGTGGATGGAGTACCTCCAATTCTTTACCTTTACCATCAAGCGTAAAAAGGGGCAACTCAACAAGGTGGCAGATGCTTTAAGCCGGAAGTTATTGACTGTCCTGTAGAGCATAGGGATAGAATGTTTCAAGGATCTTTATGAAGAAGATGAAGACTTCTCATTAGCCTACAAGGTCTGCAAGGAGTTTGAGAATCATTTTCATGGTGAGTATGTAGATTATACTCTTCAAAATGGTCTCTTGTTCAAAGGCAATCAGTTATGTGTGCCTAGAGGATCCATGAGAGAAAATCTCATACAAGAGAAACACAATGGAAGCCTAAGTGGACACTTTGGAATCAATAAAACTTTGGATCTAGTATAGAGATATTACTATTGGCCTAGGTTGCCAAGGGATGTGAGGATGTATGTGGAGCAATGTGGTGTGTGCCAAAGGGCAAAAGGAGGATCAAGCAATGCAGGCCTCTATCAGCCATTACCGGTCCCAAATAGGCCTTGGGAGTGTGTGAGCATGGACTTTGTGGTAGGACTCCCCAAGACAAAGACAGGTATGGATAGCATCTATGTGGTGGTAGATAGGTTTTCTAAGATGAGCCACTTCATTCCATGTAGAACTACTCATGATGCTAGTTATATTGCACATCTCTTCTTTAAGGAGATTGTAAGGATTCATGGACTCCCATTAAGTATTGTTTCAAATAGGGATAGCAAGTTCATGGGCCATTTTTGGCAAACCTTATGGAGAAGAATAGGAACTAATCTATCATTCAACTCAGCTTACCATCCAAAAACTAATGGTCAAACTGAAGTCATTAACAGGGTGTTAGGCAACTTGCTAAGGTGTCTAACCAAGGAGTATGGCCAGAATTGGGATCTAGTTATTCCACAAGTTGAGTATGCCTACAATGATAGTGTAAATAGGACCACTGGAAGGAGTCCTTTTGAGGTTGTCTATGGCAGACATCCTAGAGGGGTGTGTGAACTAAGAGAACTTGGTTCAATGGAGATGAATAGTGGGCAAGCAGAGGACTTCACTCAAACCATCAAGGAAGTACAAGAACAGGTCAAGAGATCCATCCTAGAGTCTACTCAAAAACTGAAAGCTAAAGTGGATGAGAAAAGGAGGGAGGTTCAGTTTAAAGTGGGTGACTATGTGATGGTCCATTTAAGTAAAGATAGAATGCAAAGTGGAAAGCCTACTAAGCTGCAAATGAAGAGGGTAGGACCTTGTAAAATTCTATCCAAATATGGTGAGAACGCCTACAAGGTGGATCTTCCTTTAGATTTGGCTATATCACCAGTCTTCAATGTTGCTGATCTGATATTATACAAAGGTGAAATAGCAGGGCAGAGTGAGAATCAAGCCAAGGTACTACAGGACTTAGATGTGAATGCCTTGCCTCAAGTGAAGAAGCCCATAACAGAGAAGATCTTGGAGTCAAGGGTGAAGAAATCTAATAGACACTAGGTCTACATGGAACACTTGGTGAAGTGGGCAGGTCAACTTGTGTCTGAAGCTACTTGGGTTGAAGAGGGCAGGTTCAAGAAACTTGGTATTGACCCTGGCTCTCATCTCTCCCCTAGTTCCTTAGTTTTGTCCAGAGGGGGGAGTATGGTGTAGGAGCACCCTTCTAAGGGCTCCCACCATTTGTTTTTGTTGTGATTTTGCTTCTTCATGAAGCCTTGTAATGTAATAAGAGCCAAGAGCTCATTGGTTTTATTTAGGTCCTAGTTTAGGTCCTAGGTTCACAAGTCTAGGTTGAGTTTTCCCTTGGGGTTGAGGGAATGGGGGCCTATTGATGAGTTTGGGGTCCTTTTGGCATGGATGTGTCTAAAGGATAGCCTAATAAAGGCCTAAAAGCCAAAAAAAGCAACATTGCAAAAGTTGCTTAAAAGTTGCAAAAAGTTGCATGACAACTTTTCAAAGTTGTCATGCAACTTTTCCACCAAATTGGTCATAACCTTAGCCTAGCATTAGGATCCCTAACTTTGGCACACAAACTGAGGCAAAGACATTATAAATTTTTGCACACCCTAAAATGATGGGTCAGATGTCAAATTGTACGGCCAAAGGAAGAACACCTTGACTGTGACTATGTTTTTGTTGCCAGTCGACATATATGGAGCATTAAAGGATTGATAATGGATTGTTCTGGAAACTAAACTATGTTGAGAGTCTTGTATGGTGTTTATACTTTCATTTTGAGCATTTAGTTTAGGTTTTTTTTTGCAGGTGTTGTGTGTTTTGTAAATATTTTGTAATTACCTCTTCACTGTCCAGTTTTGGACTGTTTTGACAAAATGGGTTGGTAACTCCTATCCCCATTGTGGAAACACCATGAAACCATGGGGTATAGGAGTACAGACCCTATACAGTATCTCAGAGGAAGCAAAGTCCTAGAGAATGTAGGAAAACCTTTCAAAAACCCACTCCTAGGCGAGACTGGTTTGTGCCTGGCTAGAAAGGGTCAAGGTTGCAGAGGTCCATGAGAGAAATGAAGGAAAAGGAAGGAGGCACCCTTTGGAGGAGTTGAAGAGGGGTGTGTGGCAAATAATTGGTGAGAAGGAGGAGCTTCCACCAATTCAGACAAGGTGGGGAAGACAACAAACCAACTCTGTGACCCTAGCAGGCCTAAAAACCCTTAAAAACCCTTAAAAACCCTTAAAAACTGTTAATTTCACCTAGGGCAATGTATGGACACTTGGGGGCCCAAAACTAGGAAAATCCTTGAGCCTTTAATAAATGAATAGCAGTCCCTTTGGGAATTTTTACAAGTTTTGGCTTTGTTTGCAAGAGGAAGCCCTAAAAGTCCGGAATGGAGGCCTAATAGGGGCTCATTCCTCGTAGCCCTATTTTGTAGGAAAAAAGCAAAATTGTGAAATTGGTAACAAGAAGGAATGTCAAAACCTCTTGGGGGCACATGAGTGGTTAGAGAAACATGTCAAAGACCTATCCTATCCTTTCTAGGACCTAAGAAGGTGTAGGAAGAGTTAAACCCTTATGAGCCTATGTAAGGGTTTTTGAAGCTTGTGAGTAAGTGAGAGCTTAGGAGAAGAATCACATGTTGTTGGTAGGTGGATTGGGTAAGGTCAGGGGATCCCACAAGAAAGGGAATACCTAGAGACCCTAGGGTGTGGTTGGAACACCTGGTGATCCAAGGAGAGGATCAAAGAGCATAGACTAGGCTAGTCTATCGCATTACCATTCCCATCACTTCTTGAAGGTAGTTCACTCTCCTTTCACTATTATGTGATGATGATCCCTTCTCTGGACACCTATATGCTGGATGACCAAGTTGGTTGCAATGGTAACACTTGATTGAGGCAAAATATGAGGAACCTCTTCCTTGTCCAGAAGACCTTCCTCTAAAACCACAGTTTGACCCCCTTCCTCTATTGAATCCTCCTTTATCAGTGCCACTTTCTTACTGCTCAATGAGTTTAGACTCACCTTGTGTTCTTTGCTCTAAGTTTTTTCCTCCAAATCCTCCCCTGTGGCCTCTATTTTCTTTTCCTCCACCCCTGCCCCTATTACTACTTGAATCATGTTTTCTTTTCAGTTTTTCTTCCACTTTAAGGGCAAGATGATAGCTTTTATGAACTATTTTTGGGCTCAGGCTCATTAGGTTGATTTCCTCTTGGATGTTCCACCGCAGTCCATTTAGGAACCTAGCAACTTTGAGACTTTCTTCTTCCATGACATGAGATCTAAGACTAAGTTTGTGAAACTCCTCTGTATAACCACTTACATCAAGGTCTTTTGTCTTAGGTTTTGTCTCTTCCTATGAATTTGCACTTCATAGTCATCAGGGAGATAGACTTCTTTTATTTTGACTAACATCCTTTTCGAAGAAGAGATGGGTGTTTTACCCATTTTCTTTCTCTCATCTTGCACAAATTTCCACCATGTGAGAGCTGCTCCTCTCATTCTAGACTTGGCCACTTTGACTCTTTAAGCTTCAGTTATGCCTTCACACTCAAAATGGTTCTCCATGCCCTCTATCCATTATAGAACCTGTTTATGGTGAAAATGGATAACAATAATAACAATATTGAAAGGCTAAATGAATTCAACCACAAAACCCTAGCCTAACAACAACAAAGATCCACCATAACATATTAAGATTACCTAAGACAATGCAAATCAAATGAAATCACAAAGATTATACCATCACATGTCCAATAGGGTTTGGATCTCCATTCTTCCTATCTCCATTGATCTTGCTTGATATATTTTCTCTCAGATTTTATGTGCACAAGAGCTCAACAAAGAACGGAATGTGGTTGCAAGTAGGATCGCATATGAAGGTGCAAAGTGTAGTGTAGTCAATTGATCAAGTAGTTAGTTAGGGTTTGATAATGAAGGAAGCATCTCCTTATATAGAAGACACAATATGAAATGGAGGGATAAGATTGAGAGGTGTAAAAGGAGGTCGGCTATTATTAGAGGGTAGGTAAAAGAAATAATAAAATAATGAAAGGGGTAGGTAGTGTATGAATTAAGAGATGAATGACGTGTCATGGGTAGAAAAGGTTAATGAATTAATTAAATAAATAAAGATTTATTTAATTAATAGAAGAAATGGGATCAATTAAATAAATAAAATATTTATTTAATTTAAGAAAAGGATAATTTAAATAAATAAATGTATTTATTTAAATGAGAAATAAGGCTAGAAGAGGATAAATGAATTAATTAAATAAATAAAGATTTATTTAATTAATAGAAGAATTAAGCTTAGATAATTAAATAAATAAAATATTTATTTAATTAGACTGGACAATTTTGGGTGTCTACATTTTGCCCCTCTTTGAGACAATGCGGCTTGTCGCGTTGTTTCAAAGAAGATAATATGAACTGATACAAAGTTGCCCCAAGATGGGAATGATATGCCCCCTCAAGAAATTGGATGAAAAATGTCTGGAAAGATCGCAGACAATCTCTCGATAAGAAAGACGGGATAGAATGGACTAACCGGATAAAGTGACAGAGTCACGGGATAATGAAGACTGACTCGGGAAACGAGGGCTAGGGCAATCTATAAGATAAACCATGAGGGAAATACATCCTCATTGTCATCCACACATCCAAGAGATCAGAGTGCAGAGTGAGAATAGAGCAGCAACAGTCAGCAGCAATGGCCTTTGTTCACAGATTCAACCGCATTCGCCGATTCTAGAGACCAGCAGAGACAGGAGAGCCGGTAAGTACCACAAAACCTCCTTGTACTTTGTTGCAATAAATGTTGTCATTAATGCATGCTAGATAGTGTAATAAATGCACTTAGAATAGGGTCCAAAAAATGTCAAAAATGCCCAGGCGCGTCTGTGTTGGTGCCAAGCGCGTCTGTGCTCAATAGGCACGTCTGTGTTTGTGCCAGGCGTGTCTGTGCTGTGTAGGCGCATCTATGCCAAGAAGGCACGTCTGTGTCGCCCAGGCGCATCTATGCAGAGTATAGGCATGTCTGTGTTCTTCAGGCGCGTCTGTACAAAATAGGTGCATTTATGCAGTCTTCAAGCACGTTTATGTCAGGAAAGTGCGTTTGTGTCAAAAAATGTGAATTTGTGTCTTCTAGGTCAAATTGACAGTTCTGTGATGAACATACGCTGTCGATTGGATAAGCTGCTGAGAGGATACACTCAAGCAGGTCCTCTAGGGAAGACTAGAATAGATCAAGGCACTTTGTGATGAACAGGGAGTACCAAGATATAGTACTTTGTGATGAACAGGGAGTACTAAAATATGAGCAGCACTTTGTGATGAACAGTGAGTGCAAATGTGAGGAGCACTTTGTGATGAACAGTGAGTGCCAAACATGTAGTACTTTGTGATGAATAGGGAGTACCACTAGGATAGAAGCAAAACTTTGTGATGAACAGTGAGTGTCACTAGGATAGAAGCAACACTTTGTGATGAACAGTGAGTGTCACTAGGATAGAAGCAACACTTTGTGATGAACAGTGAGTGTCACTAGGATAGAATACCATATGCACTTAGATAAAAAGTAGCATTTTGTGATGAACAGTGAATGCCACTATGATTGACATGATTGATTTGCTTGACTGCAGGAGTATTTGCCTATGTTGGAATCACGGGAGAGATTCCCATCGACGCAGAGATTGCGACCTGAGTTGATAGCCGAGGACCGAGCTGCGATTGAGGCTATGGGTCTGAGACATATTCTGTATGTGCCTGAGTTTCGAGCAAACATGGGACTTCTATATGTATGTATGAAATGCTTATATGTGGTAATGCAGGTGCAACTACATGAAATGCAAATATTTTTGGTGTGTCATTATACTCAGTCATGTGATAGCAGGCTACGCAGACTCGAGAAGGACGATGGAAGTCAATCAATAAAGGGGGATGGAAGACAAAAGATATGAAAGTGAAAGAGCTTCTTGTGCATTATCATCATTGAGCTTTATTATGGCAAGTAGGTTATGACAATCAAGGCATATGTTCGACCCAGAAAGTCATTGTACCTGTTTGCATGGAGATAAGACAGTCTCAAACAAGGAATGCCCCAGTTCATACTAGACTCACAATGTCCTCATATCCTTGGACAAGTCATAGCATTACTAAAAGACAATCCACAGACAGCAAATACAAATAGGTGACGATACTCCATCCTCCCCTTTCTAGTCAAAGACATCCTAGAGATAGAATCTCTAGTCAGAGACATCCTGAAAAAGCTAAAAGACATGTCACCAAAAGATAAAATCAAAAGAAAACCAAGACTCGACACCAACATCCACTGTAGTCCTCAAGTTTAGTGTCTCTTGTCACCTGTATAAGTCTTATTTGATTGTGGTCACAATGTTTACTTTCACAAAATGGATAGATCGCACTAAACCATAATGTTGTCTGAGTCTATTGAAAGATTTGATTTGTTGAAGCCCATTGTTGCTGCTGTGTCTCATCTGAAACTAACTGAATCCATGAAACTGATACTTTATTGTGGAGAAGATGAAACTTTATTGTGGATCTGTGATGCAAATGTTGCTTTATTGCGAATTATGCGTGGATAGACTGAAGGAAGCTGGAAGAAACTGTACTCCTCGAAACATGTGATGTTCTCAGTTCCACACCCATCACTAGACGTAGGATTTACCTTAGCCACAGATAGGATCTGATTTATTATGGATGGAAAGGAGTGAAAAGGGGGTTTATTATGAATGGCTAACCAATCTTGGGTAGATCAATAACAAGCCATGATGGGAATGGGTAAGTTTATTATGAACGAATAGGTTGTGAGTGTGTGCAAAGTGAAAGGATGAAAGTGAATCCTGAAGGAGGGAAAAGCAATGTCTCTACGCATGGCATTGGTGACCCAGTTTTCACCATGGTACTTGCCCAGGGTGCCACCGAAGTGGTTTTCACCGTTGGACGAAAATATTTCTCTTTACTTTTTTTGATTTTTTCAATGTTTTTGTGTCACAAGGTGCATGTTTGCCAGGTTTTCACCAAGTAACGATTTTTTTGTTTTATAATTTTTTTTGTATTTTTGAATTTTTTTTATTTTTTTGTATTTTTTGAATTAGGATATTCCAAAGAGCTATGTGTAGAACCTGTGAAGGTGCATGCTGTTGATAGGATCCTCCAAAGGTTCACCTTCTGTAGTTGAGAGCTGATATGCCCCAGATCCATATGCTACTGTAATGATGTAAGGACCAAGCCAATTTGGTTCAAACCTGCCCTTCTTCTCTCTGTCTTGCTGATTTTTGGGGTTTTCTCTGAGAACCAAGTCACCTACCTCAAATGTGCGAGGCTTGACCTTGTGATTATAGCTGCGACTCATTCGTTGTTGGTAAGCCTTGAGATGATTAAAAGTAGTTTGTCTTCGTTCATCCAGTAGTTCAAGCTCTTGTAAGCGAGAGACCCTATAGTCTTCATCACTGATGATGTTTTGCAAAGAGATCCGTAAAGAGGGTAGCTCGACCTCAATAGGCAAGATGGCTTCAGTGCCAAAGACAAGTGAATAGGGTGTAGCTCTTATAGGTGTGCAGACACTTGTGCGGTAGGCTCAAAGTGCAAGATTAAGTTGGATATGCCAATTATGGCCAGTGTCGTCGACTGTCTTTTTGCGGATTTTAAGGATTGTCTTATTAGACGCCTCAGCTTGACCATTACCTTGGGGGTAATATGGCGTGGAGAAATGATGGGAAATATGGAAGTAGTCACAAAGTTCACAAACATCCTGATTTTTAAAAGGACGCCCATTATCAGTGATAATGGAAATAGAAATACCGTATCGGCAAATGATATAGTTGAGGATGAACGTAGCAATCTGTTTTCCAGTGACTTGTGTGAGAGGTACAGCTTCAATCCATTTTGTGAAATATTCTATGGCAGTGATAATGAATTTATGACCATTGGAAGAAGGAGGGTGAATCTTGCCTATGAGATCGATTCCCCACTGACAAAAGGGCCAAGGAGACGCAATTGGTTGAAGTTCTTGTGCTGGCGCATGTATGAGGTCTCCATGAATTTGACATTGCTTACATTTCTTGACGAACTGATATGAGTCTTTTTCCATATTGGGCCAGTAATATCCAATCCTGATGAGTTTCTTAGCCAAGGTAGGACCACTAGCATGTGGACCACATATCCCTTCATGTACTTCCCGTAATGCAATTTGAGCTTCGTAACTTTCTAAACATCTAAGAAGAGTGCCATCTAGACCTCGCCGGTATAGAATATCAACTAAAATGACATATCGAGAGGATTGGCGAATGAAAGTGCAATGTTGGTTATTTGATAGATCAGGAGGTAGGGTATTGTCACGAAGGTATGTGAAAATAGAACCATATAACTAGGACTCGGGACCAACAACACATATCATCTCAGTAGGAATGATCTCATATGAAGGAACCAAAAGGTTATCCACCAAGAACTCATAGCGGGTCTCATTTGGAGGTAGATCGATCAGTGAAGCAATTGTAGCCATGGCATCTACGTCGCGATTCTGCTCTCTTGGTATCTGCTCAAAATCTATCTTTGTGAAGTGTTGTTTCAGGTCATCCACCATTTGTTTGTAAGGCATTAATTTTTCATCTTTTGTTTGGTAATCATCAGTTGCTTGACGGATTACAAGTTGAGAGTCCCCAAAAACACGAAGTTCCTGGATCTTCCACTGAATTGCGATCCATAATCCAGTTGTTAATGCCTCATATTCTGCTATATTGTTAGTGCAAGGAAATGATAAGCGGTATGATTTTGGTATATAATCCCCTTGAGGAGTTATAAAGAGGATGCCAGCTCCTACCCCATGCTGTGTGTATGAGCCATCGAAGTACAGTTGCCATGGCTTCGCATGTGACATTGTTAAAATGGATTCATCTAGAAATTCTGAACTTAGAGGAACATCATCTATCATGGGAGCATCTAATAATTGATCTGCGATGGCTTGTCCTTTTATTGCTTTTCTGTCAACATACTCAATGTCGAATTCACTCAGGATCATTACCCATTTAGCCAGTTGCCCAGTAAGTGTTGCTTTATTAAGAAGGTATCTCAGTGGATCGATTCTTGCAACCAACTTATTCTTATGAGTGAGCATTTAATGTCGTAATTTCTGTGAGGCAAAGACCACGGCGAGACATGCACGCTCAATTGGTGTGTAGTTTAGCTCATATCCCACAAATGTGCGACTGATATGGTATACTGCTTTTTCCTTGCCCTCAACAATTTGTTGTGCTAAGAGTGCCCCCAGTGCTGTTGGAGTAGCTGATATGTATAGTAACAGAGGCTGATCTGGAACTGGTGGCATCAGAACTGGCGGATTCAGAAGATAATCTTTGAGTGTCTAGAAAGCCTATTGACAGTTATCATCCCATTTGAACTTGATGTTTTTATGTAGCAGGTGCTGAAAAGGATTACACTTATCTGCAAGTTGTGCTATGAATCTTTGTATGGACTGGAGTCTACCTTGTAAAGACCGAAGTTGACTGATATTTCTTGGTGGTTGCATCTCTAGGATGGCCTTGACTTTTGCTAGATCAGCTTCGATTCCTCTTTTGGATACAATGAATCCTAGGAGCTTCTCGGAGGTTACTCCGAAAACACATTTCTTGGGGTTTAATCTTACTTTGTATTTTTCCAACCGATCAAAGATGACTGAAAGTATGTCCAAATGTGTATTTTTGTCTATTGATTTACCCAAGAGGTCATCGACATAATCTTCCACAGTTACGTGCATGAGATCATGAAAGATAGTAGTCATGGCTCTTTAATATGTAGCACCTGCATTTTTTAGTCTGAAGGGCATGACATTCCAGCAGAAGGTTCCCCAAGGACAAGTGAATGATGTTTTATGTTGATCCTCGGGCGCGATCTTTATTTGATTATAACCAGAGAATCCATCCATCAACAATAACATTTCATGACCTGCTATGAGATCGACAATCAAGTCAATATTTGGTAATGGGAAGTCATCCTTTGGACAAGCTTTGTTGATGTCTCTGAAATCTGTACATATTCTGATGTTGCGATCTGGTTTACTGATAGACACTAAGTTGGAGATCCATTCAGGATAATCAATTGGGCGTATGAATCCAACATCCAATAATTTCTCAAGTTCTGCTTTGACTAGTAATGCAACTTGTGGATGCATCTTTCTTAATTTCTATTTCACTAGTTTTGCCCCCAGTTTAACTGTCAAATGATGCATTACCAAATCCAAATCCAATCCAGGCATATCAGTGTATGACCATGCAAAGTTGATTTGTCGATCTTTGAAGAAACTTATGAATTTTGACCTTTCTAACTCCGTCAATGATTAAGCCAGGAATATGTTGTGTGGAACCTCTTCTGTACCAATGTTTGTTTTGACAGTCTCTTCTACCAACATGGATGACTTTTCCTCATATGATGCTGGGAGAATGTCGAGCCTTCCATCTTTGGGTGCCTCAGAGAGGTTTTCGCCCTCAGATACATCCTTTCTTTTTACTTTTTTGGGGTTAGACAGCACCACAGTGTGGTTTTCGCCATAAGACCCTTGGTTTGTTCTTATTTTCACATTTTTGCGACTGGAAGGTCCAACACCCTCACCAAAATATGCCACGCTATTGAGTTCTATAGTGTATCCCACTTTATGGTCCCCAGGAGGAAGATCATCTCGTATGCCAAGATAGTTAATAAAAGCTTCATAATTTTGAAATGTGTCAAACTGTGCAGGTCCTTCATGATCCCAGTCAATGAGTTGGTGGTTAACAAGGGGAAGGCCTTTAATGTCTTCGAAGTTAGCGGGGCTAAGAGTGAAGATGTCGTTATATTTGGGTATGTCAAGGTAATTATCGAGGTCATCGATGGCACTCTCCTCATTAGTCTCGATCACGAGCAAATCCAAATTATCATCACTGGTAGTGCATTCTGGGACAGGTGTTCTCATCCTATGTGATTTCAACCTAGAACCTTGAGATAAGGACTGTGTGGAATCCTCATGGGTTGTTTCTTGACCAACTTTGAATCTTTTATAAAATTCCTCTTCTTCTGTGGGTTCATCTGGCTCTCTGAATGTTTTGGTGAGCTCGTAGTCATTGGAGGATTTATCTGAACCCCATTCCCATTCATTGGTGTCTGTGGAATAGTGATCCTCCTATTGAATTTTGGCAACTTTGATTTGTAAGGCTTCTTCTGTCCTTTGAGTGTGGACCTTGGAAGTCAGGAAACCAAGTCCTTTCGAGCGTTCCTTTTTGAAAGTCAATTCAGGTTGTAAAGGTTCAATGATGCCTTCCTTTCATAACCCAAGAGGGCTTTTTCCATCATACCCAAATTTTTGTAGAATCTTGAAGCCTTTGCCATATTTCTCACATGGTAGACTGATGTGATCTTGTGTATCATCTTCAATGTCTTTGTAAAGCATTTTGTATAAGTCTTCCTCTTCCAGTTTGCCCCATCTTTGAAAGGTAGTAGGGTCCCATTTGAGTACCATGATGGATACTTGCTTGTTAGGATGTGGTCTTCCGTATTCTTTTGGTGAACTCATGACTTGTTGTAAGTACATGGTTTGATTTAAAGTGTATTCCCCCATGCCTTTAAGCTCACCTTGTTTTGATGTCGAAGGTTTTAATGACTCAGGATCAATGTATGCCGAAGAAGGAACAACTTCGCGATTACTAGGAATGATGGTCTTAGTTTTTTATCTTAGGTTATTGCAGTATATGAATGGATTAGGATCACCGTTAATTGTTACCTCCACTCCATTGTGAGGAAACTTAATGCATTGGTGATATGTAGATGGGACTTCCCTCATTTCATGAATCCAAGGATGTCCTAGCAATATGTTATAAGTGAGATCTAGATCTAGGACTTGACAAACCACATCCTTCGTAACTGGCCCAACTCTGAGAGGTAAGGTGACTGTGCCCTTGGACGAACGCTCTTCATCATCATATGCCTTGATGGTGATTTGATTTGTAGAATTCACAGCTTTATTAGAATATCCCAATTGTTTAATTGTGCTCAATGTACAAATGTTTAGACCAGCTCCTCCATCTATCAGGACTCTTTTGATTCTATGTTTGTGTATGAAGGCTTCAATGTGTAATGGTGCATTATGTGGCTGACTTACGGAGGCATCATCGGCTTCTGTGAATGTAAGGTAGTGTGGAATGGAAAGGTATCCCACCATGGCTTGAAACTGGTCCACATTCAGATCACTAGGAATGGCAATGTCTCTCAAGATTTTGTTAAGAATAGCTTTATGTGTGGGGGATATGCGTAAGAGCTCAAGGATTGAGATGAGCGTGGGTGTCTTCCCTAACTATTCTACAAGGTCGTACTCAAGTTTGGTTGATGAAGAAGTGATGTTTTTAGTTGGAGCACCTTGCAAAGTGATTTTACCTCGACGAGTTGTGACATGACATTCAGAGGTAGGTTCGGAAGAAGATCCAACACCTTTTAGGACAATCTTGTGTCTCTGGGTAGAATTCTCAGGGTTTTTGTCCTTGATGATAATGGTAGAGACGTAATTGTCCATCGAAATGTGATTGATAGTTGAATCATAGTTATAGGTTGCTCTGGTATAGTTGGTTTGGTCATCTGTGGCTTTAGCTTTTCCCTTGTCATGTTTTGGCAATGGTTCCTTAAACATCTCATGTTCTTGATTAGATGAGTGTCCCTCAATCTCAATGTCACCCCTATCAATGAGATCTTGTATGATGTTCTTCAATCGATGACAATTTCCTATTTTATGACCTTTTCTCTTATGAAATTCACAATACTCATCATCATTCCACCAATTTGGTTTGACCTTTGGCTCATATGGAGGCAAATCTGGAATTGTTATTATCTTGTTTGCCACTAGTTTCTTGAAAACTGAATCAAGTGGTTCTCCCAATGGGGTATACTTCCTTCATGATTTAGAAGTTGTTTGAGTATTCACCTGATTTGATCTAGAAAAAATGAATTTGGATCGCACTGTATTAGCATCAACAACACCATCATTGACTGTGTTCTTGTTTTTATTCCAAAATCTTGGCTTGTCTTTTCCTTGAATATCTTAATGACTCCTTGTTCAATTAGGACCTTCTCTGTTGCTAAGCCTTTTTCAATGACGTCCTTGAAGGTGGAAAAACAAGCTTTCCTTAAGTCATAACCAATCTCTTTGTTAACATTCTGGGTGAACATTTCTACCATTTGTTTTTGTGGAATTTCACAAGAGCATCTGTTGGCTAAATTCCTCCATATTTGTAAAAATGATGCAAAAGACTCTCCCTCTTTTTGCTTGGTGTTGCACAAAGTAGTGACTAATATGTCTGTCTCTATGTTGTAGGAGAAATATTGAATAAATGCCTCTACTAGGTCACCCCATGACTTAATGCCAGGTGGAAGTTAGGCGAACCATTCCATAGCTTGATCACCTAAGCTTTGTGGGAATAATCTCATCAAATATGTCTCTTCTGCTGCTACCTCAATGCAAGCTGTGAAAAACTGTCTTATGTGTGCCTTAGGATCCCCTTTTCCTCTATACTTATCAAACTTAGGTGTCACAAAGTGTGTAGGAAAAGGAGGCATTGGAATGCTCTTGTCAAATGGATAGAGACATATGTCTCTCATTGTGTATGTTGGCTTTGGTGTATTTATATCCTCCATTTTCTTTTGTAAGTCCCTGATTTGTTGCTCCAAGTTGCTCTTAAGTGGAGATCGACTTCTTGGACCATACCTGATGCTTGAGGCACCAATTGGAGGAGGAGCATGTTGCATATATGGATGATATTGATCATACACATGTTCATATGGAGGAGGTCTATAGTGATGCTGCGTATATGGACCACTTGGTATAGATTCATGTTGAGGAACACCATATCTATTTTGTGCATGTATACCATACTCTACAGGCATGTCATGTTCTAATGTGTTGCCCCCAAATTTGACATGGGGTTTCCTTGTGTCCAAATTTTGAGCATGCCTTTGAATATCCCATTGCTTTGGTGGTTGATCCTTAGCATTGATATGTGATTGAGCATATTTTTCTCCATAAGACTTCCATAATGGTCTGCGAAGGTGAGTATCATATGTTTGACCATGTGTATGTGGGACCTCTGGTTTTTGAAGCAAAGCTGGTGGTTGATTTTCCATTATTTGAGACATGTCAAAATCATGAGGGATCTTGGCTCCACTTTGTGCCATCATTTGTAAGAAGTATTGTCTATCCCTCCTCATTATTTCCTCAATTAGTCGATTGAAGTGGGGATCCATAATGGATTCTTCCACATCTGCTGAATGTACAGAAAAGTTGTCCATACCATCATTGTGTGTATCATTGTTGTTTTTAGTGTCCATGTTCTCAACATTTGGAATGTTTCTATAGGCATCCATGTCAGGTAATGTGTTATGATCAGTATTGAAAAAGACATCATTGTCATACTCATAGACACTCATGTTTGCAGACTCTTGAGCCTCTTTAGTTTCTCTCCTAGATTTTTGAAGATAAGTTTCAACCATGAACTAGGTATCGACCGAGATGTGTGAGACTAGATGAAAAATGTAAAAAGTATGGAAGACCAAGAGTTGGATGGAATGTAAATGAATTTGAGGTGTACTTGCAATGTCCAAAGTGTAAGACCAAGTATGTATGTAGTAGAGTAGGTGTGACTTCCAAAGAGAGGATAGTTTCTCTTGATGAGGTAAGTTGACCTTGACTCTAAGTATGACCAAGTGAGACCCAAAGGTGATAGACCTTGATGAGGGACCACTTAGCAAAGTGTTGTTGTATGTAGTGTATTGACAAAGTATGATGAGGACAAGCAAGTGACCTTTTGACTCAAGTTTAGACAAATGTGAATGTAATGTGAGATGTGAAGCAATGATGGACTGTGTGAGACCCAAAGACAGGTTGAATGCTAAATGAAACCTAGAGAAATAACCTAGGAAGCTCAAGAATTCTGAAACTGACTGTGTTTGTTTGCTGGACTATAACAGTTTTTTTTCAATGCTAATCATAGACGCGCCTGTATACTTCATAGACGCTATTTCCTAACACATACGTGGTTCTGTTTAACACAGACGTGCTTATGATATTTTTTGTAAAGTGCATTGTTGATTCTGGAAACACAAACGCGTTTCTGGCTTTCACAGATGCGGTTATACAACACAGATGCTATTATGTCAGACACAGACGCGTTTCTGCAAAATTTGTGCAATTTTTTCCAATCTATAAAGTCATTTTGTTGTGACCAAATCTGACTGTTTGACTTTTTTTTTTCGTGACAAGAGGACACAGTGTTGATGAAGACCCAATGTTTGCAAGTGTCTAGACTCCAAAATGACTCAAAAAAAAGTGTGTTGTTTGATGTAAAATTATTTTGCATACACTTGAAGACACAAAAGACACAATGTTTTGCTATTTGGTCTTGAATGTTTTGAATGTTTAAAATAAGTCAAGCACAATTCTCATGGCTGGCCAAGACAATAGTTGTTGATCCCACATGGGGTTTTACCCCCGAGGCTACGCTATTCAGAGTGGATACTTAGATGCTTGACCTCACTGGCTCCACCCTTGGCACTCACTTCTTGGGTCAGCCAAGCATCAGTCCCCACGAAAACTCCCCGTGGTGAACTTTGTATCTCTACTAAGAACCATATGTGTGTGGGCCGCTACCAGAGGTTCAACCTCCTGCCTCAACAACTAGAAGGATTTGGGCTTCTGAAACAAAAAGGTGCTAGTAAGGGCATTCACTCGTGTGGCCATACATGTGGCACTTTCAGCTTTGTAAATACAGAAGGCTCCCAGCCGGTAGGGGTTATGCCCTACAAATGATCAAATAAATTTGATCAAACGGGTTTATGGGGAGACATAGTGTCG
The DNA here is from genome assembly GCF_030272615.1 of Cryptomeria japonica. Lineage (NCBI taxonomy): Eukaryota > Viridiplantae > Streptophyta > Pinopsida > Cupressales > Cupressaceae > Cryptomeria > Cryptomeria japonica. Next base: position 732,812,591 of record NC_081412.1, read on the forward strand.
GTATGAACTAATCAGCACACGTTATCCATAGTTTTCACCATGAATACAATTGTTTATAGTGGTTCAAAAGAGGTGGGTTTTCCTTGCTACCACTTGGGTCGTTCTCTTCTCACTAGTAGTCCTAATGACCACACGGGAAGACAGGCCCTCTAAAGATTAAACAAAAAGAGCCTATTACTGAAGACACAAAAGACAATGATTCAATTTTAGTGCACCAACTGAAGTGTTTGCTAGTCTATGAAAACAAGGCACACAATAAAAATCCAAAAAAACCCTTGCCAAGGACCTGCAACAAAGATTTATTAGTAGTTTGGATTGTTTCAAATGATCACCCCTTCCTGCAAGCACACAAGTTAGGTAAATTTTAGGTCCAAAAGACTTTGTGAAATAGGGGGCTTCGACAAAATGATTTTTTTGACCAATTCAAAGATCTGATTGATCATAAAAAAAGACCACTTGTAAAATTTCAAGATATTTCCAGAAATGTAAGAAAATCCAAAAAATTTGCTAATTTGCTCCAAAAATTAATTTTTTATGAAAAATCATAAAAAATTCATATAAAATGTAAAATCGATCCAAAATATCTAAAATTTTTACTGGAGAGTCCTGATGGTCTTCCAAACCTGCATAAAAACATTTCTGTAACAAAGCCAAGCAATTTGTGAGATATGAGTAAAATAATGCAAAACCCTAATTTTCAAAGATCTATTTTTTGAGGAGTTATTTTGCATCAAATTTAAAATCCAAAAGAATGTATCCTATGTATAATTATGAGATATTTCCAAAAATGTAAGAAAATCCAAAAAATTTGCTAATTTTCTCTCAAAATTAATTTTTTATGAAAAATCATAAACAATTCATATAAATTGAAAAAATGATCCAAAAAATATGAAATTTTTAACAAATCCTTTTGATGCTTGTCGTGACCTATACAAAAAATTTGATGCCAAAATTTGAATCGATTTGTGAGATCTGATCAAAATAAGGAAAAACCCTAATTTTTAAAGATCCAATTTTTAGGGAAATATTTTGTATCAAAATTAAAATCACAAAGAACAGATCCTGTGTATAATTTTGAGTGATTTCCAAAAATGTAAGAAAATCCAAAAAATTCTCTCATTTGCTCTCAAAATTAATTTTTTATGAAAAATCATAAAAAATTCATAGAAAATGAAAATGTGCTCCAAAAATTATGAATTTTGTATTGAGAGCTCCTGATACTTTCTTCAACCTGCAAAAAAAAAATTTGGTGCAAAATTTTTTAGCTGTTTGTGAGATATGATCAAATCTCTCCAAGATCTTGATTTTGTGTCCAAAACCCTAGCTGCACAAGATTATTCTCAAAATTGGTTTACAAAACAACAATATAGGGTTAGAAAAATCTGCAAAAAACACAGATCTAACAAAAATACATGTCCCACCAGGCGTGCCAAAATGTTTATGGTGAAAATGGATAACAATAATAATGATATTGAAAGGCTAAATGAATTCAACCACAAAACCCTAGCCTAACAACAACAAAGATCCACCATAACATATGAAGATTACCTAAGACAATGCAAATCAAATGAAATCACAAAGATTATACCATCACATGTCCAATAGGGTTTGGATCTCCATTCTTCCTATCTCCATTGATCTTGCTTGATATATTTGCTCTCAGATTTTATGTGCACAAGAGCTCAACAAAGAACGGAATGTGGTTGCAAGTAGGATCGCATATGAAGGTGCAAAGCGTAGTGTAGTCAATTGATCAAGTAGTTAGTTAGGGTTTGATAATGAAGGAAGAATCTCCTTATATAGAAGACACAATATGAAATGGAGGGATAAGATTGAGAGGTGTAAAAGGAGGTCGGCTATGATTAGAGGGTAGGTAAAAGAAATAATAAAATAATGAAAGGGGTAGGTAGTGTATGAATTAAGAGATGAATGACATGTGTCATGGGTAGAAAAGGTTAATGAATTAATTAAATAAATAAAGATTTATTTAATTAATAGAAGAAATGGGATCAATTAAATATTTTATTTAATTTAAAAAAAGGATAATCAAATAAATAAATGTATTTATTTAAATGAGAAATAAGGCTAGAAGAGGATAAATGAATTAATTAAATAAATAAAGATTTATTTAATTAATAGAAGAATTAAGCTTAGATTATTAAATAAATAAAATATTTATTTAATTAGACTGGACAATTTTGGGTGTCTACAAAACCACTTCTGCCTCCATCTTACTAGTAAACAATGACAATCCTTCTAGTGATTTACCACTTAAGGCTTTCAATGCCTTTAGGAAAGGTTCTTGTTCTAAGACAGGATCATGTTCAAGTATTTTGTCTACCTTTGACACCTCTTTACCCTTCCCTTCTGCTCCTTCAACCTTTACCAACACTTCATCTACCTTGGTTTCAATCTCACCAAGCCTACCTTCTAATTCTATCAACTTTTCCTTCAGGAGTCTATTCTCTTCCTCCTGATCATCCACTTTCTTTGCCAACTCTCCATTGGTCACCATACTGTTGTCTCCTATAGATTCCACTAAGGACATCTACTCTCCTAGCCCAAATCTTATAGGCTCTGATACCAATTTGATAGGGTTTCCATAGCTTGCACACACTTCACCTAGTTGGTGTTGCTCAATTCCACCAACCTCTCCAGGTCTAGCTATGCTCCAAGACCTCCAATTCCTTCCCAATCTCTTCTAGGACTTACTCTTTTCCAATCTCAAGGTGTTTTCAACAAGTGTTTGACTAGGAGCCCTACCATTTCAAAGTATTTCCCATTTGCTCAATCTTGCTATCTTGTCAACAACTTGTCAATTTCAGCCCCATACTGTTGTGAGTCATTTCAAAGGTGTGGAGGTGGCATTTACCATGGAATGAATTCAATTTGGCCCATTTTTGGTTTTTCATTCACTATCTTCCTTACCGATTTCACCAATTTGCCTAGAAATAGGGCTATAAGGATGATCCCCTATTAGGCTTCCAAAATCCCGTTTTCAAGGGTTTTGAGGGAATTAGTCCAAAAGACCCTACAACAAGGTTTATTTTTCTTCTAACACTCACCCAACCCTAAGAGATATTTTTGGTTTTATTTTTCCAACTCGTCGTACAGTACCCTAACCCAAAAATGAGGGTTTGCTAGGGTTTCTAGGCCTTTAACCGGTAGTGACTATTCAAGTTTGTGAAATGGGCATCTAAATGACTTGTCGAGGTTTAGCCTTGCTACTAAAACTCTGTATGGACCTCATGAAACATCCCAAATGGATTGGCTAAGGTTTGGTATTTACCCCTGCAATATGCATTCAATTTTCACCCTGTCTTCTCTAGCCAGGTTGCTCCTAGACTCGCTTAGAACAAGGTGGTAACCATGATGAAATCAACTTCCAAAAATCCTTGTATATTTACACTGTACATAGGGTTTCCTTCCATTTCCCAACAGGCCATGATGGTATCACAAAGGGATTTTATGGGGCAACCATTTTACAAGAACTTGCTATTTACAAGCCAAAACTGGTTGTTTGGAAACAAAACAATGAAAGTAATAACACACCCTATCTAGAAAGCATGAAATGAATCAAATAGTACTAGAACACACCAAATAACTAAAATCCAAAACTGGATCAATGGATACAATCCACTAGTGTTCACATTTTATGCAAAAGAAGACCAAAAAGTGATAACAATCCGAAAATGAGTAGTTTCAGAGTGTCAATCATACAAAAACAAACTTCCAACCTTGATAACCATGCAAGAGGAGGTTTAAATAGTATTCTCCATGTGTGGAGGCATTCTAAGTCAATATTCTAACCCTAGCTCCACTGCTAAGCACTTTTAGGACCAAAGTTGTCATGACAACTTTCAAAAGTTGTCATGACAACATTTACAACGTTTCACATTTTGTCTTTTCAACTTAAGCAACCTATTACAATTCATTACTCATGACTTTTTAAACATTCCTAAGACTATTATAAACCTATCTAATGCTCATACCAATTTATTCCTCTTTTGACCAACAAGAAAGCCATTTGCCTACTCAAACTACCACCTACTCACAAAGATGAAAACCTAGGAAGAAAACTAACTCAACTAGGCCTACACTTGACTCAAAAAAAAGTTTACTCACACACCTTGGACTCTCCTGGAGTCCTTATTAGGAACCTAACTTGGCTAAGGCTAGTACAAGACAAAATTGTGGAAGGACTATGATCCTAAGTTCTAGGTGCTCCTGCACCAGTTTTTGAGGCTTCTACAACAAGCAATGCAGAAGGCAATGATGACCCAAATGGATGGGTGCTTCCAAATCTAGTGGGTAAGGTGATTTTTCTACTTTTTCTCCTCCCTTTCTTTGGCCCTCTACTTGTTTGCAGAATGGGGATTGGTTGTGTGCTAGGGTTTTATTTGCCCCTATTTTTTCTATATGAGAGAACTATTGTCGAGGTCCCCCATTCTAGGTGGCTTATGACTACTCATTCCATGTTTATTATTTTGTTGTATTGTTGCAGATTTGTTTATCTTTGTGTGTCTTTGTTCTTCTCTTCTATTGAGGTTTATCATATCTTTGGTCATGGTGTCTAGGGATTCTCTTCCTCTCCGTCCCATGGTGCTCCTATTGGTAGGAGATGCTGCTTGTGTTGGGTTTAGTGGCTGGTGGATTTGGGTTGTCTTTAGGCCCTATTCCTGTCAATCTGTAAAGAGAGTCCCTCCTTCCATTTGGGTTCTATTGTTTTGTCTGGTGCAGGGATGTGGGGGTTCTGGTTGAGGTGGAGTTGCTTTGAGGATTATCGTTCAATGCTGGGCACTTGAGCCAGATATCATTGCGATCCTCCCTTTGATTAGTTGTCTCATCTTTACTCTACTTGGGCTAGTGCTATGAGGGCTTCAAATGCAAAAGTTTGGGGATGGATTCAATTTTTTTGTTCTCTAAATTCTTCGATATCTAGGGTTTTGGACCTATTTTAAGGGGTATGGCCTCCTCTCTACCTTTGGTGAGGCTCTCTATGCATTCACCAACTCTCCTTATTGTGGCTTCTTTTGATGTGGATTCTACTCTATGGGGGGTTAGTTGAGGCCGCCTTTGGGATTTCTTTCGCTACACATTTTTCTATGGAAGATGACATTCTTTTAGGAGTTAGATCTTCGCTGGCAGTTGTGGGTTGGCTTTGGTTCCTATTGAGGGTTGGTTACCATGTGGAAGAATAACTCGAAAGGGATTTTATTCCATTGTGCCTACTCCTACAATGGTCATTGGCTTCTTTTGGGTGTGTTATTTTTTCCTTGGGTCTCTACATTTGCCCCTTTCTCCCCTTGTCCTCTTGTGTGTCCTCTTGAGGTGATTCTCTCAAGGTCTCCCCTTTTAGAGGTTGGGAAGGGATTTTCTCAGATCTAAGTTTCTAGTTGGGACCTCTTCCCTTGTGTCTTCTCCTACTAGGCTTTTGGCTCTTAGTGGTACTTTTGACAACAAACCTATTGAGGTGATCCATGATGCTATGTTTGCAAATATTTCTAACAATAAAAGGTTTAGGGATATCTTTCAAAACCCTTTGGTCTTTTTGTGCTTGGCCATTCTTTCAATATATGGTTTAGTGTTTTTTGGAATGATTTAGCGATTCTACTATCAGAAAGTTTCTAGGTGCCTCCAATTCTTTTTTTTGGTCTCCTTCCTTGTTTGATAAAGTCTTTGTTCAAGGTGGTCCTTCAGGTAAAAGGTTGTGGGAGGCCTTTCAAAATTCATTGATAGTTGATTGTTCCCTTGCTTGCATTGGCTCTAGTGAAGGGGGCCTTTCAAGAAGATGGTTCAAGGTTCCTTCCTAAACTCCTCAGTTATGAATATGTGATTCTCTTATGGGGTCGAGAATCTTGTTCCCACTAGTTTGTTGCTCCAGTCAAAAGCCTCTCTCTCAAAAAAGGGTCTTCTCTTTTTCAATTTTGGTGGTCTCACTTCTTGTGAGTTCCTCTCTCTTGTTTGCCTGTTTGGATGTTATGTAAGGGTTCAAACCCCCTCCAGCTTTATCTAATCAAAACTAATTGTTAAAATTAAAAAAAATCATATTATTTTACTTAAATGAAAATAAAAATTAAGGTCTATATTTAAGTTATCATTCCACTTTTATTATGTAATTAATTTAAATTTTCATAAGAAAATATTAAAGGAAGTGTAAGACATAAGTTGATGTCCACAATAATAATGCTAAATTAAGCCCATAATAAGCATCATAAATTAAGTTCATACCTTTTTGTACTGATTTATTGTGATAAATTCATCATTGCCAACCTCATGATTCACCTAAAACACCTTTATTTTCTTTAATTTTCTTACATATACTCATAATAATAATTAAATATAAAATTTAACAATAAGATGTTAAAGGATGGTTGTGGGAATTAAAACATAAAACATAAAATAATAATAATAATATTGAATTAGAAGAATTTTAAAAATCATAATAATGAGGAATTATTATATCTTTAATATTATTTATAGAAAATTCAATTAAAAAATAATAAAATAATTTCATAAACTTATAAGGCATGATCTTATCAAGCATGGAGGTGCTACATGCAGATCATTTTATTGTTGCTTTCCTAATAGTTGTAGTAGTCAAATCCCCTAATCAGATAGGTCCTAATAGGCCTGAAATTGTAAATCCCCTAATAGGGTTGCTCATTAACTTGAGTCTAAATCCTCTTGCGAGGTTGCTCCTAATAGGGCAAATCTTTTAACACGGTTGAGGTAAATCCCTTAATCGGATGACTCCTAATAGGGTCTACTCCTAACCGGGCATGTTTGTAAGACCTTAACCGGTCAAAAATTTATATTCTACAGAAAGTGAATCTTGTGGGTATTAACTCCCACATTAGTTTTTCCCTTTTGGGTTTCCACACATAAATCTTTGCGTTATGTGGAGCTTGATATATTGGGTGTTAGCTTATGTGGTGATATTTCTTTTATGTTTATTAAGCTTTAAGTTATTTAAAGTGGTGATCAGATTTGTGTTATTTTTTTTGCTTGCACTGATTCACCCCCCTTCTCAATGCCTTATAAGTTTATCAATTGGTAATAGAGCTTCTTAGATTACTACACAATCAAACTCTCAATATTTGCTCACGATCTCATACAACATCTAATAAATCATCACACTTTTTATAAACATCAACTTAGTCGGCTAACAACCTTGGAACAATTTCCCAGGTTCAATGAATCTAGTCAATCTTGCACTACACACTTTACTTATGTCGACCATCGACATAACAACTCAAAAATAAAACATTATGTGTATCTATTTACCGATCTTAGTGACTTTGTTCTATCGGTTAGTTGTTCTTCATGATTGACTACTCTGTACAACATAACTCATTCATCCTGTTGAATCTACTACAAAGGTATGAAACATAGCTACCTGATACAATCTCCAATACTCCTGCGAAACCACATCACTTAACTCTTCATTGATTTCTTATACCAGTTGCCTTGAATACAACTCTGTTCCTATTTACCGGTTGAAGTCCTATTTGTCGATTCACTAATAAACTACCTCCTCTACCAGTTATGCTTTACCAGTTGGCAAAGACTTAGATGACTATGAAAACATAGTTGCCATCAATGACAACATAAAATAAGTCATCAATCAACCTATTACATCAAAACATCATCATCAAGCCAACATAATTAAAGACATATTAATATATTATAAAGATTAATTTTTTAATTAATAAAAATTATATTAAATTTCTAATAACTTAAAATATTAAAGTATTATAATAAAATAATATTATAAAATGATAGTCAAGGAATAATAATATTATTTAAAAATAAAAAGAATATTGAATTAAAAGAATACTATAGTATAATATTGTTTTAAAAGAATATTAGCAAATAATAATAGATTATATTGAAAGGAGTATAATATTATTTAAAAATAAAAATTTGTTGTATCAATAAGAAATAAATAAATGAAAATTAGTTTTAAAATAAAATTAAATATTTAATTTAGTTGATAATATTATTCAAGTGTGTATGGCTTCTTTAAAGTTACTTTGTTTTCCTAATTTGAAGATCATGGGTACTACAATAGCTACTTTTTTTTCTTTAATTTTTTAAGTTTTTTTTTTTTAATATTAAAGATCGAGAATAAACAAAATACAATCAGCTGTAGACAGGGGAGGCTACGCCTCAACCATCAAAACCACCGAGGATTTGTGTTACATCACTAGAGAGTAGTTCGATATCAAAAAAGGAACAGTGCAAAAAGGGAAAGTCTAAGCACTACTGCAACATGTGATCGAAAGGATCGATCCAAGTGGTCCACCCTTGGGCCCCTTCCATCCAAACCACCTTCTTTAAGTCCTGGATCTGGGTCAACATGGCAATGTGATCAGCCTCGGGCATCCTATTGTTGTTGATCTCTTTATGCAGTTTCTTTAGAGCCTCTTCAAAGGAAGACTGGTTTTTCATGACCATCCTCCATTCGTAGCCATACTTCATCTCATGTATGAACATAGTTGTGTGACCATCTTTTAGGAACCAGAGGAGCTTATGCCTTTCGACATTCATAATGAAGGAGACCTACGAGGTAATTTTAAAAAAAGTGAGTCTACAAAGAGACTCAGTAAGAAACCTGCCATTGCCATTAAACTTGTCCTCATTTCGCATCTTCCAAATGAACCAAAGGATATAAGAAGATAAGATAAACCAGAATAAATTAGCATCTTTTTTTAGCCCATCAATATAACCAGAAATAATGTTAAGGGTATCCACATGATTAGGAATGCAAAAACCAAACATTAACCAAACCTCCTTGGCGAAGGAGCAGTCAAAAAGAATGTGTCTACTGGTCTCAGGTAATCTGTAAATGGAACACATATCAATATTGAGAGGATTTCTCCTTAATGGGAGTCTGTCAATAATAAGCTGCCATTTAAAGCATTGTATTTTAAGGGGAATCGGGCTTTTCCATAGACGAGTAAACCATTTATACCAAGAGTTTTCAGGTAGATCCAAGTACTACAGAATGTTAACATGTTTAATAATAGAGTCAACATTGGAGATTAGGTCACAGATGGCACGACATTTGGAATTGGGAAGGAGAGAGCCATCTTTCCATTTGAGGGTCAGGAATCGGTGGGAGTCTAGATTAGTACTAGAAGGCAGGGAAAGAGTAGCATAGGCATTCTTTATCATATGGTAAGTTCTTTTTAGGGTGGGAGAGAGATTATAGGTAGGGCTGAGCTCTTCCTAGCTGATTAGGATAGCACTCTCAAATAATTTCTCAAAGATCCTGATGCCGAATTTGGCCCAAAGTTTGGTCGAGCAGCCTTGAGTGAGGGCTAAAGGTTTACTAACATGAAAGAGATTCCACCAAATCGACCTTTCCCCAAGAATGGTGCCATTGCTGCTAACACTGGGGCTGTCAATAAGATGTCTAATATGCTCCTAGGCCTTCTAAATGGATTTAAAAACATATGAGCCTTGCACGGAAATAGGAAAGCGACCTGCCACCAGGTTAGCCAAGGGAAGGGCTTTCCATGACTTTGGATCTTGAGATCCTTTAGCCCAAGGCCACCCATTTTTTTAGTCATGTGACACCATTTCCACTTAACCGCATGCATTTTTCTCCCACCTTTGCCATCAGACCAAAGGTACTGCCTTATGGTTTTCTGGATATCAAGGATTTGGTAGTTATTGAACATCCAGGCAAAGGAGTAGTAGACACTATATGAGGAGAGAATTTTCTGACAGACTTGGATCCTACCAGCAAGTGAGAGGAATCTATTATCCCACCTATGCAGCTTTTTATCAATCTTGTTCTTTATCTATTGCCACATCTCTTTAAGAGAGGGAGAAACAGAGAAAGGGATGCCAAGGTACCGGATGATTTTGTTGGGGCCTCCCCACTGAAACCTGTTGGTGTAAATAATTATTCATCATGGATATTATTACACTTACTTAAGTTTACTTAGGATAATGCATTTCATAGTAGTTTGGATATGAGACACTTGGGTGTTTGTGCCACATTGGGATAGTGTGTGTAGGAGAAATTCCACCTCTTATGGTGTTGATCTTGTTATTACACTATCATATCCACTTATTGTGGAGTAATAATTCCACCTTCGGTGGGTGATCCACCTCATGTGGAATATTATATTATTTTTCCTACCTACCCACACCTATTTCCTACCTACCCTTGTTTCTTATTGAGCCACATGTCATATTTGTGTGCTCATACATATCCCTAGCCTTGCCTATATAAGCAGGCTCATCTACATTGTATGTAACAACAACGATAATCCAGTTGATTATTGATCATTTTCTATTGATGAGAATACAGTTTATTCTTGTCCCATATTATGTCTCTATCTTGTACATTTCATTGACCTCTTGATCTTGGCAAAATCCAACATGGTATCAGAGCTATTTGGGGCTTCATTGATTCGTCTTGAAGAGGCATTATTGTGACGTCAAGAGGCAGATCTGAGGAGCATCATCTTTTGGAGGCGTCCTAGACCAGATCCGACCTTTCCATTGCGTCCGGAAGGCCATTTCCATGAATTTTGGTTATAAAGTTGGCCTATTTTGGTGAGAAAAGTTTTTTCTCCATTTTTGCCTATATCGTACGGATTTCGAATTTTTTTTATTAATATTCGCAAAAAAAATAAAAATTCATTTTTGCTGAAAATTGTTTGAAAAAAAAATCAAAAAAAAAATTGAAAAAGCGAAGCAAAAAATTGAAAAGTGAAAAAAAAAAAGCAAAAAAAAATCAAAATTTTGGTTTGGGGGTCCGCAGACCCCCGTACCCCCGTCATCCGCAGGCTTTTGCAGGTTCCCGTACCATCGTACCTGTCTGCCGCGCCATCGTACCTCGCTGCAGACTGAGACCCGCGCCGCCGCAGGTTTCCTGTACTCTGCCGAGCCTCGGCCTCCGCTCCCAGCACCACGTCCATCTGCCACACCAGACTGTCCTCGCCGGCCGGATCTCCCACCGCCTCCGCCCAGCAGGTTCTCCGCCGGCTCCTCCAGACTGAAGCACCTATCTGAGCGGCGCCTTCCATTCGCGTCGAGCCCGCAGCTTCTGCGCACCTCCCGCTTCCCGCCGTCGCAGCCGCACCTCCAGCGACGCCCGCCTCCTCTCGGCCCGCGCCGCCCACTCTCCGGCAACATCTCGGTCAACCTCCCGCCGACGCGCTTCCAGACCGCAGCTTGCCACGTGGACACAGACCGGAGACACCTGCACCCACCACGTGGCAGGCGGCCACTGGCCCGCGGGGCACCTTCCGTACGAACAGTCAGCACTTACGTACGCCACATCATCAGTACGGACTGCCACATCAGCCTACCCAGTCAGTAATATTCCGTACAGTACGGACTATACAGTCAGCATGCCACGCAGATCCTCCGTACAGTGACACGCAGCATTCCATACGCACAGTCACTCGGACACGTCATCCGTCCGTACAGTACGGACGCCCAGTCAGCTAGGCAGCGAAGTTTTGGCGACGGTCATACGGCCGTCAAATTTAACACAGTGTTTTTCTGACGTCAGCGCCACATTAGCAGGGTTTGGAAATTTTTTGGCCCCCTCTCATTTGCATTTTTGATTTTGCAGTTCAACTTCAAATGGCCATAACTTGCTCATTTTTGCTCCTTTTTGGGTGCAATATTTTTTGAAATGGGCTAGAATTTCGTACTCTCCGCAGTGGTGAAAGAATTTTTTGATTTTGATACATGGATTTTTCAGAAAATGCAGTTTTTGGTGACTGTCCCTGAGTAATCCCCGTTTTTGCAACTTCAGAGGCTTCGTTTGGGGTCATCCGACCTCCTTTTTAGGTGCCGTTTTTTTTGAAAGTGCGTATTTTTTCGTCTACTTTCACATGATGCTATCAAATTGATGTCATTGTAAGTAAAAATTGTACTTTCAGATCTTGGCCATTTTTGGCTCTCTTGGTACTTGTATATTTGCTTGAATCTCAGTTAGATTCATTGCACTATTGATTGAAGTCTCTTGTATCTCATTTGAGAAGTTGTAAAATTTGCATCATAAGCCCACTTTGCCTTGTTTTGCAAGTGGCTCATTGTAATCGCACTAAGTATAAAGTGCCAAAATCATCACTTTTGGGGGGGTACTTTGATTGATTGAATTTGGGGGGGTGTCTCTTGTGCTTTTGTGCTCTTGTGTTCCTTCCTTTTTGTTTCTAAGGGTTCTTCTAAGTTTCCTCTCTTAACTCCACATAATTATGCTACTTGGAAAATTGATGCATGGAGTAAACTTATGGAAAAAGGACTCACTCATTATATTGATGGAACTATTGTTGCTCCAGCTGATCCTAAGGCTGATCTAGTTGGTCACTTAGATTGGCTCACTAAAAATATCATGGCAATTGGTACCTTAAGAAAGTATGTATCAAAGGATCTCATTTTTCATATTGAGAAATGCACTCTAATCAAGGATGCTTGGCAAAAGTTTCAAGACTTGTATGGTCAAGTTGATGAGATTAGGGGATATCAAATTGATAGTGATCTCACCATGTTAGATCCCAAGAACTTTGATACTATACAAGATTATGTCACTAAGGCAAATGAGTTGAGGGCACAACTCAAAGATTGTGGCATTGATAAAAAGGATACTCAATTGATATTCAACTTGATAGGGAAGCTTCCACAAGAATATGCAGCATTTGTTTCTCGTTTCCAAACTCATAGGATGACAATGGGTTCAAGCTACAAAATGCCTACATTTGATGCTTTCAATGAAATGTTGATGATGGAACAAACTAAGTTGATAAGCATGGGCATTCTTAAGGCTTCTTCTAAGTCTCAAGCATTAGTGGCAAATCAAGGAAACAAAGGAAATCAAGGAAAGGACAACTCAAACAAGAAGAAATGGCAATCAAAGCCTAAGGAAAAAGCACAATCTTCTCCACAACAAGGAGATTCATCCTCTTCCAAGAGAGATAATTCACCAAAGAGAGAGAGACCTACTTGTGCTTATTGTAAAAAGATTGGTCATGAGGAACATCGTTGCCATACTAAGAAGATTGATGAGCTCACACATATCATCAAAAAGCATAACATTGATTTGCCTAAAGTCTACAAGAAGGATGATTCATCAACTTCCACTTCCTCACATTCAAAAGGAAAAGGGCAAGCATTCATGGCTTCTACAAGTGGAAAAACTCACTCTTTTGGAACAAGAAAAGGAAAAGCTCTATGTGCTACAACAAATCATACTTCAGAGAGATGGCTTCTAGATTCAGGGGCTTCTCATCATATGGCATCTTCACAGTCTATGTTCTCTACATTTGAGCCTTGCACCATGCCATAGATTTTGATGGGCAATCATACATACATGGATGTGATTGGGAAAGGATCTATTGACATTGGGGATAACTCCTTCAATGATGTGTTGTGTGTACCCCACTTGACAAACAATCTCCTTTCTATCTATCAAATCACACATGGCGCAACTAAGAGAGTTGTGGAGTTCACACCTAACTCAGTTTTTATTAGAGACATGGAGACTAGAGCTATCATTGCAACTGGGGTGGTTGATCATGCATCTCGGTTATACTCCTTTTCAGATTTTGTTGATGATGATGATTTCACATTTGATGATTCTACACATGATGATCACACTTATTGTGATGATTCAGATTTTGAGGAGAACTTTGGACACTTGAACATGGGGATTCTCACATGTAACCCCGTTCTTGATTCTTGTATTTCATCTCCTCATATTGATATCACATCACCTATTGCACCTGATGATGCAGATAGTGCGACAGTTTTGCCTTCATGTGATTCAGTGCAGCAGGATATACATTGTCTTCCAGCTTCAGATTCATGGGATGATTACTTGACAGATATTGCAGGTTTGTTTGTGGAATCCTACATTGCAGATTTGGGAGACATCATTGATGACATTCATCTTCTCTTTGATGAAGATGATCCTTCTTCGATTGTTGCGAGGGCACACTCTGACCCTCTTGTTCATTCTCTACATGATCATTCTTTCGAGGTTGACATGATTGTGGATACTTATGTACAGCAGTTGGAGGAGGTCTCTTTATTCTTTGAGGAGACACATGAGTCTTTGGACATTGTTCTACATTCATCTTCACTAGATGTTGGAGTTCCTTTTTCAGTAGTGTGGAGCAGTTCACCACCTTTGGAAGGGGTATCTTTCAGCATCGACATGGGGACACTTGAGCAGTTTTCAGAGATTCCTTTCATCATGAGTTTTCTTCATACATCTTCCCTTCATGATTGGGGAGACTTCATGGATACACCTTTGGTTTTGTTTCTTCCTAAGGGGAGGAATGTTGTTCGACGTTCGTGGAGCAGTTTCTTCATACATCGAGCTTCTATCATTGGTGCAGATTCTTCATTGAGGGAGGATCACAGTTTGACTTCTCTTCTTCTCTCATATGGGGGGGACTTTTTCCTCACATGGGGTTTTGTTCCTCACATACTTCTTTGAGAGTTCTCTTGTATAGCTATCATCTCTCTTTTTGGGGGAGGGTTTTTTCCCATTGGGTTTTTCTCTCTTTCCCCACTTTGTGAGAGATTTCATTGCATTGGTTTGCATGCATTTGCATTTGTGCATGGGTACCTAACATGGCCTCGTAGCCGGGACCCATCTTGCATTGCTTAGTTGCATTGTAGACTTAAGTGCATTCCCCTAAGTTGCACTTAAGGGGGGGTGTTGGTGTAAATAATTATTCATCATGGATATTATTACACTTACTTAAGTTTACTTAGGATAATGCATTTCATAGTAGTTTGGATATGAGACACTTGGGTGTTTGTGCCACATTGGGATAGTGTGTGTAGGAGAAATTCCACCTCTTATGGTGTTGATCTTGTTATTACACTATCATATCCACTTATTGTGGAGTAATAATTCCACCTTCGGTGGGTGATCCACCTCATGTGGAATATTATATTATTTCTCCTACCTACCCACACCTATTTCCTACCTACCCTTGTTTCTTATTGAGCCACATGTCATATTTGTGTGCTCATACATATCCCTAGTCTTGCCTATATAAGCAGGCTCATCTACATTGTATGTAACAACAACGATAATCCAGTTGATTATTGATCATTTTCTATTGATGAGAATACAGTTTATTCTTGTCCCATATTATGTCTCTATCTTGTACATTTCATTGACCTCTTGATCTTGGCAAAATCCAACAAAACCCATAGGGAATAAGCCAGTCCGGGGGTTTCTCTTTCCAGCCAAGGAGAGTAGATTTGGCAAGGGAGATTTTAGCTCCAGACATGATACCAAATGTTTTAAGCTTTTGAACAAGGTTGTCAATATTCTAGGGTGAAAGTTCAAGGAAAAGGGCATATTCATCTGCAAACTGGATGTTGAGGAGGCTGGAGTCATTAGGGAGCTTAATTCCTTTGACACAGGGGGATAGAGAATTGTCCCTGAGAAGATAGTATAGAGCATCCAACGCAATGACAAATAGAGCAAGTGTAAGCGGACAACCTTGCTTGATGGATCTACTAAGTTGAAAGTTCTAGGATAAGGATCCATTGACTTCAATTTGAGTCGAGGCGTCCTGGAGAAGGACCTTAACATATTTGCAAAAGTTAACCGGAAACCCATAGCATCATGATGACAAAGTCCCATTCCACACGGTCATATGCTTTTTCAAAATCTAGTAGGAACATAGCAGTGTCTTGGTTAGAGGCTCTAGCCCAATCCATGGCTTCCCAGCTCGTAATGAGGTTTTCGAGGATATATCTGCCCTTGATAAAGCCTGTTTGGGTGGGGTAGTTCAATTTAGGGAGGTGCTTTTTAAGTCGAAGGGCAATAACCTTAGCCAAAATTTTGTAGGAGACATTGAGGAGGGTGATAGGCCTCCAGTTCTTGATTAAGGCCCTATCCCCATCCTTGGGTGTCAGTTTGATGGTCCCCTTGTTAATGTTAGCACCAAGGGTGCCATTGTCAAAAGCTTCAAAGTAAACACCATGTAGGTCAATGGCAATCCATTCTAGATTGGCCTTTTAGAATTCAATAGGGAGGCCATCCAGGCCCGGCGCTTTGTCAGATTTCAGGGAGTTGATAGCAGTAGTGATTTCCTCAATAGATACCCTTTGGTTGAGGAGGATGGAGTCCTCAAGGGAGATCCTAGTGGGGATCATGGTTTTGCACTTGTCTCTAATGTCCTTAGCCTTGGCATTGTCTTAAGAGGTGAATAGGTTTTTGTAGAATAGTTCAAAAGCATCTTTGATACTGGGGAGGTCAATAATTTCTTTATTGTCGATAATTAGCCTATCAATCTTTTCCTTGGATTGTTTGTGCTTAAGTAGGTTAAAGAAGAATTTGGAGCCCTTGTCCCTAAATTGTAGCCAGTGGGTGTGAGCCCTCACCATAGCCCCACGGATCTTAACTTGCTAGTGTTTTCTAAGAGCTTCTCTAGCAATTGCAACATGAGCAACCTTATGAGTGCAACTAGAGTTGTTTTGGATATTGAGTTCTGAGGACTGGAGCTGGCTAATGAGCGATTTTTCAGCAAATCTGAAGTCTTTTGCCTTTTTTTGCCCTATAGTCTATAGGGTTTTTTGCCAAGAATTCACATTAAAGTTCCATCTATCAATATGAGAGGGGAGGAGTTTGTTCCGACAGTTGAGGAGTCTGATGAGATGCAGGGTGATCAAAACATCCTGATCCTTGAGGAGGGAGGTGTTAAGCATAAATTTACAGGATTTGTTGACCTGGGTAGTCATAATATTTATAACATTAATAAGAGCCATAACAAGGTGATGGTCGGACAGGGACGTAGGCCAAACAGAAATAGGCCTACCTTGGGCATCAGGCGAGAAGGAAAAACTCTCTTTATTAGTGTAGAATCGGTCCAGCCTAGAGTAGATTCTACTCTCCCCCTTTTGATAGTTACACCAGGTATGCCAGAGGTCAAGGGGGGAATGTCCAAGCTCCTCTAATGGATCAAACAAGGATTTATGCAGTTTGAGCCCATACCAGTGCTCTCTTTCCGAATTGTTCCATGCAAAGGGTAGGCCACCAATTTTTTCAAAGCTATTACAACCATATTGAAATCCCCCACAATTATCCAGGGGATGTCTGGGAGAGATCTAAGCCAATCCCATAAGGCAATCCTATCTCTATAATCATTAGCAGCATACACAAAGCAGATCCCAAAGTGAGTGCCTTTTTGATTGATGGAGGTCCAGACAGCCCTATTGCATGGGGAGATACCCTTGTCAGTAATGAGATTAGACCACTTGGGGTTGATAAGGAGCCCAACACCTCCCTTGCCTCTAGGGTGATTAGAGCAGATTTTAATGGCATCCTTCCAGACATAGTTAAGTGTAGTTTCAAGAATAAACTCAGTAGCTTTTAGTTCTTGTAATAGTAGAAAATCTGTATCCTTATGTAATTCAAGGAATCTTTTCACGATAATCTTTCTGTCAGGTGACTCCAACCCTCGCACATTCCAAGAAATAAATTTCATCATTACTGAGAGGGGGTTAAGGAGCAGCTGCCAGCCTTAGAGCTGGAAGGATTCATGGGAGTGTCAGGAATTGTGGGGGGATTAGTCCCCTTCTTCTTATTCTTGGAGCCAAAGGGCCTCCCTTTTTTCTTGGTCATGGAGTCATGATCCAACTGGTCTTCCTCCTCCTCACTAGGGGAGGAACCAGTTAGGGGATCAATAATCCCTTCCCCATTCTGTCCCAGAAGACTCAATTTACTGTATCCTGTGCAAGACTCAGATGTTGATTTGTAGGAGGGGAGCGCATTAGGGAACATCTCAGGGGCAGTTGTAGTGTTAGCAGGAATGATTTGGATAACGCAAGAGTCATCGATTTCATTAAACACCTTGGGGACACCACACTTATCAGTAGTGTTATCAAGACCCAAAGGAGGTGCTTGAGTGGGAATCGTAGAGGAGGAACTTAGGGGAGTTCCAGGTCTATGAACCATCTCAACAGAGCTAGATCCAGAATCCGTAGAAGCATTGCCAAGGATGGTGCCCTCAAGGTTTTTAATAATAGACTTGACATTTGGATGGTCTAAAGGATGGGAGGAGGTATTCTTCCTAGAGTTGCTCTGTTTAATTCCAGATCGGATTTTATCAACTGCCAATTCCTGCACATTTTTCCTTCGTCTTTTTTTGTCGATAGCTAATTGGAAGCCATCATCAGAGTAGGCTTTGGTGGTGTCCATGGAAGAGGCCTTAGGGGGGATGGGCATGGGTTGGAGGGGGCTTATATTGGCACAGCCCAGGCTAGGATATCCGTTGCTCAGGCCCGAGGCAGAGTTTCCACACCCAACCATCCCATTAAGTGGATTGTTCATGCTAGTTACAGGGGGGTTGTTAGCAGACGGAGGGGTGGTATCGGTTCCATTCACCGACGACATTGAATCGGTGCTTTTAGAATTTCAGGGGTCACCCTTGGAGGGGTCGGCCTTGTTTTCAGTAGTTCTTTTTTTAAAAATAGGGCAATTCTTTTGGTGTCATTCTTTCTTGCATAGAAAACAAGCATTTAGCCCTCCTAAGGTTTCTAAAGGGCATGAATATACCTCATTTTCTATCTTAATATTCAGGGTATCGGGTATATCAATTCCTGGTTTGATTGAAACCAACATTCTTGCATCAAGATGGGGGATAAGTCTATTAGAATCGTCCATCCTGACAAATTTGCCCATAGGTTCGATTATTTGGGGTAGGAAGCGCCATAGGAATGGCGGGATGTTTTTAAGAAGAAGCCACCTGGGGCATGAGAGAGCCATAATTTCCTCGTTGATGGCTTTGGGCGACAAAGCAAGGGCACAGAAGGAAGTGTTTCCTATGGCACAATATTGTTTTTTCAGAACCTCAGCCTGTGTTTCTGGTGAGGTGAAAAAAATGATAAATAAACCCTTTTGAATTTGCCTACAAAATGAAAATCTAAAACCAAGCTTTAAATTCCAAAAATTATGAAACCAGTTGTCCAAAAATTTGCGAGGGGGGGCATTTTTCAACATCTACAGCAGTAAAGAAGATTGTTGTGTTTCTTAACCTATCTTTCTCACACAAGATTTATTTAGCCATAGCATCATTTGGCGAAATGGAGGAGAGATCGATGGAGATGGCTAAGGTCTTACCTTCTCCATCGAGTCGAGCGAAGCCAGCCACGAACTTAGCATTCCTATCGCAGGTAACGCCATCTCTAGGACCCGTGACGACGTCTAAGAAAGACCTCTTAGGTTTCATCGATGAGATTTTAGGGTCAGGTGGTACGTCTGGGACAATAACATCCTCAGGCTCCATCAAAGGCCAAGTGCAGTGCTCACACGAGGGCGGTAGAGTATTAAATGCGAGCATAATCAACTACTAAAACATCTAGCGAGCAAAAAATAAAATTAAAAAAAACACACAACTGAAATGAAGTGGATGTTTTAAGTTAGGAGGCTCAAACCACGTGGAGGAGAGCGGTCTCCTCCACCACCTTCACTGGTCTATGTGCGCAGGGGGTGTCCACATCAACAGGGGTGAATTGAGAATCGTCATTGACCTAGCTTGCAGTCTCCAGATTCGTAGTAATTCACAATCTCCAGATTCGCAGTAATCGTCGTTCAATCTTCCCAACTTGTTCCTCTTAAGACATTTTTAAGTTTTCTATAATCGCAGATTCGCAGTAATCGTCATTTCAATTAATTGTCGTTTCAATTAATCGCAGTAATCGTCATTCCAATTAATCGTTGTCTCCTCCATTTTAATCTCCAGATTCGCAGTCCTAGATTTGCAGATGCCTTTAAAACATCTTTTTTTGTAGATTTAATTCGTTGTTTTCAATTTTTTAGGTTTTCAATAATATAGGTGAAAGTTTATAATAAATAAGAATAATACCTAAAATATTGAATCAAGTCAAATTCTTAATAATTAATTTCTAATATAATATGAAATATGTATTTTTGAAAATATAATTGTATGAAAACAATTACTAATAGTTAATTAATCAAAATTGATTATAATAATATCACAAATACTAATTTGGGTGATCCATGTTAGCACAACGATTAGATCATTTTTTGATGAAACCACCACCAAAGTTCGAATCTCTATTGGACTGCTTGGCTCACAAGCTTGGTACTTTCGTTGGCTAGATAATACACTATCACTTCAAAAATCTATAACAAAAATTTATAAATATAAATTTATTTTTTTTTTTTAATCTTTTTTAATAAAAATACTTAATGAAACTTTGAAACACTTTAAAATTATAGATAATACACTATCACTTCAAAAATCTATAACAAAGATTTAAAAAATACATTAAAAAAAATGTTTTTTTAATCTTTTTTAAATAAAAATACTTAATGAAACTTTGGAACACTTTAAAATTATGAAAGAATGACGTGGTTGTTACTACTTAATCTAATCAGGAGGTTCTTGTCTCATGCTTTTTCTATTTTCCTTGTATTGAATAACAATATAGCATGACAAAAACATTGACAATGAAGGAAAATAAACTTAATTTAAGGAAATCGACTATTTTCAATAGTCTGGTATAAATCAATCAACTGAACATATGGAGAATCAGACAGTCAATATAAACAACTCTCTAGTTTCTCATTATAAAAATTGTTTCAAGCCATATTTGCTGAAATTGATGGCGATTATTAAAATGCCAAATTGAAGGGGAACCATCAACATTATTTAGGCTTGGAGAACATTTTCGATGGTGATTTACAGCTAGAAAGCAGATTACTCTTGACTTATATGACGTCCATAAGCATTTGGATTGCCATGCTCTAAAATCAGTGACCCCACAAATTAGAATTAAAGTTCGAAAAAGAAATCACACATTGATACTGTACTGCAGATAATTGCAGCTTTTTGTAAATTAATAGTTTTTCCCCACTTGCTTTGATTGTTAAAGAAATCCCCCTCCGTCACGAGAGCGGCAGATGCCAGCCTGTTCAAACAAGAAACTTTTACGTAGCCTACTCTACACCCATCAATTACTATAAATAATTGCTATGTAAGCCAGTTATCTCACACCAAGGAAGATGGACTCCAGAGGAAAGATGAAGTTCAGTAGCAAGTCCTTGGTGGTTTTGATTGCAGCCAGCATTTTTGCTGTTGTAATGCCATCTGATGCCACATACCACGCTAGCAATCCTCCTCCAAAGGCGTACTATTACAAGTCTCCTCCTCCACCGGTCCATCTGTCATCTCCTCTAAAGGCGTACTACTACAAGTCTCCTCCTCCACCGGACCACCTGTCATCTCCTCCAAATGCATACTACTACAAGTCTCTTCCTCAACTGGCCCACCTGCCATCTACTCCAAAGACATACTACTACAAGTCTCCTCCTCCACCGGTCCACCTGCCATCTCTTTCAAAAGCGTACTACTACAAGTCTCCTCCTCCATCGGTCCACCTGCCATCTCCTTCAAAGATGTACTACTACAAGTCTCCTCCTCCACTGGTCCAGCTATCATCTCCTCTAAAGACATACTACTACAAATCTCCTCCTCCACCAGTCCACCTGAGATCTCCTCCAAAAACATACTACTACAAATCTCCTCCTCCACCGGTCCACCTACCATCCCCTCCAAAGGTGGAAATGAAGCCCCCTCACCCTCCTGTTGTAACTCCTTCCCTACCTATAGCAATGCCTGTGTACCCATCTCCACATTCTAAATCCCCAGTCTACCATCACTTACTCATCACTACTCTTACAAGTCCCCCCCTCCTCCATACCAATTGATATGTGAAACAGCTGATAAGGTATCCAATTCATTGGCACTTTGGGTGGTTGTCTTTCTATCACAAGTAATAGTAACCTACTTTTATTGCATAATGTGTTGCATAAATACTTGTCTTACTCTCTGTTGTTTACTCACTGCAGGATGCCAACTTGCTTTTTGGAAGTTGAAGTTGTAAAGAGGTACTAGCTATAATACAATAATGGATTCAGCTTTGGTCTGTTTAAGACAAACGCTTTCAGCACATTGTGATCGCATTGATCTGCATATGGACCTCGATTGCTATTCTACATTCGATGCAATAAAGCATCCTAGTTTTTTGTTTTTTTCAATAAAGTTTCTCGCTCTTGATTTTATTCTCACTACGACTCTGTATTTTTTTAAAGATGGTTATTTATAATTTATGGTAATAAAAAGAGTATATATGATCTCTTTTGCATAAATCTAGGCTAATAAGATAAATGTACGAAATTTAATTTGTAAGAGTTGGAATTGATAAAGTGATAGATATTTGCATGAGAAAGATGGATGTATTTAATTTTTAAATTTATGATGGAATATTGATAATGTACAGTATTTATTTGTTAATATTTAGAAATTGATGCTATTAGGGTATATACCATCTCAAAATTTATATAAATTTGGAATCTTGGGTCACTCTTGATTAGCTCAAAACTTAACTTTGATGCTTGGATCTAATTCCGTAAGCAATGGATTTCTGAAAAGAGTTTCACCATAATCTTCAATTTTTAAATTTGTACAAGGATAAGCAGAAATTTTAAAGACTTTAAGGCAAGCTACTGAACTATGAGGGTCAAGTTATCTTTGGTCAGCACTTTTATGGGTCAGCTTTATAGCCTTGGGTGAATGTTGGAAGACAACAAGCAAGCATGCAAATGACTTATATGTAGATTCTAACGTAAATTATTCTTTCTATGTTCCAAATTGATGTGTTGCTAGAATGATTGTTCTTTGTAATTTGAAGGTTTCTATGGTTATTCATTGCATGCATCCCTTGATGTTTTTAATTGCATAAATGTATGCCTTTAAATACAAAGACAACAATTAGCCACACAAATGTGTACCAAGCCCACTTCTAGTAGCTAATAGAAAAAGGTAGGAGTCAACAATTTTGAATTTGAAAAGCTAAATTTTATGGTCAATCTTGAGCACTACATGATTGATCCAAGTGTAGGATTGACCAAAGAGAGGAAATACAAATTTTGAATTCTTGCATAAATGTATAATTAGGAAATAATAATGAGGTAAATGTGAGGGAATAGGTGCATGTAAGGCTAGGATAATGTTGGATGTATCAAAACTTGTGTAAATATTGATAGATAAAGGATTGAAGAATCAATCAACTTGATATAAGAGTGCGCCGTTTTTCAATATATACTTTTATTAAGACATTCCATCAATATGAGCCTAAAACTAAATAGAATTTGTCATGGGTATGAAAAATTTATAATTTCATATTACCTAGTCTAGTTTGAGTTATATTTCAATTTAAGATGAACTTTCAAAGTATGTGAAATTCTCAACCAAATTGAAAAGTATATATTCAAAGAATAAAAGGATATGTGGTCCATGCAAAGTAATGGGTCCATTTTGAAATCTTCGGGTGGTTTTTCAATCTTGGCATGAATGTTTCATAAACACTTTTAAAATAGAGAAGATAAAACAATGAGTAACATCTATCATATTGGAAAAATAGGTACAAATAGGATTTTTGTTTTAACTTTATATGAAACCTTTAAAATACATAAAGAGAATTGTTAGAAATTTCACCTATATAGAAATGTATACTAGAATAGTCCTCCCTGTGTAGTGGTTGTAATGAGAAATGACACTTCATGCATGACCATGAAATATAATTAACATTCATCCAAGTAGATGAAGAATATTTTTCTAGTATAATGTGAACTTTGCTTGAAATCTCAAAATGAGACTATTAACTATTAGTGGCACTATACATTACATATCCAATTTCTTGTGTAGATGTGCAACTAATTTGTGGAGAGGGGAAAATAGTGCATAGAAGATAAGTGTAATATAGGGAAATGTAAGAATGCAAATGCATATGTCATGCAATTTATCATTTAAAAATTGTCATAAAAAAACTATGTGACAATCATAATAAGCATAAAAAAGTACATAAATTAGAGATAATTATCAAAGGTATATAAGCCAATGTCTAGGTTAACACCAATATAGGTAAATGGCAAAGTATATGACATTTAGGAACATAGAATATAAGAATTGAAGCATACAAATCTAAACCCATTATATGCAAATAACAATGTTAAAAGTGGTCATAAAGGTGAGATAAGGATTGTGTAGTTATATATAAAATAAGGAAGGCATGATGACCCTAATGTGGATCTTTAGAACAAGTTAAGGCATGTGAGCACACAATAGGATGAAGAAAGAATGATGTTGCTAATGTGATAGGATATTTCTTCAAAAAGTGATAAGGTATATAATAGTATCATAGGTCCTATTTTTCTATGGTGTGAGAATTATAATACTATTTAGGTAGGCAAAATTTATTATTCTATGCAAAGATGAAGGGCATTGAATTTTTTCGTTGTTATTAGATAATTTATGTAATAATCAGTATTTAAACTTGAATAGTAATAAGATAATAATTTGTGGATAGCTTCAGCAAGATTTCAACTAGATGAAGTTTATCTAATTATTTATATTTATAGATGTATTTAAAAATCATGTAAGATTATCACTATTTAAGATCGCTATTTATGAATGTCAACCAGTATATATAAATAATTTGAATATTGTTTTTTCCCTATAAAATTTATTAAACCATGATATTAAATGAATTATATGATGTATTCCTTAATTATGCTAAAAGATGTTAAGGTATTTAATGTGGACAAGCCAATATTTAAGTTGTCTTGGCAGCAATATAAAATCACCATTATTGTAGTTCGAACAAGTGGACAATAATAGAGTTCGTACACATGAGAGAAAAAACTATCTACATTTATTTCAAAGGATCTCTCCATCAATAAACGATAAAATTTTAAGAAAACTTATTCCATATTTTGATAGATATAAAGGACCATCTTACAGGGACCTACTACATAAAAATCAAACATCGGTAGATTCCATCTTGTTCAGTAGCTTTCAATAGACATGTGATTTAGCATTTTGTTCTATCATCCTAAATAATTCTAGTAGAACCTACTTGAATACACCTCTACTCAAGTCTTGCATAAGCCAAATTATCAGCCTTTCCAGAATGAGATCGACTATGAAAGTAGGTTAAATAGTCCCCAAATGTAAATGGTCTGTATTTAGATGGGTTGTGCTCATTAACAAGCTCAGGGACAGGCTTGATAATGGTGGACCTGGCTGGAGCACAAAACAATGGAACGGATATGCGAGCTTGACTGTAATTGGGCACAGCACGATGCTCCACGCTCTGAAACTTCCCATTGCTTAACACCTGCTATAAATTTGAGGTCAATCAACTGATTATAATATCTCAATTTCATTGCAAAAAAATATAGATTCTAGTATTATATACCTGCAAGACATCAGCCACATTAATCAGAAGAGCATTAGAAATTGGCTGCACTGCAACCCATTGGCCATTATGTGATACTTGAAGCCCTCCCACATCATCTTGCAAGAGGACTGTAATTAAACCCACATCAGAATGCTCACTCACACCAAATGTCATATCTGGGTTAGGGCATGGAGGATAGTAATTCAAGAGCAATCGCTCATGACCCATTATGCTCTCAAAAATACCAGAAATGCCAAGGCTTTCTGACAAAGCAGAAAGAATCTCTAGTGCCACCTTTCTCACCTCAGTCATGTATTCCAAAGCTGAATCTCTGCACACCATAGAATAGGTCAGAATGATTAACATATGAATGCCAAAATATCTATAAGACAGAATAGTTTTATTAAATTTATGAGATATTGCTTACCGAATGATTGGAGGCCAGTCCTTAAGTGTTTGGGCATCAATGGTTCCTTCAACGATGAACATGAGAAAGTCCCTCCATTCGAGAACCTTTTGGTCTTTTGCAGTAAAGCTGGTTCCATATACAACAGGCTTATCATGGCGTTCAGCTTTGTACTTGGCCTT
Organism: Cryptomeria japonica; assembly: GCF_030272615.1. Classification (NCBI taxonomy): domain Eukaryota; kingdom Viridiplantae; phylum Streptophyta; class Pinopsida; order Cupressales; family Cupressaceae; genus Cryptomeria; species Cryptomeria japonica. Next base: position 732,838,445 of record NC_081412.1, read on the forward strand.
TTCCACTTCTGGCAGCTCAAAGAACATGTGGTGAGCTCTCATCATGTTCTCTATCACCCTCTCTGGAACCCCATGATTTATCACCTGTACAAGAAAACAGTCAGCCTTAAACATCACACATTACGCAGCAGATTAAGACTAGAGATTGTGAATCAATTCGAAGTGTAACACTTTCAAGTCTAAAAGTGTATTCTTAATATGATTACATACATTAAGCAACATATTAAACCTAAAAAATGTCATCAACTCTGATTGTTTAACACTTCGAGTCTAAAAATATAAATTTAATGTATATGATTTAAGTTGTTCCAAAAAAACAAACACCCCCACAATATGGATTTACCACTCAATCATTAAGTCAGAAACAGCATAGAAAGAGTGCATGTTTAAACCTGGAAGAAACCCCATTCCTCACAAGCTTTGCTAATGGCATTGATTGCCTCTGTTCTATTGGGCCCATATATGCCACTTAGATCTATCACAGGAATGCTCTCTGTGCAGACTGCAGTGGTTTTTGAGCGCTCATTCTCCGAGCGAATATAAGACTTGGGAATCTCCCTCATGCCAGTATCTACTAAACTCTTTACACTTCTGTTTGCTAGAGCAGCCATTTTAAGCTCTTCTTGACTCTGCAATACAATGCAAACTAATTACTTAGACAATGCCAAACTTAAGACTAGAAGCAGAAGGAGGCGTATTAATAGAAATTAAGAGCAGTCGTGGACGAGGGATCACCGCAAGGCAGTGACAGAGTTTGGTTTGACTTCTTGTTGGGATTCCCACACAGGAGTGAGTCAAAGTTTGGTTTGAGTTATGGTCGAGGTTTCAGTACGTCATACATTTAAACCTGTCAATCAGCATTTAAGGATTAATTTGACATATCATGTACTATAGTACTTAAAGATTGATGTTGGTTAATGTCAATAGGATGAGTGTTGACTATTTTGGTATAGATAGATAGGTGTATAATTACCGTTGATTACTTTATCATCGAGTTTTATTATGTTTAAACAGAATAATGATGAATATTATATAGTCGAAATTATAATTTTAATTATAATCTTTTTTTTAATAATTTAGGGGTGTCACTATGATATATCCCAGCCTAAGTCTTTTGGGGATGACAACAACAGTCTATAAGCCACTATCATTGGGTAATCTCGGGTTAAGAAAATCAATCTTGGGACCTATATGGGAAGAATCCAAAGCCCTTAGCCAATCATGCTACCCATTTATGCTAATTTCAATTATAATGTTATTCATAATTATGAATTAAATTCGATGATCTAATAATTATGATTATATATTTTATCAATTGTTGCTAGCCTTGATAAGAGTTGATATCAAAATTTCAATTATAATGCTATTCATCATTAGGATTTGAATTCCATGACCTAATAGTTGTATTTAGACGATTTATTAATTCTTGCCAGGCACGAATACTAATGTGTGTGTTGCATTCAATTTATTTTATCAGTTTATTAAATGAACACATATAGTTAAGAAGCTCGAGAAATAATATTTAGTCTACAGAATTTACTTTACTATCATGTCAAAAGCATTCAATGCAAAAATCATACTTTTTTTTAATAATAAATTAAACATGTCCAATACATTGAATTCGTTGAATAAAATTTCAACTATATTAATATCTTGAATGATATGTGTACTACTATATACATCATAATAGTCATTATTTTATTGTGAGGTGGTAGAGTAAATTAAAATGAGAATGAAGTTTGGCTTTAATAAAACTACATTGTTGACTTCAAAATTATTTTATCTTTTTGAATGACATTTGTAACATCACTAAATCTATACATTAAGATATGCACAAATAAAAATATTTATTTGTTAGCCTATAACTATATTTTGTAACAATTTTCACCTCAAAACGTGTCTCATGTTGGAATTATATTGCCCCTTATAATACCCTAACTATATGTGATTCTTTACACTATTTTTCCAAAACTAAAAATCAATTACAATAACAATATCTTAAAAATATAGCTCACTACAATTTACATATCAAATTAACACTAAATAACCATATTTACAAAATCATTACTTAATACCTCTTTTTCTATAAAATATGATAATTTTTTTAAAAGATATACATGTAAAAGAGAAATTTTAGAGAAATATACATTTAAATTTGAAATGTTTTACTTCCTATTTTAACACAATGCAATTATTGTGGTAAACAAGTGAGAATAGATTATTAGTTAATATATTGCTTGAACAATTAAAAATATATATATTTTGTAGACGTATAAAAATGATGATATTACTAAAGGAATATTTAATGTTCATTTTATTCTCATTCCTCTATTTAGTTAAATCTAATTTAATTAAATCAACCACATTCTTCTATTTAATTAAATAAATTATTCAATTTATTTATTTAAATTCAGTTAAGCCCTTTACATCATTTAATTGAATAAATCATTTTATTTAATTAAATCCTTTCTCCCTATTTTTTTAATTAAATTTATATTTAATTATATAGTTTACGCCAATTAAATAAATCTAATTTATTTAATCCCCAATTTGCAACCAAGTTGAAATAAAGCAATTTATTTTAATTAATCCTATTATTCCTCATCCACTTGCATTTTCCTACATCTCCCACTTGCATCCTAACCCTATTCCTAATTTCTTCTAGAATCCATCTAATCTTAATCAATTAGCCTAAACCCATCCATTATCCCTTTTCCCAAAATTTGAGGAGGTCACTTCTCAAATTTGGAGTAAAGTCTTCAAAAGGCATTAAAGCCGTTATGCCTTCAACGAGCTAGCTTGTTGAATACCCCCAAACTTGGAAGGACTCTTACAAATTTGCCTCCAAAGTCTTCAAACCATTAATGGTTAACTAACCCTTAGTGGCATGGTTAAAGACTTTTTGACTAACTTAACCCTCATCTAACCCAGGGGTCTCATCAAGCATTCATTGCTTTGACCATGGTTATCCCTTTAACCTTTGCACAAGAGTTTATCCTTTGGATAAAAGGTTTATCCATTGAATAACCCTAACCTAACCTTAACCCTTATCTTCTAAGGTAACCATGAGGTCTTCTCAAGCATTTAATGCTTCTTACATCTCCTCTCAACCAGTCTTATGTTGATAATTGTCACCATTTCATTGGTGAAAATTGTAAGCATGGATTGATAACTTTCAATCCCGACCCTTGATAAGCTCATCCAATCTTGACCTTCCATTGCCCTATTTTCCCTATAAATAGAGCTCTCATTCCTCCATTAAAAAGATCATCCAAGCTTTTAGGATCTCACTTATGCTCAATTTTATCAATACATCTAGCCTCTTTTTGTAATAGGAATTAATCTAATAAGCATTTTAGAGTATTTCTATTATCATTAGCTTAAATCATTAACTAGTATATCATGTTAGGATAGTATTGCTACTAATCTTGTCATCTTATAATCTACTTTAACTCATTCAAAGAATCATGAATAAATAGGTTGTATTTCATGTTAAAACCAATCTAAAGCATCCCTCATTCTTGCATTCGTCATCCCTGAGTCACTTTTCTCAATGATCTGAGAGAAAAGGCATTGGCTTGAGGGATCTTGTGAGATAGAGAACCATGGAACCTACCTTGGGAAGTTGAGTCATTCTTCATGACTCCATAACTTCCACCGAGAAGTCATGTGGGTGTGTGGACAAGTCCCTTTGAACAATATTTTCACATTTTAAGTTTCATTGACCCGCTTTTCCCGCACACATATTTAATTAATAATAATATTTTTATTTAAATATATAAACATATAAATAGATTAATTAAAAATATTAATATAATAATTAAAAATGTTTAATACAATAATATATTTAAATGTATATTATTTTCATGAGGGTCGTTTATGTCTTTCTTACTACAAAAAGATGAGAATCTTCTTTGCTCACAACAAACATTTGGTATAATAAGATACCACTTATATAAACACATTTTCAATGGATAGACAATCACATTGTTAAGATAACCAAGAGAAATAATGATCTCTTCATTAATATAAACAAATGTTGAAGCATGGTCCCATAACATTAATTATGTCATGCTCTCGCCCATGGCCTCCCACTCCCAAATTTTAAATTCCTCTACCCTACCTGTGGTAGCCTGTGATGACTCCCCTGCTGACAACTCTTCTGCAAAAGGTTCCCTGGTCTAAAAATCGTAGTGGACGTTTCTGATACATGTTTTAGTAAACTACCCATTTAAAGTTTCCTTTGCAGACAAGCTCAAGAAGCCCCCTAACAGCTCTTCAACTTCTTTGGTTAAATACCTTCCCCATGCTTTCACAATCCTAGAGGTGATCCTTGGTAGTGAGGTGTTGGATTGCATTGCGTACTTTGAGAAATATGTTCTTATCGGATGCTTCAACCATCTCTGGCAATCTCTTTCAGCACTCTACTCCTAGATTTCAACCCACTGGAACCCTCTGGTTTCTGGTAAGTTAGAAATATACCCTTGTTCTCAAGTTTTTTTTGTTGTTTGTTTTGATTACTCTAACTTGGATAAAGAATCTATTATGTCTCGGGGCCTCTAGTTATGAGACTCCCATCCCTTAGCTCTCTATCCCCGGACCCCTTCTTATGGACCCCATCCAAGTCTCCCCTGCATGGGTCAGGCTTCCCCACCTCCCTCTTCACTTCTAGTGCAAGGATATAATGGTAAGATTATTGACAACTTCGTTAAAGTAGATTCCAACACTAGTATCTTTTCCCACACATCCTCCACCACATCTTGGTGGAATTCTATTTCTCCAAGCTACTTTTGGCTGAGATTAATCTCAAGATCAGTGAGCTTATGTGGCATTAGTGTGTGGATTATGAAGGGCTCCTATTTCATTACAATCATTTCCTTTCTATTGGACCTCTTGCCTCATCCTTTTCATGTGTTCCTCAACCTCGCTTGTCTACCACTTGGTGGAAGGATCATACTAAGAGGTGTCATCTTACTATTTCTCTTGCTGACTCTATTTTAGACTCTTTGACAACTTCAGAGCCCCCTTCCTCAGTGGCTATTTCCACCTTTACAGCTCATGGTAGATCTTCCTCTATGGCCCCTGCCCAAGAATCTTTTGTCTCCCTGATGACTGGTTCTTTCTTGATTGATGTTCCATATGCTCCTTAGGATCTCTCTCAAGTATGGGGTTTATTAGTTCATTAGTCCCAAATTATATCTCTCCTCAAATCTCTAGGTTCCTATTCTGGGTTTCGCAAATCAACTTTTAGACTCGGCCTCAGCCTCATAGGGTTATGCTAACACAGTTTTACTTCACTCTTAGGATAAGGACTCTTCATGGATGGTTGTGTGTCACAAGAAAAAGGGTCACTCCCTTCTAACCCAGAGTTCTCAATTTTCTCCATTAAGCCCACATCTTGGCCCTTGTTCTAACCCTTAGTGGGGTTTTTTATTTTATTTCAGCACTGTTATTTTATTCTTGAGTTATCAGGGTGTAAGTTTGCTTCTCTTTTTGGTTGATTTGATGTACTTTGTCTGATCTATAATGGGTTGGGGCCCTTACCCACTTAATTCAATAAAAAAAAGTTGAAGCACTCTTTATAGTGTAAGGAGTAACCTAGAATAAGGTGGTCTAAAAGGGTTAATTTTTCCTTCAACCTATTGCACTATTTATTATATTAATAATAGAAAATAATATAATTATATGTTACTATTATTATATTAGTCATTCCTAATTAAAAAAGAGATAAATAAACACAAAAAATAATTTTAAAAATAACCATTGCATAGAAAAGAGAGGCATCATAACAGCTATATGGTTCACCATCTCCTCTATAAATGTTATTGAACTCTCTCATGGTGCTCAAATTTCTTCTAGAATTCTTGTCATACCAGGAGATGACAATCCTCTTACCCCCTCCCCTTCTAATGATAGACCTATAGATGATTCAACTGCTCCTTTAGATTCTATTCTCTCAAATTTAATAGTTGTTCCCTTTGGAAAACATGATTGTATCTTGAGAAATGCCTCTGTGATTAATAATGCCCATGAAAACCTTAAAAAATGGTCCCCTCCTCTTTTGGGCCTTCAATAGTCTAAGAATCTCAAAAAGGCCACTTTGGAGAAAGGTAGTAAGGTTGGTAGAAAAATTAGCCAAGAGAAAGTGAAGTTGATGGTTGAATATTTGGTGGAATCAGGTACTATTCATCCTTTGGACTCCTATTTCATTGTATCTGATTAATGATAATCATGTCATGGAATGAAAGAAGTTTGTGTCGGAACACTCAAATTAGAATAAATCTCCCACCCATGACTGTTATAAATGGCTCCCCTGGTAACAACTCGGTTGGCAATGGTTCTCATCTGAACTATTTGTGGATATTTCCAACTCAAATCCATCCCCCTATACAAAACCCAACCTGCTACTGTTAGGTCCCGGAGACAACTGAGAGGGGGGGGGGGGGTGGTGAATCAGTTGTCTAATAAATTCAAACCAAAAACCAATTAGCCAGCTTAATGCTTAATACCGATAAACCAGTTAAGTATGCTGGTAGACAATGTTAACAATAAATTGCTATACCGGTAAGGATTAATTCATGAAATATAAACATAAAGTCATCCACAACACATGACACCAATATTTGTACGTGGAAACCCTGTAAGGGGAAAAACCACGGTGGTAAACCTTACCCACAATTAGGTGATACTACTATAGATAGTAAGTGTACATAAATGGGGTTTGCACATGCAAAAAGGCCAACAGCCTAGAGCTCACTGCTCAATCACAAAATGGGAGTCACACTGACTACAGTTGGATGGTTAAATCCAATAAGAATGTATTGCACAAAATAGCATCTTCATATGCTGGATTCAGTACCGGTGTAATGCTGATATGCTTCTACAAAAACCTAACTTCACCTTCAAATGATGTCTTCATGTATTCCTCTGCTTGATCTCGCATATACCTTCACACAATTCTTTTTCGCATTCCACACTTCATCTTACAAATAAGATCTTACATTTATACCATACCCTAAGACCAATTTTAGTAGGTCGGCTCTACAAGATATTACAATAAAAACATTTTACATATAATATAATATCTGATGCAATAAGCGATTGAACATGTTGGCTTAATGCATTTACAACACTAATAAATCATTTCCATAGTGTGCCATGCTGATCTGGAAAAGATAAACCTGCCGGTGTAACCCTAGATAACCTGGACCTATTTGTCGGTAAAAGCAAATATGCAAATATGAATATACCAATGATTAATTCCTCATAACAAAGTGTCCACATGATGTCTTCGACATTACCAAGTGTCTTCCATATCATTTTAGGTGCCGGTGAACATTATATCTTGCCAGTGAACCATATACCAGTAACTGTTGTACTGTTTACTTGATTGCCGATGAATGTTTTTGGATCTCCAAAGTGCTTGTTTTCAGTAGGTGTTGACATCAATGACAAAACCATACCAAAATACCAACAATCTCCCCCTTTGGCATTGATGGCAACACAAGATGGAAAAACCATCAAAGTGCCAAAACAGAAATGCCAAATACCAAAAACCAATCAATCTCCCTTAAACAACAATTTCTCCCCCTAGGAGAACCATGAGTTTCCTCAATTGCGTTTTTCAAAATCTCTCCCCAAATGTGTTTTTTCATAGATATCTCTCCCCCTTTGACATCAATTGCCAAAGTTACAAAAATCAAGTCCATACAAAATACCAACTACTCCCCCTAAGAAGTAGCTTCCTCATCAAATATCGGAATAAGATTTGTCTTTTTAATTCTGCCGGTTGATGACAATCATCAACTGTCTAAGTCTCTACCGGTGGTGGTATGACTCCAAGCTGATCTCTGAGATATTCAAAAGTCTCTTTAGGCAAAGGTTTTGTGAAAATATCTGCAAGCTGTTCTTTAGTGTTCACATAAACCAGTTTTATCTCTTTTTCTTCAACTTTTTCCCTTAGAAAATTCAGTTTGATAGAAACATGTTTTGTTTTAGAATGTAATACCGGATTCTTAGATATATCAATTACTGCAGTGTTATCACAATATATATTAATAGGTTCCTTGCATTTCACCTTTATGTCTTTCAACATTTGCTTAAGCCATAGTACCTGTGTATAGTTAGTTGCTGCTGCAACATATTCTGATTCTGCTGTTGATAAAGATGTACAACTCTATTTCTTACTTAACCAAGAAACTAATCTCTTTCCAAGAAAGAATGCTCCTCCAGTGGTGCTTTTTCTATCATCCACATCTTCCACCCAATTTGCATCGGTGTATGCACATAGGTCAAAATTTCCATCTCTAGGATACCATAATCCAAGATTTGTTGTGCCTTGTAAGTACCGAAAAATCCTTTTTACTGCTGATTCATGATTTTCCCTAGGATTACTTTGAAATCTAGAAACAATACATACTGCATTCATGATATCAGGCCTGGTTTGTGTTAAATACAGTAAACCTCCTATCATAGATTTGTAACTAGTTGGATTAATAGGTGTAGATTCATCCCTTTGAGATAATTTGTCATTTGTAGTCATAGGTGTGCTTACTGGTTTAGAATTCTCCATCCCAAATTTCTTTAGTAGTTCTTTCAAGTACTTGGATTGACTCAAAAATATACCTTTATCAGTCTGTGAAATCTACAAACCTAAAAATAATTTTATTACTCCAATCATAGACATTTCAAATTCTTGCTGCATTTTAAGAGAAAATTCCTTACATAATCCATCTTCTCCTCCAAAGATTATATCATCAACAAAAAATTCAATAATCAAGATGTCATCATTAGTTATTTTGTAGTATAAATTGCTATCTGCATTTCTTTTAGTAAAACCAATCTTCAAAAGATACTTATCCAACCTTGCATACCAAGCTCTTGGGGCTTGTTTCAATCCATACGGAGCTTTTCTTAAACTGCAAACCATATCATTGTCATCTGTCAAAGGAAATCCATCAGGTTGTTCAATGTATACTTCTTCTTCAAGATCTCCACTCAAAAATGCAAAAATGTACATTTAATATCCATTTGATAAACTTTGTAATCCTTGTGAGCTGCAAAAGCCAAGAATAATCTAACTGCCTCAATTCTGGCTATTGGTGCAAAGGTTTCATTGTAATCAACTCCTTCTTTCTGATAATATCCCTTACACACTAGTTTTTCTTTATTTCTGACAACCTTACCATCTTCATTAAGTTTGTTTCTAAATACCCATTTGGTTCCAATTACATTTTTATCTTTAGGCCGGGGAACTAATGTCCAAGTATTATTTTTCTCAATTTGTCCTAATTCTTCTTCCATAGCTTTAATCCAAAATTTGTCTTCACATACCTCATTGATAGATGATGGCTCAATTTGAGAAATAAGACATACCTCTTTATTTGCCAATCTTCCTCTTGTCATAACTCCTTTAAATTTGTTTCCAATTATCTGATCTTCAGAATGATTCAATCTTACATACCAGGGTGTCTTAGTTTACTGTTGTTCTTCAATTACTGTGGAATCCTCTGATGATACCAGAGTAACTAGATCTTCATTATGTACCGGTGGATTCAGTGTAGGTTCATTTGTCATAATTTATGTTTCCGGTTCAGAGTCTATATACCTTGAAGTTCCTCTGAATTGTTCATCAATCTTTACATTTTTACTCTCAACAATTTTCTGCAATCTCTTGTTAAAACATCTATATGCCTTGCTCTTAGATGAATAACCAAGAAATATTCCTTCATCACTTCTAGGATCAAATTTGCCAATATACTCATCTCTTCTAATATAACATTTACTTCCAAAAATTTTGAAATGCTTAAGAGTAGGAGTATTGCCAAACCATAGTTCATGAGGGGTCTTACCAGTTTCACCTTTGATGTGAACTTTGTTGAATGTACAGACAACAGTGCTAACTGCCTCTCTCCAATACACATGTGGTAGATTTTCTTCCGATAACATACTTCTTGCTGCATCCAAGATAGTTTTGTTTTTCCTTTCAACAACTCCATTTTGTTGTGGTGTCCAAGGTGTTGATAACTGTCTTCTGATTCCATTCACTTCACAGAATGTATTAAAGTCCTTGGATGTGAATTCTCCTCCTTGATCTGATCTTAAACATTTGATTTTCTTACCGGTTTCATTCTCAACCATTGCTTTGAATAGTTTGAACTTTCCAAGTGCTTCTAATTTTTTTCTGAGAAAAGTAACCCAACACATTCTAGAATAATCATCAATAATTAGCATGAAATATCTATCACCTTGTAAGCTTCTAGTTCTAGTTGGACCACATAAATCAGTGTGAATTAAATCAAGAGCATTATTGGATTTTTCTAGAATACTTTTGAAACTAGCTCTAACTTGTTTTCCAAATTGACATTCCTTACAAATTGTATTCTGAGGTTTCACAATTTTAGGTAGATCTCTAACTGCCTTAGAAGTACTGATTTTTACCATGCAATCAAAGTTTACATGACATAGTCTCTTATGCCATAACCAACTTTCATCTATATGTGCAATTAAGCATGCCTTTTCACTGTTATTCAAATGAAAGATATTACCTCTAGTCTGATTACCAATTGCAATTTCCAAACTAGTTCTATTCATGATTTTGCATTTTCCATTTTTAAATTGTAACTGAAATCCCTTCTCAACTAATTGACCAACACTTAAAAGATTATGCTTTAATCCTTCAACATAGTAGACATTGTCAGTGTTATGCTTACCATCAAGAGATATTGAACCCTTACCTTTTATTGAATAGGCTTTGTCATCTCCAAATCTTACTAAACCTCCATTTTATTCTTGAAAGTTCAAGAATTTACCTTTGTCTCCTATCATATGATGTGAGCATCCTGAGTCAATGATCCATTCATCCTTTGTTTCAACTTTAGCTGCTAGGGCTTGTTCAATCGGTAGAACAGTAGGTGCCAGTTGATCTTCTGTTATAGCAATAAAAACCCATCCATTGTCTACTGGATCCTCATCAGAATCATCAGTCACACCTTCATCAGCAATGTAACAAGATTTGTCTTTGTTCTTCTTAAATCTGTATCTCTGATATTCAGGATTAGGCTTGTATGTTCTTCTAGCTTCTTCTCTTAGTCTAGCATGTCTATCAGGGCATCTTGAAGCTATATGACCAATCTTATTGCAGTTAAAACATTTGAAGGGTGCTTTACCTTCATACTTACTTCCAATTGGACCTTTTGGCATTTTTCTTGCGAATAATGCTTCAAGTTCTTCAAGCTCTTCATTCTCCTTCCTAGTTTCTTCAAGTTCTCTTGCATAAAAGGCTCTCCAGTCTGATTTGTCAAATGATGGAGCAGATGATGTTGATTCTTTAAAGGCCAAATCTGACTTTATAGTAGCAACAGGACCAAATTCCTCAATTTCAAAGGCTAAAAGTTTTCCAATCAATGTATCCCTAGTTACTGATGTATTAGGCATTGTTCTCAACTCATTTATAGTAGTAGCCTTCATTTTATATGCCGGTGGCAAACCTCTTAAGATTTTTGAAACAATTTCATCCTCACTCAAAGTTCCTCCACAACATTTAATACCCAAAACAATTTCATTTACTCTTTCCATAAAAGCAGAAATCCTTTCATCTTCTTCCATTTTCAGATGTTCACACCTGACTCGAAAGCTTTCAAGTTTTGCAATTTTGACTATGGAATCTCCTTCATTCAGTGTTTCCAAATGATCCCAAATAGCTTTAGCAGTAGACCTATCTGATAATCCCATGATTTGTTGATCTGATAATACGCTCAAAAGTGCTTCTCTTGCTTTGCAATCATTCTCTTCATCTTTAGCCAAGGTAGTTGGAGCAGTCTAACCAGCTACAACAGTAGTCTAACCATTCTTAGTAACTTCCTAGATGTCTTTACCAATGCAGTTCAGATGTGTCTCTATCTTGATCTTCCATATCCCATAGTTGGTTCCATCAAGTTTAGGACTGTCCTTCCTGAAATAATTAGTAGACATTGGATCTCCTCAAGTTGTTAATCTTCTGCAAAAGAGAACTTGGCTCTGATACCAATTGTTAGGTCCTGGAGACAACTGAGAGGGGGGGGGGCGTGAATTAGTTGTCTAATAAATTCAAACCAAAAACCAATTAACCAACTTAATGCTTAATACCGGTAAACCAGTTAAGTATGCCGATAGACAATGTTAATAGTAAATTGCTATACCGGTAAGGATTAATTCATGAAACATAAACAAAAAGGCATCCACAACACATGACACTAATATTTGTACGTGGAAACCCTGTAAGGGGAAAAACCATGGTGGGAAACCTTACCCACAATCAGATGATACTACTGTGAATAGTAAGTGTACATAAATGGGGTCTGCACATGCAGAAAGGCCAATAGCCTAGAGCTCACTGCTCAATCACAAAATGGGAGTCACACTGACTACAATTGGATGGTTAAATCCAATAAGAATGTACTGGACAAGATAGCATCTTCATATGCTGGATTCAGTACTGGTGTAATGCTGATATGCTTCTACAAAAACCTAACTTCACCTTCAAATGATGTCTTTGTGTATTCCTCTGCTTGATCTCGCATATACCTTCACACAATTCTTTTTCGTATTCCACACTTCATCTTACAAATAAGATCTTACATTTATACCATACCCTAAGACCAATTTTAGTAGGTCAGCTCTACAAGATATTACAATAAAAACATTTTACATACAATATAATATCCGATGCAATAACCGATTGAACATGTCAGCTTAATGCATTTACAACACTAATAAATCATTTCCATAGCGTGCCATGCTGATCTGGAAAAGATAAACCTGCCGGTGTAACCCTAGATAACCTGGATCTATTTGCCGGTAAAAGCAAATATGCAAATATGAATATACCGATGATTAATTCCTCATAACAAAGTGTCCACATGATGTCTTCAACTTTACCAAGTGTCTTCCATATCATTCCAAGTGTCGGTGAACATTATATCCTGTCGGTGAACCATATACTAGTAATTGTTGTACTGTTTACTTGCTTGCCGATGAATGTTGCTAGATCTCTAAAGTGCTTGTTTTCAGTAGGTGTTGACATCAATGACAAAACCATATCAAAATACCAACAACTACCTCAATGGCTAATGCTTCCATTAATTCTCCACTTAAGAACTCATTTGCAAACCTATTTCATAAACACCTAAGGGGTTGTTAAGTTCAACCTATGAAATTCCTTCCCTATGCATCCTATGTTTTGGAGGTGGTTTTGGGCAATGAGGTTTTGGACTGCATTTCATATTTCAGAAAATTGGCACTTATCGACAAATTTAACCATATTTGGCCATCTCTTCCAGTGTTGTGCTCATGGATCTCTGAACATTGGAACCTTTTGATGACAATTAAACTAAATTTACCCTTTTGCTCATAGTTTTTTTGTTATTTTCTTTGACAATGTGGATGATAGGGATGATGTTCTATTGATGGGATTTTGGGAATGGGGTTCTCATGTTCTATCTCTCTCCTCTTAGACTCCCTCCTTAGTCCTCTTATGGAACTGTATGTTAGGAATTTGGAAATCATCACAAATAGTATAAACATTAATCAATAGCTCAATCACAAAAGCTTAAATGTAATGATCTATCCTAAACACATTCAATAGAGACATGAAAATGAAACATTCAAAAGTAAATACTATGCAAACCATATGTGGATATGAATGCTTCCTTCATGCGGCTCCATTGTTTTTCTTTCCTCTTCAAATAGTTTTTTTGTGGATCTCACCTACTAGTGCACACACATATTTGAAAGCAAGTAGACAAGATTATTGATCAAGAGTACTCGAAATGTGATTGATTAGAAATTCGATAATCTGATTAGCGGCTTAGATTGAAGAAATTCATCCAATTTATAGACAAATTGGAGAGATGGATCAAATTAGCATGATTCAATTCAAATAGAAATTGCAAATCAAAAATGTCAATTATGACAATTTATGACAAATTATGCACTTTCTATGCAAAATTTGATTGATTGATAATTCATGACAATTTATGACAAATTTCTATGTCAAGAATTGATTGATTGTCAATTATGACAAATTATGACAAATTTCTATGTCATTCCCATGAAATTAGGAGAAAAATAGGAGAGAATTGAAATTAGGAATTAGGAAAAATAGAAAATTAGAAAATTAGGAATTAGGAAATAGGTAAATTAGAAATTGATGGAAATTAGGAAATTAGGAATTAGGTAAATTAATTAATAATTTGTCATTTATTAATTAATTCACAAAAAGAGGAATAATTAGCCAATTAAATGAACATTTAATTGCGATGAGAAGACTTAGGATAAATAAATAATTTATTAATCCTAGAGAGAGAAATGACAAACAAGGTTAAATGATTAAATCACGAAACCCTCGAAGATGAATTAACAATGCAAGAACGACAATTAGGTCTTGATGAAAGATAATTGATGTTGATTCGATTATGATCATGATTCTGACTGACAAAGAACCAACGCTGATAAATGATTTGATTGAGATAAAGGTGCCAATTGACGAGGAACAATGACTAATTGATCCAAATTGACATAATTGAGACAGACAACGATCGATGACAAATCGATCGCAAAATGACAAGATTGACAAGAGGACAAGAATCGATGACAAAATAGATCGCAAGACAACAAGATTGAAATGACAATGATCAATGACAAATTGATTGCAAAATGATAAGAATTGATGACAAATTGATCGCATGATAACAAGGTTGATAGAGGACAAAACCCTAATTAGGATTGACGATGTCCAAAATGATGACAAATGACTATGCACATTGATGCGACAGGATAAAATCGATCAAAATCATGATTGAAGATTGTTGTCGACAAGACCAAATTCGAAAGTGAGATGAATGAAGAATACAGAAGAAAGACTCGATGCTCGCAAATGATAAAAACCAAGTGCGTGACATAGGAGAAATGTTAATGCGACACAAAAACCTAAAATGACGCAATGCGCAAATGTTAAAGTATGATCCCGCAAGCGTTGACCATTTTTAGGTGTCTATAGGAACCTATTGAGTTTTACTTACTTGGGTCAGACTCCCTCACTTACCTCTCCACTTTTGGTGTATTGTTTCCTATGAATCCATTGACAACAAAATGGGTTGCTTCATCAAATTTGACCCTAAGACCAACCTCTTCTCCCATACTGATGGGGAGGGATAATCAAAGAGAGTAATTCCTTTTCCAAAAGGAAAAGAAGTGATGTCTTAGTGGGATCCCTTTATTTCACACTAGTCTATTAACCAAACTAAACATCCAAACTCTCTAGGAGTGCTCCCAATCAGTATGTGCTCACTGGTTGCTCAGGCATGGTTGAGATTCACAAGGGTAAATACAACCTTACTCTATCAAACTCCTAATATATGCTTGTAGGGGTTGTAGCAGGTGTCCATAAGGTTTTACAAGGCCAATCAACTGGTTTTGTGTTTGGGTTTCATCCATTTCTCCATCGCTCTTTCCTTTTCCTGTTTTCTAGGTCTAGTAGTCCTAGAACCCCAATTAGCCCTACCTAACCGGTTTTTGAGGAATAACTCAAAATTATTCCAAAGAACCAGACAAAATCATTTTTGTTATGAGTACCCTTTTGGGAGAAATTTAAGATTCATGAAGAGAGGAAACTCAGTCTAACCGTACATGTATGGAACCTGAAAATGGCTTGTTTTGAAGGGTCTTTTGGGTCTTCTTCCAAGGGTTTAGTATCTTCCCTGATCTGCCACACCTCCAAACTCTCACATAGGCTCTATCACACCCCAATTTATCATTCCAAACACTTAGCAACTCCAACTCTTCTCATCCCTGCAAGCACTTGCAAAATTTCAATCACTTCTTAACCGGGCTATGACTGAGCTTGCCTAGGAAATGATGTCCAATGGCTTTTCAATGACCTCAAAATCAAAACAAAGACTATTTAAACTATACAAAAGTTCCATGGCTTGATTCCCAGCGGTTATGAGATAAACTCAAAGGAACTCAAGCTAGAACCATGTTTGGGTCTCTCAAACCCTTGTTCAGGCCGAGAGCTTTCAAAATCAAAAACTCAATTCAAACCTACAACAAAGAATAACTCAATTTCTTCCTGAGCACTAGAAGAACATATACAAAGAGAATAGCTAAGAACAACAATGCAATCAATCCATGAAGTATGGACTGCTGCTCCAAATTTGAGAAAGCACAAGGTAAAACTTGGAAAATTGGTCTTCAAAATGTATTATGATCTGGTCAAGGCATTCACCAGCCTCATTACATTCATACTCAAGGAATTTACATGGAATTTTAGATCTAACTAACTCTCCATCAGTTTCTTAACGAACCCTTTGCTCAAAGTTGCAAAAATTTGCTCAACGTTGCAAAATATTGTCAAGCAACTTTGATAATGTTTGCCAAAAAGTGCATTTTTGCATTTCATGCTTTGTTTCTCATTCTAAACCGCCTAGGATGAGTAAAATCCACTAACATGAAATGTCTCAATGCCAAATAATGCTTTTTAATATTTTTTACACCAAAATGCATGTTTATTCCATTTTAGGCTTACAAGGGCTTACAAGACAAAATTGAGTAAACAGACGATCTCATTGACATCCAACCTACCAATGCATATCACAAACACATGTGGACCTATGAGTAGTCCCTTATTCACAATCAAAAACCAAACTATAGACTAACACACCAAAATGTAGAAAATGCACTCAAAACTAGGTGCTCCTGCACCATACTCCCCCAATGAGAAAGAAGTCAAGTGACTCCTTTAGGCAACAAAGAAAGGGGAGCTCAAAACTTAGAAAAGTCTACCTTAGATGTTGGAAGGTGCTTCCATTTGATCAAGTGCTCCATATAGGTGGTATGCCTTGTTTTCTTCAAAACTCTAGAGTCTAACACCTTCTCAGCTTAGGGAATGGGTGCAGGTGTTAGGCCCAATATGGAAAGCTAATGTACTGAGAGGGGAGGGGTGAATCAGTAATTCAAATCCTTTCTTCAACAATAACTTTACTATTATGCATAAACCACAAACTGTTGTAACATAACATAAAGCTAAAACAAATAAATAACAATCATACATGCTTCACTCCATAACACATATATTTTGGTTATGCAGAAACTCTTGGTTAGAGAGAAAAACTGTGGTGGGTATGGCACCCACAACTTCACTACTGCAATAATAAAGGTTGCTTGGTTAGAGCTACATGTTTAGATATTTCTGATAGCTTACCCTGTTAGGAGTATCAAGATCATTAGATCTACCTTGCTAAAGGATTTTACAACACTTATTCTAAATGTTGCACCTGGTTAAAGGCTTTACAATTTATAGACTTTGTTAAAGTCTTTTACCCTGTTAAAGGTCTCTCTTATAACTCAAAATATTACAATAAAATATTTACAAATATCTACAACTTCACATTTGAAATGTTATAGCAGATTCTATGTGCTCAAAATGAGATTACCTTTCTTATAGCATACCTCAGTAATCCATAAAGTAACTCGGTAAACCCTTTTGTTTACTCTGTTCCTTGACTGTTCTCTAAAATCCTTCTCGGTGACCTCTGTGTCTCTAACAGTCACAATACTCAGTGCTTCCTTATCTATCACACATGTCTTGCTTCATATATCCCTCTATTTGATCCTTAATTCATGTTGTATAAATAGATCTCTTATGTCGGTGATCTGTTTCATTGCTTCGATCTTAAAAACATGATTTATCGAATGAATAACCATACAAAATATTTCATTGGATAGATGACCTCAAGATCATACAAAATCTTTAAGGTGCAATTTCCTAAGTGATAATGATTCCCTGCTCCTCGATCTTATAACACGTTTCCCATGTGTGTCTAGGTTCAATGAATCTGGTAACACATTTAACTCGGTGTGTGTTAACTCGGTATATCATTTTTGCTGCTCGGTAGACACATTAGTGATACTCGGTAGACAGCTTGGTGTATACTAGGCTTTGTGACTACTTTCTTCTATAACTGACTGCTCTATGCTTACTGACTGAATATTTCAGTAGTAATAGTCGACTAGAGTATATAGAATGACTTTGGACATTAACTTATGGCAACTTAGTAAGTAGTAACAATCTCCCCTTTCGACATTAGTTGAGATGTTTGAAAAAACTTCTTTCAAAGTCATAACTCAAAAATCTATATACTTACAAAATTTGACTAATCAGACAGTATATACATTTGTCAATGAAATAGTATATTCAGATATACTCCCCTTATCAATATACTGTACAAAACTCTGATTATGCATGTGTTGTGATCAATATTCTGTATTAACTGCTCGGTTCACTACTCCCCCTGTCAAAATTAACTGGGCATTTGGATACTCTATTATGCTCGGTATACTCCCCCGCTATACTAAACTCCCCCTTTGATACTTTGATACTATACTCCCCCTTTTTTACAAACATCAAAACTTAGTTACCATTCGGTGGAGGCAACTGGTCAAAAATGGATTTGTACTTTGTCCTTGCATCGGTAAGAGTGGCAAAGAGGGCATCCTTGACACTATCCATGAGTGAATTCTGAGCTGTAATGTCAACTAACAGTGAAATTAGTCCATCTAAGGTGCTTCCCTCTGGTTGAGTGGATAGGGAGGTAGCCTTGTTGATCTGTTCTTGGACGGAGGACAAGTGTGGAATGAATAAGGTTTGAAGAGCCATAATGTCCATCCTTATTTTGTGCTCTTCATTCCTAAGTTCCAATTGTTGAGCCATGAGCTTTTGTAACTTTGTATAGAAATGCTGAATAGAATTTGGCTCAGTGGTCAACTTATTTGAGAGATTGGTGATCTCTTTCTCAATCACTTATGTTTTATTTTTTATATCATTAATGAATAAAGAGAATGTACAGAGTTTCTGAAATAAATAAAGAATGTGCTTGAGTTGAGGGGACAACTCAACAATAAATTTGACAAGTTTTACTTTGCCAATAGCAATGGCTTTCTATACCTCTTCAATCATTTTAGCAGTGAGCTCTTTGTCCTTCAATTTGCTCAAATTTTCAGATGCGTCTACTCCAAATGTCTCGATCTGATTAAGGAGTTCATCCAGTTGAATATGGATGGTTGCATCTTTTGACACTGTAGCTTCAGGTAGCATATCTGTTAATAGTGCTTTCAACTTCTGAAGTACTTTGTTTTCTTTTGAATAGCCATTTGTTTTTCCTATTCTGCTTTGGCTTTGCATAGTTCACCAAATTCAATGAGTGCTTCCCCTTTTAATTTGGATATGTCTACATTTGGCAACACCATTGGTTTTGAAAAGCCTAATTTGAAACTATGCTTCTTCATTTTCTTTTCTTTAGCTTTCACCGGTTGAACTAATACAATGGCTTAGGAGGCTTGTTGACTCTCGGTAGGTTGCTCGGTAGAGGCAACACTTTTGTCAATTTCTTGAATCTTTGATGTAGCCTTCAATGAATCCTTGCTCGGGGTCTCAGTTGAAACATTTTTCAGTGCTAGAAGGAGCTTGAGAGGTTTGTTCCCCGGTGGCCTGAGAAGTAGCTTCTTCTTCTGTAGACTTGTGACCCTCTGTTCCTTGTTCAGTGTCCTGAGGGGCCTCGGTTGAAACAGGTTGAGTGATCGGAGGATAGGGCTAAACTTGTTCCAAAATTGACTCACTAGATACCAGTTTGGCATATGCATTCCCTTCTATCATTTCCTGTTCTTGTGCCTCGGTGTACATGATATCCTCATCAATTTGTTTAGTGTCAGTAGGGTCTTGCTCGGTGATAGCAGGATCTTTCTCGGTGACATCAACTATTTCAACTTCAACTTGCTCACCAGCATTCTTGATTCGAAAGATTTCCTGCCACTTTTCTTTGGTCTCATTCTCTACATCCAAATAAAGGCCATTCATCAATTTCAAGGCTCTTTGCTTGACTAGGAAGTTTGTGTGGTAGTTTTTTAGATGTTCATTGAACTCATCTATCGACATGTCTGGAAAGAGATATACCAGACTTCTTTCTCTCATCTTCTTTTCTGAGTCCATGGCATACTTCCACCTGTTATCAATATGCAAATACAATTCTTTTGGAAGAGAATTAGTTACTTCTAATGGGACCAATCAAAATTTCAAAAGAGTGTAGATTACGGCTTCTTCAATTTGTCTCTTTTCTGCATCAGATCTGGAGTCATATTTTACATATCTGAATGCTCCAAATCCACCATATTTCTTTAAATTAGCGCAAAAATTATCAACACTATGTACATCTTCCTTTTTACTCTTGACAATCTAAAATTTACTTTTGTCTTCAGATTCGGTGTCACTGGACTCTTTAGTCAAAATGAGTCTCCAAGTAGATTTCTTATAAGTTTTTGTTACCTTTGGTGCGGCAACATTCTTTGGTTTCTTACTCGGTGACGCTGCAGATGATCTTGTGTTGGGCGCTTTACTAAAGGAGTCAGTGATACCTTTGATGTATCATGTTTCTTCCTTTTCAAAACTTTCCCTTTAGGCAACTCGGTGCTCAATGTAATAGCTACTTCTTGGGCTTCAGATTCCTCCTCAGTGATGACTAGAGCACCCTTGATAGGTGTGGAGGAAGAACCTTCTCCAAATTTCTTCGTTAATGCCTTGATCATTTTTGTTGCTTTCCTTGTAGCCTTTGGTACTACAATGCTCATCTTAACTTTCTCTTTAACTTCTTCATATGTATCGTATCTCAGCTCGGTAGCATGCCTTGGTAATGTAAGAAAAGCATCTATCTGCTATTGTGTGATGTCAAAATCAATCTCATAACCCATAGGTGGCAAAGATTGAGTTCTCGGTTCCACAGCATTGACATAGCAGTAGTCGGTGTCTACTTCAAAGCATATATCATCCTTGTATTTCTCTACTAACTTGGGTGGAATTCTATACCTGTTATGCATCTTTTCTTGAAACTTGCTAAAGTAATCATCCATAATATCATTAAAGTTATCACCTAGCCATTTGATGAAGTCATTGATTTCATGGGTGATTGGTCGGTGTAGCTCCCAAACTACATTACCGACTGATGGAAAGAATTTCTCAAAATAGAAAAACATGCATACCAAAAGTGATCCAAACTTTAGTGTGTTTGCCGAGTTGTTCTTCTTTGTCTTCCTTATGGTGTTTAGATTCTCAAATAGGGTTTTCAACAATACTTCGCATAGATCAATTTTCATTCCTTTCTTCACAATTTTATATGCTAAATCGATTGTTGCACAGGGTACACTATTTTCCCTTGCCGATTGAAAGAAAAAATAACCTATTACTCTAATGGAAAACTTCAGCTTTGCATCTATCACATTGTTCAATTTCAGTCCTCTGCAATCAGATTCAACTCCGGTTAAAGTGATCAATTCCTTTTGTGATATCATTTTCTTAGCTCAGACATGATCAAAAATAGGGTAACCGGTGATCAAATGAATGATTTCCTTGGTGAATTTGAATGGTTTCTCCTCTAACCACATGAAATCATCATGAACTCTGCTCAGAACAAACTTGACCCATTGGGGTTTGAAGACACGAGGATAGGTTAGGGCTTCGGTCAATCCCTTGATTTTAATGTGTTCATACTTGTTATCCAATTTCCCATCGGTACACAATTCATCATATGTGTCCTTGATCTCAACATGACCTAGTTCCTCAACACGACACTTAGTGAAGAATCTGACATCCTCAACTAGTAAAACCCTATCCGGAATGAGTGAAAATGCAGTTTTATCATCTGGTTCAGATGCTACTTTGGGAGTTAGAGAGTATTTCAGTGAGGGCTTTTCAATGTTCTCAACAACAATGGGCTTCTAGATCTTTGGTGCTATTGAAGATTTCAGATAAATACTAACAAAAGATTCTTAAGGTTTGAAGACTTTTAAACGGCAGATGCTTTCCACTTAACAAATGTAAAACAAATAATCACAACTGATATGATTGGTAAACTAGCTTGACAATGCGTTGTGATTGATGTAAATACCTTGAATTTCATTTCAAAGGAGGTTTGATCGCCTTTGAATCGCTTTGCTCTACTTTCTTGAAAACTTGGTGTATGATAGGAAATGTGGAAATCATCAAAGCAATAAGAACATTAGCCTAGCTCAATCATGAAAACTAAAATGCAGTGATAACAATCCTAAAAACATTCAATAGAGAAAGGGAAATAACACATTCAAATGCAAATGCAAACCAACACAAACGTGAATGTCTCCTCCAGAAATCTCCATTGTCCTTCTTTCTCCTTCAAATAGCTTTGTTTTTGTGGATCTCACCTTCAAGTGCATAAGTATAATGTGAAAGCAAGATTGACAAGACAAGATGACAACATAAGGGTACTAGAAGCGTGATTGATTCGGCTAGGGTCTTTGATTGAAGAAATTCATCCAATTTATAGACAAATTGGAGAAAAGATCAGATTAGCATGAAAGTTATTCAAATGGAAATTCAAATTAGGAATAGCAAAATTATGACAAGTGTATGACAAATTGCTATGCAAGGATTTATGACAATTTATGACAATTTATGACAAATTGCTATGCAAGAATTATGACAAGATTTTGAAATAGAAATAGACATTTAGGAATTTAGGAGAAATTAGAAAAATTAGGTTAGAAATGATGACTTGGAATTTAGGAAATTGATGAAAATTAGGTAAATTAATTAATAATTTCTCATTCATTAATTAATTTACAAAAATAGGAGGAATTAATTAGCCAATTAAATAAACACTTAATTGTGACAAGAAGACTTAGGATAAATAAATAAATAATTTATCCTAAAGAGAAAATGGAGAGAAAATGACAAACAAGGTTAAATGAATAAAATCATGAAACCCTAGAAGATAAATTAGAAATGCAAGGATGACAATTAGGTCTTGATGTAAGATTGATTTGATGTCGATTCGATCATGATTTTGAATTGATAAATGATTTGATTGATAAATGTGCCAATTAACGAGGAACAATGACTAATTGATCCAAATTGACATGATTGAGAAAGACGACAATCGATGACAAATTGATCGCAAGACGACAAGATTGAAAATGACAACAATCGATGACAAATCGATCGCAAAACAACAAGATTGAAAATGACAACAATCGATGACAAATCGATCGCAAGATGACAAGATTGATAAGAGTACAAAACCCTAATTAGGATTGATGGTGTCCAAAATGATGACAAATGAGCATGCACATTGATGCGACAGGATAAGATTGACCAAAATCATGACTGAAGATTGTTGTCAACAAGACCAAATTCGAGAGCGAGATAAATGAAGAATGCAGAAGGACTTGATGCTCGCAAATGATAAAGACCAAGTGCGCGACATAGAAGAAATGTTAATGCGATGCAAAAAAACCTAAAATAAGGCAATGTGCCAATGTTAAAGTATGACTCCGCAAGCATTGACCATTTTTAGATGTCTACATTTTGCCCCTCTTTGAGACAATGCGATTTCAAGCGTTGTTTCAAACAACAATAATGAAAATGCCCCAGACAATAACAATGACATATGCATGCCCCCTCGAGGAATTGGCTGGAGAAATTCAGAAAAGAGGCCAATTGATCGATAAGAATGACAGAAGACGATAGGGTCAAACGGACTGCCAAGACTGATAGAAGAAATGTTAGTAAGCAAAAATTAGATAGAGGATAGTTAGAGATGAAGGAAAACTTGCTTTCACAAATGCACATAAGTAGGTGAGAACCTTTATTTAATGTAGCAAAGCGGATGCAGAGAATCATGGCATTGAAGGCCAGAGCTAGAATGCAACCCCTTTTGCAAAAGACAAACACATCACACACAAGGAATGAGTGAAGCATCCTAGGGTGCATACATCAAGGGTCGAGGTTTGTGCGGCGTTCACAAAGAGAACGTACTTATCACAGACACCCAATGATATAGTTGCCCCAGTTTGTGACAAACATTCCACAAACAGCAACACAACAAAAAAACAAAAGGGACCATGAACCATCTTGGTCACTCTAAATCACTTAGTGACATCATCGAGCAACATAGGAACATGATCGAAGATAAATCAATAAATGATAAGACTCACTAATTCCAACAAGTCAAACAAACATCTTGATCTTCATTGTCAAAAGTTGAAAGTGTTGATAGGACGATCATGCTGTCTGGTTTTAGGGAATGTGGTACCCCATCTAAGACAGGACACAGTCTGGTTTCAAGTATACCACACCCTGTATAAGACCCATGATAGTGTGCCAAGGACGAATGATATTGATGTTGATCGATTGATATGACAATTGTGATCAGTTTGAATGTCTGGTTTGATTGAAAAAAAGTTCATCTGTTAACACATGATTTCATGAAAGCACAACGTTGTGATTAATTGTTTTTGGATGCATGCTCAGCGATCTGTCTATGCACAAAGGGGATTTTTTTTTTGATTTTTTTTTCAAGACTGTATTTGACTTTTTAGGGAGTTTTTTTCAGGACTTTATATGATTTTTTTTTGGGATTTTTTTCAGGACATTATTTGATTTTTTTTATTTTTTTCAGGACATTTTTCAATTTTTATGATTTTTTCAGGACATTTTTCAATTTTTATGATTTTTTTCAGGACATTTTTCATTTTTTATGATTTTGCCACTAGTGTCTAGCAAGGCAAGGAATATGACAGGTGAATAAATAGGCTTGCTGAAATGATGGTGGATAGAGGGAAGACAAAGGCCTTTTATCATGGAGATAATACGGATGCAATTTTCAAGGGCTATTACGTGATGGGACAAGAGACTGGATATGACAATGTAAATCAGTGACATGGCATGAGGGACATGTCAAGAGGTGTTTGAAACCATGTTTAAATTTTGCATCCTTATGTCAGATCAAGATCAAGGAATGAAAAAGAGTGTATGGATAGTGATAAGAAATGGATAGGATAAGCAAAACCAAGAATGGATAAGGGACATGGACTGAAGGTTGGGATAGGATACGGGATAGTGGCAGAAAGTTGCAATAAGACAGGGAATATGGATGAAAAGTTATAATAAGCAAATGGATAAATGACCAAAAGCTATGATAGACTGAAAGCTGCAAACAAGATGCATGATGCTCATGAAGATCGTCAGCCTTGTCAAGATCAAAGGTGGAAAGGGAAAATGGACATGAGGGATGATAGGACAAAGAAGGGTAATAGGACATGAAGGAGTATGACATGGGTTAGATAGGATAATGGAACAATGAAGGACAAAAGTGTAAGGAAGTTAAGTAGCGGAAACAACTTCCTACGCTAACCTTGAGAGGAGGGTAATGCAAAACTTTTTCAGATCGTTTCAATAGTTACAGAAAATAGAAATAGATATAATAGCATTCATACCACAACACAGTGATTTTACGTGGGGAAAACCCTTTCGGGAGAAAAACCCCACCCTCCAAAAGCAGCTCAATATTTTATTCAGCAATCAAAAACAGATTACAACATACTTGCAGAGCAAGCTCTTCGCAGGAGTACCACTAATCAGAGATTCAGAGGCAACTCAATAGCCATGAGACTCTTACACACAACCTCTATCTTACACACCTCATAAATAGGAGATACAATACAAGAAACCGTCAAACGGTATTACAAAACCATGGGCTAAAACCACCCAATAAGGTGTAGCCGACCTTATCTCCCTTCTATGACATGTTAAAGCACACATCAACACGTGTCGCTCCCTTTTACAGCTCATTTATGTATCTGATACAAATTATTTTTCCTATTTCAGGAGTACAAACTTCCGGAGGCCATAACTTGAGAACCGGGTGTCCGATTGACGAACCGTTTGAAGTGCCGGAAAGCTCGCGAAGTGCTCTATCACCTCGTAACCCACTTCGCCAATTACGGCCACTTTTCAGGGCATTTCGGAGCCTCTAAAGTCCCCAAATTTAAGTTTAAACATTTTATTGCGCCCCTCCAAGACGAAAACTTTAATATCTTCAAAACTAGCCGTGACCTTGCGACGCAACTTTACCGGAATGCTTATCTAGCCAACCAGAAGCTTCAGGGAGAGTTTCGCACCATTTCTTGCTCAAATGAAAACTTACTATAAATAGTAACCTCACATAAATGCAAGGTTGAGACACCATTTTTCCCAACAAATCTCCCACTTGTCGAACACCTTGCATGAGCGGAAGGGAATGTCAACACAATGAATCAATTGCCAGGGGCCATAAGGCCCATAGACTCTGAACACCATCTGAACTTCTCTGTGCTCACAACCTTAGTTAAAGCATCTGCAACATTCATCAAAGTTTCCACCTTAACCAGCTTCACCCTACCATCTTCGACCATATCTCTAACAAAATGATACTGAACATCAATATGTTTGGTCCGGGCATGAAATGTCGGGTTCTTAGCTAGGCTAATTGCACTCTGACTGTCACAGTAAATTGTCACTATACCTTGTTTTATTCCAATATCCGAACACAATCTCTTAAGCCAAATGGCCTCTTTACAAGCATGAGTAGCTGCCATATACTTTGCTTCAGTAGTGGATAAAGCAACCACAGCCTGTCGCTTACTCATCCAACTAATTGCACCACCAAACAAAGTAAACACATAAGCACTGGTGGATCTTCTGCTATCAATATCACCTGCCCAATCTGAATCCACATAACCATGGATATCAAGGGAAGTCATGTCTCCAACTGAATTACCATGATAACACAAAGAATACTCTTAAGTACCCTTCAAATATCTGAAGACTCTTTTGACTGCATCCCAATGAACTCTACCAGGATTAGACATATATCTAGAAAGTACTCCCACTGCTTGGGCAATATTTGGTCTAGTACAGACCATAGCATACATCAAGCTTCCAACTGCACTCTGGTAAGGCACTCTGCTCATGTCTTCCATCTCCAATGGGGATGTAGGACAATCTGAAATAGATAGTTTCATTCCAACTGTAAAAGGAACACTCAATGGTCTACAATTCTGCATGTTGAACCTCTGTAACACTGAATTCACATACTTACTCTGGCCTAGCCATAGCTTTCTGTTCACCCTATCTCTTCTAATTTCCATCCCAAGAATGTGCTTTGCTGCACCAAGATCTTTCATTTCAAATTTAGCAGTGAGCTGAGACTTCAGTTCTAAAATCATACCTTTCCCTTTGCCAATGAATAACATATCATCAACATACAATGCAATGAATAAGAAATGATCACCATAAGATTTATAATAAACACAGTGATCTAATTTAGAACGTTCAAATCCCAAACTCAACACATATGTATCAAATTTCTGGTACCACATCCTAGGACTTTGTTTGAGGCCATACAAAGATTTCTTCAATTTATAGACCAAATTACTTTTGCCTTTCACCACATAGTGCTCTGGCTGTGTCATATAAATATCTTCCTCCAAATCACCATGAAGGAAAGCAGTTTTCACATCCATTTGCTCAACCTCTAAATCATAAGCAGTAGAAATAGAAAGCAAAAATCTAATGGACGTCATTTTTGCAACAGGAGAAAATATCTCACCGTAATGAACACCCTCAACCTGAGAGTAGCCTTTTGCAACCAACCTTGCTTTATACTTCTCAATGCTTCCATCTGAACCAATCTTTTTCTTGAACACCCATTTACAACCAACAGGTTTTCATCCTTCAGGCAATGGTACAAGATCCCATGTATCATTCTTTTTCAAAGCTTCCATTTCTTCCCCCATAGCAATCTTCCAGGATTCTGCATCATTCATACCTAATGCCTCTTCTACAGATTTCGGTTCATCCACACTAGTATTCAGAGCAAAAATACATCTCCAATCATTAGGTGAATACCTTTCAGGTGGTTGTCTATGTCTTGTAGACCTTCGAACAAGCTGAGTTGGAGGTTCTTCCTCTTCTTCTGAAGATTCAGAGCTAGACGAGCTCTCCTCAAATTCTTGCCTATCTAGGGGTCTCGATTCAATTCTTTCAGGTGTAGAAGGAAGTTGAATCACATCTTCTTTTTTAGTCTGTTCTGGCTGCAATGTAACAGAAGGAGACTTAATTTCTCTAAAAATAACACTTCTACTGTGAATTACCTTTTGTGCAACAGGGTCCCAAAGCTTGTATCCTTTCACACCATAACTATACCCGATGAAGATACATTTCACAACCTTGTTCTCTAACTTTGTTCGCTTCTCCTTTGGCACATGTGCATATGCCTCACAACCAAAAACTCTAAGATGTCTCAATGAAGGCTTGTGACCTGACCATGCTTCCATAGGCGTTTTATCAACAAGAGCTGATGTAGGAGACCTATTAATCAGGTAGCAAGCAGTGGCAACAGCTTCAGCCCAAAACTTTTGTTTATGACCAGCACCACTCAACATACTCCTAGCCTTCTCCATCAGTGTCCTGTTCATTCTTTCTGCAACTCCATTCTGCTGTGGAGAATACGCAGTTGTCTTCTGCCTGTTAATTCCACAGTCTTTACAGAATCTATCAAAATCATTAGAGAAAAACTCACCGCCATTATCAGTTCTCAAACATTTTATTTTCTTTCCAGTCTACAACTCAACCATTGCTTTAAATTCTTTAAAATGACTAGAAACTTCAGATTTAATCTTTAGAAAATAAACCCATGTCCTTCTACTAAAATCATCAATAAATGAAACATAATATGTGGATTTTCCAATCGAAGAGACATCTACTGGACCAAACACATCAGAATGGATAAGATCCAAAACACCACAAGTTTTATGAGAACTCGAGTAAAACTGAACGCGGTTTTGTTTTCCATAAATGCAATGCTCACAGAAATCAAAGTCAAGGTTATAGTCATTCAAACCTTCAACAAGGTTTTTATTTTTCAAGGTCCTTAGACCCTTTTCTCCAATGTGGCCAAGTCTCTAGTGCCATAACATAGTCTTCTCTGCAGGTAACTTTGCTTCAGATGAAAGAGCACCCTTAGGTACCCAAAAACCATTTCCATCTGTTGAAGGTGAAACCTTCAAATCTTCCAGTGAAGTATCCGCAGATTTACTTTTTACAGAAGTGCTATTACACTCAACAGTGTATGCTTCAAGCTTATACAAAGTGCCAAACCTGACACCTCTAGCAACTACCATAGCACCCTTAATCATCTTACATCCTGCTTTAGAAAGACTACCTGCACACCCGCATCTATCAGTTTGCTCACAGATAACAAGTTTCATTTTAATCCAGGGATATGCAGCACACCATTAATCCTTTTTATTCTACCATCAGAAAACCTGATTCTAACTTTACCTCGACCAACAATGTCTAGATGTGAATCATCACCCAAGTACACCTTACCTCCATTAAATCCTTCATATTCAGAAAACCAATCTCTATTGGAAGTCATATGAAAAGATGCACCTGAGTCAATTAGCCAGGCATCATTACCTGCATGAGTCGCCAAAGCCGCAATAAAGGCATCACCATCTTCCTTGTCGAACTCAGAATCAGAATCGAACTTTTTCTTTTTCTTCTTCTTTTCTTCTTTGCAGTCCTTACGGATGTGACCCGATTTACCGCAATTCCAGCAAATGACTTTGGACTTTCCAGGAGATTTCGATCTCCCTTTGGATTTGGACTTGCCACGCTTCTCATTCTTCTTGCCTTTCTCTTTAGGTCTTCCATGAATGGTTAGGGCTTCCTTTGAACTGATGGATACCTTCCTTCGCATCTCTTCACCGAGTAGGGCACCCACCACATCTTCAGATTTCAAAACAACAGAAGTACTACCGATAGCCATAACAAGAGAATCCCACGAATCAGGCAAAGAACAAAGCAAGATCTGACATTTCTCCTCCTCGTCCATCTTAACACCGACGGATACTAATTGAGCCACCAACATATTGAATGCTTCCAGGTGGTCTACAATTCTTCCACCCTCTTCCATCTTCAAGGAATACAATTTCTTTCTTAAGAAAATTTGATTTAATAAAGATTTCACTTGATACATCTCACCAAGCTTAGTCCATAGCTTCTTTGCAGAGTTTTCTTCATGGACATTGATTAGAACAGAGTCTGCCAGGCACAGTCTGATTAGACCCTTGGCTTTTCGGTCCATAACATCATACTGAGCTGCCGCAGTAGGATCTGAGGGCCTTTGGACATTCGCATCAACAACATCCCAAAGATCTCGATCTATTAGCAGATCTTCCACCTTCAGCTTCCACATCTCAAAATTACTTCCATTAAATTTCTCCACCTCTATTCTCCCTGACAAACTCGCCATCTGAATATTCCTGCAACAAGATCAAAAAGTGTCTTCTGCACAAGCTCCCACTCAAATCTAGATTAGTTCAAAAAACCCAACTGCCCACAATTGAAACCAAAGGTGATCAGGCTCTGATACCACTTGTAAGGAAGTTAAGTAGAGGAAACAACTTCCTACGCTAACCTTGAGAGGAGGGTAATGCAAAACTTTTTCAGATCGTTACAATAGTTACAGAAAACAGAAATAGATATAATAGCATTCATACCACAACACAGTGATTTTACGTGGGGAAAACCCTTTCGGGAGAAAAACCCCACCCTCCAAAAGCAGCTCAATATTTTATTCAGCAATCAAAAATAGATTACAACATACTTGCAGAGGAAGCTCTTCGCAGGAGTACCACTAATCAGAGATTCAGAGGTAACTCAATAGCCATGAGACTCTTACACACAACCTCTATCTTACACACCTCATAAATAGGAGATACAATACAAGAAACCGTCAAACAGTATTACAAAACCATGGGCTAAAACCACCCAATAAGGTGTAGCCGACCTTGTCTCCCTTCTATGACATGTTAAAGCACACATCAACACGTGTCGCTCCCTTTTACAGCTCATTTATGTATCCGATACAAATTATTTTTCCTATTTCAGGAGTACAAACTTTCGGAGGCCATAACTTGAGAACCGGGTGTCCGATTGACGAACCGTTTGAAGCGCCGGAAAGCTCGCGAAGTGCTCTATCACCTCGTAACCCGCTTCGCCGGTTATGGCCACTTTTCAGGGTGTTTCGGAGCCTCTAAAGTCCCCAAATTTAAGTTTAAACATTTTATTGCACCCCTCCAAGATGAAAACTTTAATATCTTCAAAACTAGCCGTGACCTTGCGACGCAACTTTACCGGAATGCTTATCTAGCCAACCAAAAGCTTCAGGGAGAGTTTCACACCATTTCGTGCTCAAATGAAAACTTACTATAAATAGTAACCTCACATAAATGCAAGGTTGAGACACCATTTTTCCCAACAAAAAGGATATGATAGGATAAAACCTGCCCCCAAGTGTGGTGTGCAAGAAGTTCATAAATTATGCATGATATCTGTTTGCCAAGTTTTCATCATGGTACTTGCCCAAGGCGCCTGTTTGCTAGGTTTTCACCAGTGGACGAATTATTTTTGCTTTACTTTTTTCTTTTGTCTTTTTTTTTTCACTTTTTTTTTTGTATTTTGACTTTTTCAATAGAAGATGGACACATGATAGGGGATGGAAGAAGGACTCAAGCATCTTTTTGTTTGGATAGTAGCCTCGAAAACAATGGACCATGACCTTTAAAAGTATGCTCAAAGACGTTGGTAGGATAAGGACATGGAAAAAGAGATGAAATTAAGGCAAGGATTTATGCAAAGGATTGGATCAAAGGGATCGAAGGATGGAAAATATGCATTGGATAATGGATAGGGTATTGGAAGAACTGGGCTTTAGTGGATGGAAATGAAGGCAATATAAACATTGGCACACACCTTGAGGGGTGATGGACTAATGGAGGAAAAATGTATTTTGGATATTGAGATTTTGATGAAGGAATAGCTAGGGATTTGTGGACATAAGGACCTAAAATGGAAGAAGGAGGTGATGGAGGAACAAATTTGAGAGGTTTGGATGGAGGAATATCAATTTTGGATGCCAAGTTGGATTTTTCTTTTTGTGCTTCAAGAAGCTGCTTAGGAACCCACATTGTTTTGGATTTTTCATGCTTTTGTTGTTCTTTGGTGTGCATTGCTTGCATAAGGGATTTAGGAACCCATATATATTCTGACTTTGCTTTATTTTTCTCAGTGGGCCTTTGTGGCCTTTTGGATATTTCTTTTTCTTTATAGATCATATTGTTCTTTGTTTTGACATGTCAATTATATTGGACATGTTGATCCTTGAATACATGTGGATTGCTAGACTTATGACGTTTACACTTGGCATCCAAATTGCTTGGAGGGGGAAAGGAATGCATGGATGAATATGAATGAAATGAATTTCTTTTGGATTGATGAAATTTACTCAAGGATGTGTGCCTTTGCTGACCTTGCATAGAGGACAAAGGAATATAAGGACCTAAGATGGATGGAAAGTGTGATGGGGAAGGGATATGTTTGGATATTGAAGGGATGTTGGATTTAGTAGGGGTACCCACGTCTTGAGGAATTTCACTGAGGCCATGACCCTTAATATTTTATTTAACATGAAGGGATGCTTGCTTATGGAGATCTACTCCTTTGCCTTTATGAATATCTTGACTTGTTGGATACTCTTTTCTTTGGGAAGAAGATGCGAGTCCATTATGAGGTGGATATGATATGAGAGAAATAATGAGATCTTGAAGTGGATTGGATTGCACCAAAGTGGAAGAACCCATTATGCATGTCGAGGGTTCATGAACATCTTGCACCATGTTAGAATCATGAGGGGGATTAGGATCATGAGGGGGACTAGGATTATGTAGTGGACATGGTTCAATGACGGGCTCTTCAAGAGATGGAATGGGAGAAATAATGGGATCATCAAAAGAAATGCGATCTTGGAGTGGATATGCGGGATTAGGACAAGGAGATGGAGGAACAAAAGGATCTTGTGGAGGATTTAAAGGAATAATTTGATCTTGACAAGGAGGAAGATCATTGGAATCCTCTTTAAAGGTGCTTTTCTCTTGACTTTCAATGGGATCATCATAAAGGATGGAAAGGATATCTTGACCTTTCTTAGGAAGTGGAATGCCAATGGGATTTGAAAGGACATTTTTTTCATGAAATGGAAGGGGATCGTTTGGGATTGGATGGACTAGGATATCTTGATCCTACTCAGGGAATGGAGTGTCAATAGGACTTTGGATGGGATGGACAAGAATAGGGGAATCATCATGAGTGTCTCGGAAGATGAGGTCCTGGTCAACAATTGGATAGGATGATAAGGTTTCAAGATCTTGATCTTGATCTATTTTAGGACTCATTTCTTCATGCTCTAAATTATCCTCTTGACATGGGGTTGGACTTTGGATATGCATGGGGGATTTTGGCAAGGGATTAAGGTTTTGGCATGAGGAAGAGGGACTTTGAATGGGGTCCTCTAAAATAGGTAATGGCAATAAAGTGCATGGTGGCATTGGGTCTTGTATTTCTGAAACATGACAAGGATGTGCATCATGAATTGGATTATCTTGGTAATCAATTATGAATAGCCCTTGGGTAATTGCATCCTTGGGTGTATTGTTTGATGAGGACAATATAGAAGGTTCTTGTGAAACTTCTAAAGGTGTAGGGATAGATGCCACTGGAGAGTCAATTTGTTTGTGGGGAGATGAGGCATTGCTAGACATAAGTGTATTATCTTGATCTTCCTCAAAGAACTCACTTGGTAGTTTCCTTAAGATCATTGCAATAAAGCCACTTTTCTTTCGAGGTTTTGACATGGTTGTATCTGGAATTTGAACTTGTTTGGCAAGGAGTTGGTTCTGATCTGATGTCATGTTTTGATATTGGACTTGGTTCAATTGTTCTGACATGTTTGAAACTTGGGTTGGTGTGTGTTGCAACCTTTGAATGTTTGGTTGTGGTTGTTGGCATTGATATGTTGGTTGAACTTGTTGATATTCCACCATTGGTTGAACTATTTGTGGACATTGTATAGTTGGTTGGACATATTGTTGAAATTGAACCATTGGTTGTGTTGGTTGGACTATTGGTTGTGTCTGTTGGAAATGTTGGAACTGTTGAACCATTGGTTGTGATGGTTGAAAATCTGATTGATAGTAAACACATTCTTGTTCTTGATGTGGAGGCACATAATGTTGAAATTGATGTTGTCTCTTTTCTTGAAATTGTTTCATCATCTCTATTTGGGAGAGGAGAGCTGGTATGTTTGATCATTCAAGAAGAGATCTTACATCAATTGGCTCAATCTTTGGATTTTGACCTAGAAATTTTTGAAACATTTTGGACATTTGTGATCTATTCTTCTCAATGTTTTTCACTCTTTGTTCCAAAATCTCATTTTCTTGAGCTAGTTTCTCCTCTAGTTTTTGTATTTGGAGACTTGTTTCATCATAAAAAGTTTGATCGATATTGCCTTGTTGTTGGGTTGGATATAATTGTGATTGCCTTGGATTAAAATTCGATTGCATTGTCGGTTGATACGTCAAACTTTGTTGCATCATTGGTGCCTTGAACCTTGTTTCAATAGACATGTCACTATGCAATGTTTTTGGGATTTTTTGATTTTAAAAGGATGATGTATGATATGCACCTAAATGCAACCTAAATAGATGAAAATGCAATCTATGGCAAGAATGCAACCTATGTTTTTGTTATTTTATTCAAGATTTGGACAAACTTTTTGGAATGCAAGCCTAAAGACTCAAACTTGGGAAATTGAAATGAAGTCAAGACCTTAAAGGACAAAAGGACCAAGTGACAAAAGGACAAAATGACAATGTCTCCCCTATATGCTTGGATACTAAGCTAGGTTTGACCAAATGACACTGATGACAAAAAGACAAAAGTTTGATAAGGTCTAGACTTCTTAACAATGACTTAGGGTTTATCAAAGATTTGGATTACTCAAGTATGACAAAGCCTAGTTTTGAAACTATATGCAAAGGGACAATTACTATTCAAATGATCCTAATATGATATGATAATGCCCTAAGCTTAATGAAGAGACCTAGGGTATACAAATGTGACCTAATGTTATGAGGACAAGGATGCAAATGTAAATGTATGACAATGTCAACCTAAGGCAAAACCTAAGGTTGAATTATGAAATGGTATTACTCTAATGCAAGAAGACACATGCAAATGGATGACCCTTATTGATATGCAAAGGATTATGACCTAGGTGAAACCTAACCTTGGTACTTGACAATGAATTTGCAAAATGCAAACCTAGGGTGAACCTAAACCTAAGTGACATGAATGTTGAGACAAGATTTTGGAAAATGTTTGACAACCATGTTTGAAGGTGTTTTGAACTTTGTTGAATGAAATACTCTTGTGTTTGACCTTGTTTTGAATCAATCTGCCTTGTTTTTGAAATGAGACACAACTCAACTTTTGACAAGCAAAGAAGACAAGATATTTTAACTTAGACTCAAGACAATCATGCTCATTCACACATTTCTTATGGTAGGCAAGGGACAGTAGGTACTTGAGAGGTAGACTCGTTATGAGATTCAAGGAGAATACATAGATGCTTGACCCCACAGGCTCCCCTCCACGGCACTCACTTCTCAGGGCAGCCAAGCATCAGTCCCCATGGAAATCTCCCCATGGCGAACTTATTATCTCTTCCAAGTATCCGAACTCCTCCTTCTCAAGCAACTAGAAGGATTTTTAGCCTCTAAATACAAGGTGTTTAATAAGGATTTATGTTAATCGTTACTCCTTGGTGTCACGCAAGCATGATTGAGACATAATCCCACCAAGATACCAAACAAATGTAGTCGTGCAAGCACAATTTAGACCATGAGGCCCTACTTAGATGTTGATATGAGAAAGAGTCCAAGGGTCATCACTTCCCAAGTAACTACAATTCCCATGTAACCCTTCCTTCAAAGCTTTCACCCATTAGGTATTTATTTATAGTGAGTTAGAATGCCCAGGTACTCTGGTTGTGCTCACTTTGGGTCGTTCCCTTCTCACGATTGTCACTTGCTTGCAAAAGAAAGCAAATGGTCAGGAAGGCAGGCCCTCTAAAGGTAACAAACAATCTAAGACATGAGAATGGTATCGAAGATCTGGATTTCTGATCACCCTAAGAAGGATGAGAGCATACTCTCCTACTCCAATGTCAAACTCAACAATCAAAATGAAGACATGTTCATTCCATCCTACTTAGCAAACATACTAGGTGCCTAGTTATGAATCACAAACACAATGTTTGGTTGAAATATAAGGCAACCTGCAAAATCACTAAGTTAGGAGTTTGATTTGTTTGGTCTTTGACTAGCAAAACTGCATAAGATTTGTTAGTAGTTTCATTTGTGTCTTCACCATGCATAATGCCAAGGTTTTGCATAGAGAATCAGTACCAAAGGAAACCAGAATGCAAAACAAAGTAATTTGCAAGTAAAAACACTGATTTTCACCTCTGTTTCTGGCCTTACATAGGTGTAGAATGTCTTACATAGGCATAGGATGCACATAGGTGCAGGATACCTTACACAGGTGCAGGATACCTTACACAGGTGCAGATCCCTTCTACACAAGTGCAGTATTTTTTTTATTTTTTTTTTACACAAGCGCAGAATGCATTGACACAAGTGCAAAACCCATAAAGATGTGCCTGGGTACCTTACACAGACGCAGAATGCCTTGACACAGGTGCAGAAGTGCCTAGAAAGGTTTGAATTGCTCTGTTTCTTGGATTTTTCACCTGCAAATCAGCTCAAAAGCACTCAAAAAAATTGTTAAGCGGTTAGATGGTTAGTTCACATTGGGTTCACCAATTAATGTATGATAGGAAATGTGGAAATCATCAAAGCAATAAGAACATTAGCCTAGCTCAATCACGAAAACTAAAATGCAGTGATAACAATCCTAAAAACATTCAATAGAGAAAGGGAAATAACACATTCAAATGCAAATGCAAACTAATGCAAACGTGAATGTCTCCTCCAGAAATCTCCATTGTCCTTCTTTCTCCTTCAAAAAGCTTTGTTTTTGTGGATCTCACCTTCAAGTGCATAAGTATAATGTGAAAGCAAGATTGACAAGACGGGACGACAGGATAAGGGTACTAGAAGCGTGATTGATTCGGCCAGGGCCTTTGATTGAAGAAATTCATCCAATTTATAGACAAATTGGAGAAAAGATCAGATTAGCATGAAAGTGATTCAAATGGAAATTCAAATCAAGAATAGCAAAATTATGACAAGTGTATGACAAATTGCTATGCAAGGATTTATGACAATTTATGACAAATTGCTATGCAAGAATTATGACAAGATTTTGAAATAGAAATAGACATTTAGGAATTTAGGAGAAATTAGAAAATTAGGTTAGAAATGATGACTTGGAATTTAGGAAATTGATGAAAATTAGGTAAATTAATTAATAATTTCTCATTCATTAATTAATTTACAAAAATAGGAGGAATTAATTAGCCAATTAAATAAACACTTAATTGTGACAAGAAGACTTAGGATAAATAAATAAATCATTTATCCTAAAGAGAAAAGGAAGAGAAAATGACAAACAAGGTTAAATGAATAAAATCATGAAACCCTAGAAGATAAATTAGAAATGTAAGGATGACAATTAGGTCTTGATGTAAGATTGATTTGATGTCGATTCGATCATGATTTTGAATTGATAAATGATTTGATTGATAAATGCGCCAATTAACGAGGAACAATGACTAATTGATCCAAATTGACATGATTGAGAAAGACGACGATCGATGACAAATTGATCGCAAGACGACAAGATTGAAAATGACAACGAGCAATGACAAATCGATCACAAAATGACATAATTGAAAATGACAACAATCGATCACAAATCGATTGCAAGATGACAAGATTGATAAGAGAACAAAACCCTAATTAGGATTGATGATGTCCAAAATGATGACAAATGAGCACGCACATTGATGCGATAGGATAAGATTGACCAAAATCATGACTGAAGATTGTTGTCGACAAGACCAAATTTGAGAGCAAGATAAATGAAGAATGCAGAAGAAGGACTCGATGCTCGCAAATGATAAAGACCAAGTGCGTGACATAGAAGAAATGTTAATACGACGCAAAAAAACCTAAAATAAGGCAATGCGCCAATGTTAAAGTATGACTCCGCAAGCGTTGACCATTTTTAGATGTCTACACTTGGTAAGTGTAAAATGACCACGCAAAAGCTTTAATTACACAATATACCTTATCGGGCTTCATGCAGTTAGGTTAGAAAACATTAAATGCACTCAGTACCACTTCCTTTTTATGCTTTTACCAAGTAGCCAGACTTCATGTATTTACCGACGAGATAGGCTTCCAAAAGACTTGATAAAAATTTCAAATTTCCTAATGCATCTTTAGTTATGCATATTTTGAATTAAGTATATGATAAAATAGGAACTGTTAAGATTTAACCTTTGAGAGAATGTTGTCCCTTCACACCTTCACCGATTAATTTGGAATAGGTGCACCTAACTCGGTAGATAAGGTGCTTTCTTCATTTGACGTGCAATTTCCTTCTTTTTCCAAATCATCTGTAATTTGCCTTTTATTTCTTCAGTGTCTCCTCTAGGTTGATCTTTGCAATCTCTAGCCAAGTGTCCAACTTTGTGACAATGAAAACATGCCATACCAGGATTTCTCCATGATCTTCGGTTGTTCATTACAAACCTTATAAAGAAGTTGGCATTTATATGTCCATATCTTCCATAGCATTCACACCATATCCTTGTATTGTAATCCCATGGTACTACAGAATACTATCGGTTAGGATCTGTGTGAGTTCGGTAGCCTCTAGTATTTGCTCGGTGTGCAGACCACATATAGTTCTTTTGCTTAAACCAACACTTCTCGGTACTATGTCCATATCTATTGTACTTTTTACAAAACCCTTTGAATTTTTCCATCTGATAATTGCTAGCAGACTTTGTCCTACATTGGTTATATGTGTGACCATATTTATTGCAATTGTGACAATAACCATTAGACCTAGTGACATTCGGTTGCTTACCTTTTCTGATTTGGCACATGTTAGCAATATGTCCTTGTTTTCCACAGTAGTTGCAAATAAGTTTCTTTCCTTTGATGTTTTTCTTGTTTCCAGCTTGCTTTGATGATTCTCCTCTCTCGGTAGTGTGGATTCCCTTCTCGGTAGAATCTTTTCCTTTGTAACCGAGTTCTGCAACTTTGTTGGGTCTTTTTGTATTTAGTTTCTCATCCAACATCTTTGATGCTTCATAACTCTTTTTCAGTGTTTCTTTGGATTTCTTCTCTGTTTCAAGTTCATCGGTCAGCCTTGATACTTCAAGTTTCAAGGCTTGATTCTCATCATCTTCCAAATTTTCTTTATGATGTGCATAACCCAATTGATCTGACAGATTTTGTTGGATCCCATTCAACCTTGTGATTTCATCATTCTTTTCAGATACCAATGCTTCAAGCTATTGTTTTTCTCTTTCTAGATCTCTTACTTTATCCTCGAATGTCCTCAATGCATCCAGATTTTCAGTCATCTGTGTGCTAAAATGTTCATGTCCTCTTTTCATTGCTTTTAGCTAATCAATCAATGCTTTATTCTTTTCCTTCAGTTCTTCAATCATTTCTTCAGTCTCTTCATATATACTATTCTTAGATGATGTTTCAATTTGTTCCACTAACTCTTAAGAGTCCTGTAAATCATCAGATAATCTTCTTCTAACTTTCAGAGATTTTTGCATTTGTTTCTGCATGTCAGCAATCACTTGATTAGCATGATCCAATTCATTTTGAAGATTCACAATTCTTCGAGATTGTCTATAGCCTTCCATTGATAGGATCTTTCTCTTTAGGATATTAAACCCTTTTCCAAGATTGAAGCTCTGATACTAATTGTTAGGCCCAATATGGAAAGCTAATGTACTGAGAGGGGAGGGGTGAATCAGTACTTCAAATCTTTCTTCAATAATAACTTTTCTGTTATGTATAAACCAAAAACTGATGTAACATAACATAAAGCTAAAACAAATAAATAGTAATCATACATGACTCACTCCATAACACATATATTTTGGTTACAAGAAACTCTTGGTTAGAGAGAAAAACTGCAGTGGGGATGGCACCCACAACTTCACTAATGCAATAATAAAGGTTGCTCAGTTAGAGCTACATGTTTAGCTATTTCTGATAGCTTACCCTATTAAGAGTATCAAGATCATTAGATCTATCTTGCTAAAGGATTTTACAACACTTATTCTAAATGCTGCACCTGGTTAAAGGCTTTACAATTTATAAACTTTGTTAGAGTCTTTTACAATGTTAAAGGTTTCTCTTATAACTCAAAATATTACAATAAAATCTTTACGAATATCTACAACTTCACATCTAAAATGTTATAGCAGATTCTATGTGCTCAAAATGAGATTACCTTGCTTATAGCATACCTTGGTAGTCCATAAAGTAACTCGGTAAACCCTTTTGTTTACTCTGTTCCTTGACTATTCTCTGAAATCCTTCTCGGTGACCTTTGTGTCTCTAATAGTCACAATACTCAGTGCTTCCTTATCTATCACACATGTATTGCTTCATATATCCCTCTATTTGATCTTTAATTCATGTTGTATAAATAGATCTCTTATGTCGGTGATCTAGTTCATTGCTTCGATCTTACAAACATGATTTATCAAATGAATAACCATACAAAATATTTCATTGGATAGATGACCTCAAGATCATACAAAATCTTTAAGGTGCAATTTCCTAAGTGATAATGATTCCCTGCTCCTCAATCTTGTAGCACGTTTCCCATGTGTGTCTAGGTTCAATGAATCTGGTAACACGTTTCACTCGGTGTGTGTTAACTTGGTATATCATTTTTGCTGCTCGGTAGACACATTAGTGATACTCGGTAGATAGCTCAGTGTATACTAGGCTCTATGACTACTTTCTTCTATAACCAACTGCTCTGTGCTTACCGACTGAATATTTTGGTAGTAGTAACCGACTAGTTTATATAGAATGACTTTGGACATAAAACTAATGGCAACTTAGTAAGTAGTAACAATAAGTGGTAAGGGCAGGTTTGAAAGTGCTTGAGAGACCTCTGAGACTCTACTAACTTCTTCTGGAAGTGTGCCCTTATACTACACCAAATCTACAACATTGAAGATGGGAGATAAAGCCATATCATCGGGTAGGTCTAACTTGTATGCATTATTGCCATACTTGGCCAAACATTTGCAAGGACCTATCTTCCGCATATGAAGCTTAATAGGGACACCTTTCTGAAGCCTTTCTTTGTTCAAGTAAACCATCACTATGTCCCCAATTGCAAATTGGATATCCTTTCTTTTCTCATCTACTCTTTCCTTGATTCTTTGAGTGGTGTCTAATAGGCTGTCCTAACCTGCTCATGAACCTCTTGCATGGATTGAGCCATGTATAAGGAATGTCCACTCTTCTGCCCCATCTTTCCAACATCTCTAAGCTCCAAAACACCTCTAGGATGAAGGCCATACACAATCTCAAAAGGAATTTTACCAATGGACCTATTCACATTGTCATTGTAGGCAAACTCAGCTTGATGGATGATCTGATCCCAAGATTGTCTATACTCCTTTGTCAGACATCTAAGAAGGTTTCCAAGTGTTCTATTGACCACCTCAGTTTGGCCATCCGTTTGGGGATGATAGGCTGAACTGAAAGACAAGTTAGTACCCAATCTCTGCCACAAAGTCTTCCAAAAATGACCAATAAACTTTGCATCTCTATCT
Organism: Cryptomeria japonica; assembly: GCF_030272615.1. NCBI lineage: Eukaryota > Viridiplantae > Streptophyta > Pinopsida > Cupressales > Cupressaceae > Cryptomeria > Cryptomeria japonica. Next base: position 732,880,087 of record NC_081412.1, read on the forward strand.
GATACAATGTTGATAGGTAAACCATGAATTCTAATAACCTCCTTGAAAAACAAGTGAGCAATGTGACTAGCACTATGAGTGACCTTACATTGAATAAAATGGGCCATCTTACTAAACCTATCTACCACAACATTGATGCTATCAAAACCTGATTTGGTTTTAGGCAAACCAACAACAAAATCCATACTTAAACACTCCCATGGCCGGTTTGGGATAGGTAAAGGCTAATAAAGACCAGCATTGGAGGAGGTACCCTTAGCTCTTTATAAAAATACACATTGTTCCACATATTTCCTGATATCTCTTTGCATCTTAGGCCAATAGTAAAATCTTTGGACAAGTTCCAAAGTCTTGTTCAAACCAAAATGTCCACTTAGGCATCCATTGTGCTTCTCTTGCATCAAGTTTTCTCTCATAGATCCTTTAGGAACACATAGCTATCCACCTTTGATTAAAAGTCCATCTTGTAAGGTGTAATTTGCATATTCATTATGAAAATGGTTTCCAAACTCTTGGAAAACCTTGTAGGCAATAGCAAAGTCTTCATCATCTTCATACAAATACTTGAAACTATCCACTCCAATACTTTTGAGTTGCACTTCTTGCACTGTTAGTAACCTTCTACTCAATGCATCAACTACTTTATTACATTGTCCTTTCTTGTGTTTAATGGTAATGGTATATGACTGTAAATACTCTACCCATTTAATATGCCTATGGTTCAACTTTTCTTGAGAGTTAAGAAACCTAAGAGCTTGGTTCTCATACCTCCCTTGATTGTCTCAAGCATGGGTGCACATATTTCACTAAATCCTCTGATGAACTTTCTATAGAATTGAGCCAAGCCATGAAAACTTCTTACTTCACTTGTTGTCTTATGTGTAGGCCAACTCATTATAGCTTCTATCTTAGAAGTATCCATCTTCAAGTCCCCTCTTGAGATTACAAACCCAAGATACACCAACTCCTGTTTCATAAACTTACATTTCTCCAAATTGATGGTTAGTTGCTCATCACATAGTTTCCTCAATACAATCTCTATATGCTTAAGATGTTCATCTTTAAAATTGCTAAAAATTAAGATGTCATCTAAGTAAACAACAAAAAATTTACCAATATAATCCTTTAGTACTTCATTCATTAGTCTCATGAATGTGCTAGGAGTATTTGTGAGTCCAAATGGCATAACAAGCCATTCATAGGGTCCTTTTGTGGTCTTGAAGGTTGTCTTCCATTCATCACCCTCCTTTATTCTGATTTGGTGGTAACCACTCTTGAGTTCTATCTTGGTGAATTATTCAGCACCTCCCAAACAATCCATCAAGTCTTCAATTTTTGGAATGGGAAATCTATACCTGGTAGTAATCCAGTTTATGGCTCTAGAATCAAAGAAAAATCTCCAAGTACCTCCCTTCTTTGGAGCCAAAATGGTGGATACTGCACATGGGCTGATGCTCTTTCTGATTAGTCCCCTATCTAAGAGTTCTTGTATTTTCTTAGATATCTCCTTGTTTTGATCGAATGTCATTTTATAAGTTGCCTTATTGGGCAATGAAGCATCGGGTATGAAATCAATTTGGTGGCTTATGGCACGTTGAGGAGGCAATTTTGTTGGTGTTCAATCACTAATAATGTCTTTAAACAAATTTAGGACCTGTTGCACTTCTTTAGGAATGCACACTTTCTTCTCTTTGTTGTCTTATTTGGGCTTTACTACAATGGAAAACCCCACTCCTCCTTCCTTGAGTGTGTTGATGGATTCTTTCTCACCAACTAGCAGCACATTAGAACCTTTTGATTTGCCCTCTACTTGATCACCTATGGACTAAATTTTGTAGGTGGTTCCATCCTTTTGAAAGGTATAAGCATTCTTCTCTCCATGGTGTATTTCTTTTCTATCAAACTGTCATGGCCTACCTAAGAGTAGGTGACAAGAATCCATGGGCAAGATGTCACACAAAATTTTGTCCTTGTAGCCTCCTATAGTGAACTCCACCCAAGTTTGTTCATTCACAAGAACATGGTGCCCCTTGTTGAGCCATGTAACCCTATAAGGATCACTATGTGGTATTCTTGGCAAATTGAGCTTACTCACTACTTCCTCTGACACTATGTTATATCTGGATCCTGAATCCACCACCACTCTACATACCTTTCCCATGATCTTACATTTTATCCTAAACAAGGATCTCCTTTGGCTAGGTTCCTCCTTAATCATCTCTTTAATCAAGACTCTTCTTATCATAAGGTTCTCTCCAACCTCTGAATCCAAACTCACTTATGATGCTTTCATGTTTGCTGCATCATCTTGAGCATAATTTACTCTCCTCTCACCTCCTTGGGACAAAGAAGACTTCTCAGGACATATATAGGCTAGGTGTCCAAGTTGATGGCAATTGTAGCACTTCATTGTGGCAAAATAGGACCCTCTTCCTGATCCACTAGACCTTCCTCTACTAGAGTTGCTAGATCCCCTTCCTCTATAGCTTCTCTTACTATTGGAATCCCCACTTTTCTCAACCAACGTGGATTCCCCTTGGGATATTTGGTCTACACTTCTTCCACCAAGGCTACCTCTTTGACCTCTGTCGTCTCTCCCTCTACCTCTACCTTTGTTGCTTTGCCCTTGTTTCTTCTTGCTCTTTTCCTCCACCTTCAATGCCAATTGATAGCACTTATGCATGGTATTAGGACATAACATACTTAATTCCTCTTGAATATTCCACCTCAAGCCATTCAAGTATCTATCTACCTTGATGCTCTCACTCTCTACCACCTTGGATCTCAAACACAACTTCTAAAATTCCTCAGTGTAGCTGCTCACATCCAAGTCCTTTTGTCTCAATTTTTGTCTCCTCTTGTGCAATTGGATCTCATAATCTTCTGAGGTGTATGATTCTTTCACCTTGGCTAATATTACTTTCCAAGTGGTTATTGGGTTCTTACCCTCTTTTTGCCTCTCTTCTTGGATGAATTTCCACCAAGTCAAGGTTGCTCCTCTTAATATAGACTTGGCCACCTTCACCTTTTGTGCCTCACTAATTCCATCGCATTTAAATTGATTCTCCAATCCTTCAATCCATTCCATGACTACCTCAGGCTCCATTTTTCCACAAAAAAGTGGCACTCCTTCCAAGGATTTTCCTCCTAAGGCCTTGATTTCTCTAAGGAAAGGTTCTTCAAGTAGAATAGAGTTTGGTTCAGGTGTTTTATCCTCTTCTACAACTTCTTTACCCTTCCCTTCATTGACCTTGATTGTCACTTTCTCAGTTTTGTCTTCAACTACGTCTAGTTTGCTCTCCAATTGTAGTAATCTTTCCCTGAGGAGTCTATTATCTTCCTCTTGGTCTTCTACCTTCTTGGCTAACTTTTCATTGGTCACCATCCTTATACTATTTTCTCCTACTGATTCAATGTCTATCATGTACTAGCTTCTTCCCAAATCTTGGTTGCTCTGATACCACTATGATGGGGAGGGATACTCAAAGAGAGTAATTCCTTTTCCAAAAGGAAAAGAAGTCATGTCTTAGTGGGATCCCTTCATTTCACACTGGTCTATTAACCAAAATAAAGATCCCAACTCTCTAGGATTTCTCCCAATCAATATGTGCTCATTGGTTGCTCAGGCATGGTTGAGATTCACAAGGGTAAATCCAACCTTACTCTATTAGGCTCCTAGCATATGTTTGCAGGGGTTTTAGTAGGTGTCCATAAGGTTTTACAATGCCAATCAATTGGTTTTGTGTTTGGGTTTCATCCATTTCTCCATCGCTCTTTCCTTTTCCTATTTTCTAGGCCTGGTAGCCCTAAAGCCCCAATTAGCCCTACCTAACTGGTTTTTGAGGGATAACTCCAAATTATTCCAAAGAACCAGACAAACTCATTTTTGTTCCAAGCACCCTTTTGGGATAAATTTAAGATTCATGAAGTGAGGAAACTCAGTCTGACCGTATAGGTATAGAACCCAAAAATGGCTTGTTTTGAAGGGTTTTAGGCTCTTTTTGGTCTTCTTCCAAGGTTTTAGTGTCTTCCCTGATCTTCCACACCTAAAAAATCTTATATAGGCTCTACCACACCCCACTTTCTCATTCCAAACACTTGGCAAATCCAACCCTTTTCATCCCTGTAAGCACTTGCAAAATTTCAATCACTTTCTAACCAGGATATGATTGAGCTCGCCTAGGAAATGATGTCCAATGGACTTTCAATGACCTCCAAATCAAAATAAATACTATTTAGACTATAAAAAGGTTCCATGGCTTGATTCCCAAGGGTTATTGAGAGAAAATCAAAGGACTTCAAGCTGGAACCATGTTTAGGTCTCTCAAACCCTTGCTTAGACCGAGAGCTTTCAAAATCAAAAACTCAATTCAAACCTACAACAAAGAATAACTCAATTGCTTCTTGAGCACTAGAAAAACATATACAAAGAGAATATCAAAGAACAACAATGAAATCAATCCATGGAGTATGGACTGCTGCTCCAAATTTGAGAAAGCACAAGGCAAAACTTGGAAAATTGGTCTTCAAAATGTATTATGATGTACTCTAGGTGTTCACCAACCTCATTACATTCATACTCAAGAAATTTATATGTCATTTTGGTCCTAACTAACTCTCCATCAGTTTCTTAACCAACCCATTGCTCAAAGTTGCAAAAAGTTGCTCAAAGTTGCAAAATGTTGTCAAGCAATTTTGACAACTTTTGCCAAAAAGTGCATTTTTGCATTTCATGCTTTGTTTCTCATTCTAAACCACCTAGGATGACTAAAAACCACTAAAATGACATGTCTCAATTCCAAATAAGGCTTTTCAAGATGTTTTACACCAAAATGCACATTTATGCCATTTTAGGCTTACAAGGGCTTACAAGCCAAAATTGAGTAAACACATTATCTCATTGGCATCCAACCTACCAATGCATATCACAAAAACTTGTCACAAATAAGCTACCCTATATGAATAAATTTATAATCAACTCTTCAATTTACTCTAACACACAAGGCTTCAAACCAATAAAAATCGATACTACTATTTATATACAGTTGAGATATATATTTGAACATTTAACTATCAAATGATAAAAGATAATATTGAGAGTAGAAAAAAATTAATTGAAGATTGATAATGTAAAATTTGGTAACATGACAATAATATCTCAAAAAAAAAATTATGAGACCAAATTAGAATTGAAAGAACATATACAAATGCTATATGTTAATATAAAATACATACTTTGACCTCTCTAATCTCACCAAGTTTAATTTAGTACACCTAATACAATCTCCCACAAAAAATGTTCAGTAATAGATGAGATGGAAGTTATATCTAGTGTCACAAATTAATGCTTAAGTGACCTCTTAGTCTATGAAATTGAAATTACTAAAGATAACATGAAATTTACATGAAAGTGTAACTTAAGATCTTGAATTCATTAAAACTTTATTTGCTCAATTTAATGAGGATTTGTAAATCCAAGTAGCCAACATGCCACAAATTAAATAGATGCTTCAAATCATTTTAAATTATTTTTCTCCAAAATTATTTTGGATAAGGTACATCATGTCATGTTAATGGAGTGGTTTGAGATAATCTAAATCTAAGAGTTGAAGGATGATAATGTCACAACAACAGATCTACCATGGATGTTCATGATTTGGTTGGTGATGGACTTGTAAAGCACTGAGAAGGGGGGGTGAATCAGTGACACCAACAATAGTACCACTTTAAACACTGACTGGTAGATAAACTTAACAAGTTTGTTAAACAATATGCATGCAATAAAAAATGATATAACAACATCTACAATAAGTAAAGCATCCACCATAACACAAGTGTTTATATGTGGAAAATCCAAATAGGTAAAAACCACGGTGAGATGGGACTCACAAGATAACTATCTACAATAATAGATAATTGACCGATTAGGGTCTACAAATGCTCTGCTAGGAGCGAATCCTATTAAAGATCTCAAAGCTTAGTGAAAAGCTATACCCTATAAAAGGTAGTACCATGTAAGGAGTAACCTCGGTGGAGGATTTCTAAATCCAAACTAATGTATCACTTGGTTAGAGGATTTGAACAATGAAGCTTGTTAGAGCTTACCTGAATAGGGGATTTGAATGTTGCAGTGATTAGAAAACAACAGGTGATGTGATCTAGTGATAGCACAAATTGCTTGTATAGATCCTCTTTTTTGCACTTAACTCCTCTTTACCAACATACTCCGCGACTTAACACTTCTAATTCATTGTGATGTCAATATATAGACATTTTAGATTTCATGTCGGCCTCTAGAAATCATAACATAATTACCTAGGTGCAGTGTATCTGGTCAAGTGATCATAACTCATCATAAAAATATTGCCAAATCTTGTCGGTGAGGATAATTCATCACACAATCAACAAATACCGATTGGAACAATCAATACCAGTTGGAGTTAAAACATATAAACCATTGTCCTTGATGCTCTTGTGATAATCTCTGTTGGATCTCCATGTTGTTGTCGAGTCATGTTGATCTACTAGTTGTCTCCTATGCATATATCGAGTGTCACCAAGTACCGATTAGAAATAAACCTCTAGTATACCGTTTGTAGTATAAACTACTTTGAAGGTACATATGAATATATGTGTGTGTATGTGTTTCATCAATGACAACAGATGATGAATTGATTACAATCATCATCAAGCCAACAATCTCCCTCTTTGGCATTGATGGAAACACTTAGAAAATTTTACAATAATACTAATAAGTGTGCTTACAAAAAAAATATACACATATACACATACTCCACCTTACTACATACATCATACAAAATTTTCAAAAACACACATACATATTTGTACTCCCCCTTTGACAATAATGCCAAATTGAAAAGAAAAGAAAAAAAAAATATATATATATATATATAGAAAGGTTTGTATCAAAACGTTTTACATATACAAAAAAAACTTGAAAAACTAAATCAAGATTCATGCATTTGCAAGTCGCATGAAAATAACTTTAAAGTTCCTCTTCAACTGTGATAAGGCATGTTTCCATGTTTCCAGCACGTTCTCAGTGTACTCAAGTGTAGACATAATCTATGTATGGAACTCTCCCATGGAATCAAGTGTACAGGTTTTTGGAGTAGCTAAAATAGCTTTTGCATTCATGTAGGCTCTTTGCAGCATGTCCACTTGGGATGTGAGTAGACTCTTCAATTCCTTTAATGATCGGAGTCTTTTTTCTTTCTCAAGATCATAGGTATCCAACCTATTGTGCAAATCATCCACAGATTTTCTAAAAGAAAAAATAGAGTCTTGGAGTGGTACATATGCATTGCATATCTTTTCTATCTCTTGCTCTGTTTTAGTTTGCCTTTTAGTGATATCAGATTAAAAGAATGAAACATTAGAAGTAGAATCAAGATATCTTCCTCCTGTTTCAATATCTTTACTTAACAAATCTTTATTCAAAGATAGAGCAAGTTTCCCTGTATCAATTGCTTCCATAAGCTACTCTCCATGTCTCTTCCTATAACTCTTTTCAGCATAAGTTTGTGTTACTTCTTCAAGTGACTTAATTTGGTCAAATGCATCAACAACCAGTTGACCAAGTTTGCTAATAGGGGTTGGCAGATGTCCTATAGAAGTTTATGGTCGTAGACTTGATAAAATATCTACTGCATTCTGAATTGTTTCAACTTCCATTCTTTTCTCTTTGAGTCTCTTCTTGTGAGCTCTAGATTGCATGACAGTTCCAATCTTCATCATTTCAGATGCACTCATATTATCAACAATTATAGGCCCTGATATGCCTAATGATTCATCATCATCTTCATCAGTCTGTTGAATGACTAATTCTTTTCCCAGTTCAAAAGATGTTACCTTAACAATTTCTTTCTCTTGTCCTTTCTCCATTTCTTGTTCAGAAGTCTATGTGTCAACATTTTCATTAGATTCCTTTTGAATGTTCTGTGAAACCGGTGGGGATTGGGGTTTCTCAGGTTGTTCCTTTGCAGGTGGAACATTCACTCTTGGTTGAGTTGTTGATTTCTCAACTAAAGTAACTTGTAAAACAGTGATTTGAGGTGGTTGCATATCTGGTACGATGATGTCTCCAGATAGATCTATTGTATCCTGAATATCATAAAAAACTTGGATGATAGTGTCATTCTTCTTCTTGATAGGATAGACCACATCAGCTTGCACAATTTCTTCTTCATCCATTTCAGGTCTATCAACAATATCTTGTTCATCCTTAGAAAAATGTTTAAGATCTTCTGAGTGTTTGATACTACGAGCAATGTGATGAGTCTCAGTCTCAACAGTTTGCACTTTTCCATTGATCAACTTCAATCTTCTTGATTTGTAAGGAAAATTAACTTTATACTTATCAACCAACTCATTCAACTCATCCTTTGACAATTCAGGAAAATATTGTACAAATACATCATCTATGATTCCTTTTTCTTTCTTTATTGCTTCCTCCCATTTATTTAAAAGAATAGTATACAAGGAATTAGAGATGTATTTTTCAAGATCATGTGGTAATCTATTGTAATGACACAAATGATTGATTACCTGTTGAATGATTTTCTCATTTTCTTCTTCAGTGAAAGAATCAAAATGTTCTTTGACATTGTCAAATCTATTTCTCCCTAATGTTTTCATTGTCCTCTCAAAGGTAGTCTCAATCTTGTAAGTTGAAATATCAAAAGGCATAGTTGCCTTTGGCACTTCCTTCATTTGCTTTTCTACTCTACCGGTAGCTTTCATCTTCTTGGGTTCTTCCTCAGTGTCAGTGCCTTTAGATTCTTCTTGGAGAATTAGTCTTCGACCTCTTTTCTTAGATGCATTCTCCTTCTTTGCATTAACTTTAGGTATCGTTTCCTTTTTGGTTTGGACACTTCATGTCACTCTTGTATTTTTTATCACCGGAGGTGCTTGCTCAACCTTATTTTTCTTACCTTTATCACTCATGGTAGGAACAATACTAGTTCCGGCTTGTGTAGTCTGATCTTCAACAACATTCAATTTTGCCTTCTTTTTATCCTTTGGAGATGCTAGCAGGTTATTAGCATAACCAATCAGTAAGTCATAGTTGACCTCATAACTCATATCTTCCATTTCTTCTTCTCTAGGCTCAATTGCCTCCATTAAACAGAAATCAGTGGTAATTGTAAAAACAATGTCCTTAGCAAAATGTTTTACCACATCCTCAGGCAATCTTAATATCATGATCATTTTCTTCTAAAACTCGTTGAAGTATTTTTTCATTGCAGCAAAAAAGGTGTTCTTCACGGCCTTGATACTATTCTTAATCTGGGTAGATACCGATAGATCCTTAGACCATTCAAGATCACCATTCCTGGTAGGAAATTCTGGAAATAAAAGAATAGACTGATCAATGACTATCCAAATTTAAACTTTAGACTATTGTCCTTCTTGATAAACTAAAAATTTAACATTAATTGGCTCCTTATAGCCTCACATAGGTCATAATTAGCATTTTTTGTTATCATCTTGTAAGTAGTATGCACCGCTACTGATGGAACACTATTTAATCTACTAGAATAAAATACCTGGTAGCCTATAACCGTAGCTACCAATTTTACTGTTGGGTCCCTGATGTTATTGACAGAAAAAGAATGCTTATCAGATGTTGATCTGGTTAGAGTGTATTGTTACTACTTATCAAGTTGCCATTAGTTTTATGTTCAAAGTTATTCTATATACTCTAGTCAGTTACTACTACTGAAATATTCAGTTGGTATGAACAGTCTAGTCAGTTATTGAAGAAAGTAGTCTCAGAACATAGTATACACCGAGTTGTCTACCGAGTATCATTTCATGTCTACCGAGCAGCAAAGATGACACACCGAGTTGTTATACACCGAGTGAAACGTGTTACCAGATTCATTGAACCTGGACATACACATGAAAATGTGTTACAAGAACGAGGAACATCTAACCGTTATCACATTGGAAATTGCACTTAAAGATTGTGTATGATTTTAAGGTCATCTAACCAATGAAATATTTTGCATGGTTATTCATCCGATAAAACATGTTTGTAAGATTGAAGCAATGAAAGAATCACCATCATAAGAGATCTATTTATACAACATGGATTAAGATCAGAAATATACATGTAGATGACAGAAAGGAAGATATATGAAGCAAGACATGTGAAAGCACTAAGTGTTATGACTATTACAGAGACACAGAGGTCACCGAGAAGGATTTCAGAGAACAGTCAAAGAACAGAGTAAACAGAAGGGTTTACCGAGTTACTATATGGGTTACCGAGGTATGCTATAAGCAAGATAATCTATTCTGAGCACATAGAATCTGCTATAACATTCCAGATGTAAAGTTGTAGATATTTGTAATGATTTATTTTAATATTTTGAAGTTGTAAGAGAAACCTTTAACAAGGTAAAAGACTCTAATCAAGTCTATAAATTGTAAAGCCTCTAATCAGGTGCAACATTTAGTTTAAGTGTTGTAAAATCTTTTAGCAAGGTAGATCTAACAGATCTTGTTACTCCTAACAGGGTAAGCTAAACATGTAGCTCTAACCGAGCACTCTTTATTATTGCAGTAGTGAAGTTGTGGGTGCCATCCCCACCACAGTTTTTCTCTCTAACCAAGAGTTTCTGTGTAACCAAAATATATGTGTTATGGAGTGAATCATGTATGATTGTTATCTATTTGTTTTAGCTTTATATTATGTTATTGCACTATTCGGTTTATGCATAACAGTAAAGTTATTATTGAAGAAAAGTTTTGAAGTACTAATTCACCCCTCCCCTCTCAGTACATTAGCTTTCCATATTGGGCCTAACATGTATACTGTCTCTTTTGAAATAGGCCTCAGCACAAGTACTTCATCGGTTGTGTAAAAACCAATTACAACTTGAATAGATTCCTTGGTTATAGTATGAGTCCTTTCTAAATACATGTTTTCTCCATGAACTCGACTCAAAATAATTCAGATATGTTCTTCTTCAAAATCTTCAAGAAAGTAAGCTGCGTTATGAAAACCTTTTTCATAAACCCTAATATATTATGTTTGAATCTTCTCATTCTCATCACAAAGGGATTTTAACTTGGAATATATCGACAATGATCCTAAATCCTCAATCTTGCAGTCAATGTAGCTAGACAAATCTCCTTTCACTACAACACCACTTGGAACTTGTGATAAAGCATTGTAAGACACAATTTGTTCTATTTCAACAACTTCCATAGGTTTAGATGTAATCATTAATCTCTCTACTAGTTTAGAAGATGATGTCATTCCAGATAAACTAGATTCGAAGCAATATTTTTCAAATAAATACCTTATTTCACCCACGCTGCCTCTTTAACTAATTGAATTCTCAAGTTAACACCAATTTAGTCTTCTACAACCTTCAAATTTACTTGATTACTCAAATCACAATGTAGCTTCGACAAATATCAGTCAACAATCCTTTCTCAGCTCTACAAGCACTCAAAAATTCTTTCTTGAATGCATTAGGGTAAAAATAACAAAGTGAAAACTCACTTTTATCCTTTTTACCTACTGCATTAAATGCTCACCCATTAGAATTACAAATCCTAATTACACCGCTTAATGATACATAGATGTAAAACTGGTTGATAATCGATTGACAAAAAGTTATCAAAATTTCATGCATACAAATTCTCTTACCGCTCATTCATTTTTAGAGGTCCAGAGGTGGATTTACCATTAAGTTCCCCTTAGCCATATTAAAAGGCTTAATTCACCAGTGTAGGATTTTCCACATTTGGTGAAGGAACAATTTCTTCTCTAGGTGAGTCATCACTCTTCTTATTCCATATTCAATTCATTTCTTCTCTGGTTTCTTCAACATTAACTTTCTGCATTCCTTTTTTATCTTTAGAAAGGCTGACCGGTTTGCTCTTTCTACATCTACAAAATTTTGCCAAGTGTCCTTATTTGTGACATTGATAGGATGCCATACCAAATGATTTCCAAGGTCCTGCATTACCTCTCCTAGTTCTTCTTCTGCAATTCATAGCCATATGACCAAAGTTTTTATAGATGGTGCAAATGACATTTGTTACCTTTTCCATCTCAAATGGACTAAACCAGTTGCCGTAGGGTCTTTGCCAGTTCATGTTGACCCGGTTGTCAAAATTTCTCATGCAGTGGCCATTTGGTCTTGAATGCATATGTGGTATAGGATTATTTTCTCTATATTTGCATTCAATTGATCTATGTCCATACATTCTACATGTGAAGCAGTGACCTCCAAATTTCTTGGACACGTACCTAGCATTAGTATTGTAGCTTGCATTTCTATTAGGTTTGTCTCTACAAATATTTTCAATGTGACAAATTTTATGGCAAACAAAACAAATAGGTTTAAAGACCTTCTTATCGGTAGGATTTTTGACCTTAGGAGTAGATTTATTCTTAAGAGTGTTGCTCTTGGTACCAAAGGATTCACCTTTTTCAGATGTGTGAAAACCAAGTCCACGGGTATCAGCATTCATCCTTTGTGATTTAATTTGTTCATCCAGCAAGATAGAACTTTTGTTGAACTTCTCCAATTTCCCATTTTCTTTAGTGAGTTGTCTGGTGAGATCTTCATTATGTTTTGATAGGTTCTCTCTTACAGATGATGCTAATTCAAGATCTAGTTGTAGGTTCTTTTTTTCTTCTCTTTCTGCATTCAAATGCTCATGCAAGGTAGCATTCTCTTGCTTGATCTTGGCAATCTCATGATCTTTTTCTTTTGTGAGATCTTCAGCAGTTCTCTTGGCTTCCAGTTCCTGACTCATGCGGATAGTAAGACCTTATAGCTCTCTCCTCAGATTTAGCTTTTCACCATTTAGTTTTTCAACTTCCTCAGCTAAAGCATCAATATTGGCCTCATCTGAAGAACTATTATCAGATATTTATAATAGTTGTTCAGTTAGCTATCTTATTTTAACTTGAGAAACTTTCATTTTGACCCTTAGGGTTTCAAGCTCATTCCTACTAACCTCAATCTCTCTAGCCATCTCAAAGTAGCTCCTATCCCCCATGATAGCTTTAGGATTTTCTTCGAAGTGATTAGGCTTTAAGGAAGTTAGGCTCTGATACCAATTGATGGACTTGTAAAGCACTGAGAGGGGGGGGTGAATCAATGACACCAACAATAGTACTACTTTAAACATTGGCCGGTAGATAAACTTAACAAGTTTGTTAAACAATATGCATGCAATAAAAAATGATATAACAACATCCACAATAAGTAAAACATCCACCATAACACAAGTGTTTATTCATGGAAAACCCAAATAGGTAAAAACCACGGTGAGATGGGACTCACAAGTTAACTATCTAAAGTAATAGATAATTGACCGGTTAGGGTCTACAAATGCTCTACTAGGAGCGAATCCTGTTAAAGATCCCAAAGCTTAGTTAAAAGTTATACCCTATAAAAGGTAGTACCATGTAGGGAGTAACCTCAGTGGATGATTTTTAAATCCAAACTAATAGATCACCCGGTTAGAGGATTTGAACAATGAAGCTTGTTAGAGCTTACCCGGTTAGGGTATTTGACTGTTGCAGTGATTAGAAAATAACAGGTGATGTGATCTAGTGATAGCACAAATTGCTTGTATAGATCTTCTTCTACACACTTAACTCCTCTTTACCAACATACTCTGTGACTTAACACTTCCGCCTTTACACATAGCATATCACTTTTTCTCATACAAAAATAATTCATTGTGATGTCAATATATAGACATTTTAGATTTTATGTCAACCTCTAGAAATCATAACACTATTACCTAGGTGCAGTGTATATGGTCAAGTGATCATAACTCATAAGAAAAATACCGCCAAATCTTGTCGATGGGGATAACTCTATTAGATACTTGGTTAATCCCAAAGACACTGAGAGGGGGGGGGGGAGAATCAGTGTCTGGAAATAATAATTGAAATTATTAAACTGGTAAGAAAATAATAATGCAGTAAGGAGAAACAAAAGAATCAGCATCAATACACACCATAACACAGATATTTTGGCAAGGAAACCCGGTGAGGGAAAAACCTCAGTGGGATTTGTGACCCACAATATTTACTCACTGACCAATATGAATAAATATTACTCAGTACAATAGGGGCCTACACATGTAGGAAGGACAATTGCCTAGAGCTCACTGCTCAACAACAAAAATGGAGTCCCACTGACTACACAATTGGATGGTTAAATCCAATAACAATGTACTACTTCAAAATAGCATCTACAATGTTGGATTCAGTATCGATTTAAGCTATGTATGATACCTCTACCAAAAACCTTGCTAGTAAATTATTATGCTTACACAAAATAGTCTTCTCTCTACTCTACTTCTTATTCGCTCTCAAGATAAACACATCAAACTGCATATACAATTATTCGGTATCATATCCCTATCTTATCACATATACCGCTTACATACACACATTTCATTACCTACTTCTACTAACCAAATGACCTACAAGATCTCATACATATATGAGTCTTTACAATACATCATGTCAGTCATACAGTTACAATTTACATTACATAAACAATAATATTGCCAAGTCATCTTTGGATGTTGGTATGATCTGTTGTCGATGTAAAATGGATGTCGATGTGAATAAGACTTGTAGTATATGTCAGTGTTAGTAGGTGAAGTTTGTTGCTGGTTGAACCTGTGAAACCTTGTTGAACCTTGTTGCCACTTTGTTGTCATCAATGACAACATTTACCATTCTCATCTGAGTGTATAATGCCAACAATCTCCCCCTTTGGCATTGATGGCAACACTCATGAGAAAAATAAAAAAAATAAAATCCAAAACTGAAAGTGCTCCCCCTGAGAAAATCATCTCCTTATGTTCACTTGTCACCGTGCCTTACTCTATAAATTTTTCTCACTATACCACTCCCCCTTTGACATCAATGACAAAGGATGTCAAAAGTCTCAAAAAAAATTTCAAAAATTACCTAGACACCTGTAGTTTGTTATGTACAATCTGAAAAATATCCTCCAAAACTAAGTTAAGACCCTGCAGGAATTTTGTACTATCGGTAATTATTGCTTCAGTCTGCCTGATCATCCCAGTAAGATAGTGCATTTGTTGTTCTGGTGATCTGTCTCCTTGAATTGTTACCTTGGATAGCTCATTTTGGTGTGTTAATAGATTATCCTATCTTGGACCAAGTTTATTCTTTAACTCTTGGGTTTTCATCTTCAACCTTGCTTTCTCTTTTTCCAGATTTTCAATCTTTTCTTCATGAATAGCCATTTCCTAATCCAAAACTGATGTTAGTTCTGAAGAATCAATCATTTTATCTGTAATGTCATCAATCTCTTTCTGAGTTTTCATGATTTGTTCATCAATATCTTATGTTAAATGATCAGGTTTACAAGCTTCCCTGTACAATTCCTTATATTCCAAAATAGTGGAATTCAATGTTGGTAGCAATGAATCAATCTGCTGATTACAATCCTTTATTGTTTTATCAAAGAATTCTTCCTTTTCTTTATTTACTCTTCCTGAATAGTTTCCTAATTTATTTTATCTAAAGACTAAATGTTAGAAGAAATGAATTTGGACAATGTGTCCAATTTACCTATTGAGCCAGCAATGTGATCTACCTTGCACGTTGGTGCAATCATTTGCAAAATCGGTAGAGATTCATCAATAGCCTTAAATTCTAAGGCATTGAATTTAGTTATCTTCTTTATTGAATCCAATAATACATCAGTGACAATTGTCAGTCTGAAGTCCACAGTAGAAGTATTGGGAGAAGTGATAGGCTTTGCATTAAGTTTCTTCTCTTCTCCAGATACTTGTTCAGCCACCTTAATCACTTCCTTATTCTCATCCTTACTCTCATTCTTATTCTTTGCTGATTTAGATTATGTTTGTTCTTATTCTTTTTCTATCGGTATCTCAATATTCTATTGAGTGTCAATTGTGATAGATTCTGATTTCTTTTCCTCAGCAATTTCCTTATCCATTACAATATTGATGTCCTGAGTGTCAACATTCATTGTGAATAGAATGTTTGACTCAGGATCAATATCATCTACTTTCACTTCCTCTGGCATCTCTTTAGACTGATTCTGCATATCTACCGGTATCTCTGCTACTGCCAGTGGGGTGTCCTGTGTCGATGGGGGTAAGTTATATTCTATTGTGAAGTCGAGTACACTGCCAACCTTATTCTTGCCTTTACCTCCTTTTTGGTATACCTTAGTAAAAGATTTGTCGACCTTTTGTCTTTCTTTTTCTTCTCTTTTCTCTTTATCCACAAAAAAATAGCCCATTTATCTATTGTTTCATCTACTATCTCTTTTATTTTGCTGGCCATGAGGCTTACTTGGCGGTGACCACTTGCAAAAATAGTTATGTTAGCTTCAACTATCAATTCATCAATTTCTTGTTTAGATTAACTGGATGAATATCCAATAGTGCTTCAACTTTCAATTTCTTATCAAATTCTATAGTAGACATTCTCTTAGCTTCAAGTCTCAAATATAAGTCATCAGGGAGAACATCAATGACTTCAATAAGAACTTTCTTATATATATATATCTAAGTATAAAATTATACGCTCTTCAATAGTGTCTTTATCAGAATCTTTGAAAGAATGATAGAACTTACTACCATTTCCAAGATTGCCATCCTGAGTTATTTCATTTACAATCTCTTTCGGTGAAAGAGTATCAGATACCATTTGTTCTGGTTTTTTTTGTGTGACCTTCTTCTTGGGACCATTGGGCTCTCTCATAGCCTATTGTTTCTTTATTAGAATCCTTGTTTTCTTTGGTGATGGAGTAGGTGCCGGTAAGGATTTTCTCTTCTTCCTATCCACCCTTTTGAATTCTACAGCCTTGTCATTATCAGGGTCAGATGAGGTAGCCACAAGAGAAATATGTGCTACCAGTTGCTATTATGATTTTCTTTCTTGTACAACAACACCACTCATTGAATCAAGTTTCAATAAGCCCTTAGTAACAAATTCAACAAACTTCGAAGCATCTTTCAATATTTTGTCTCTTTTCTTCCTCTGCTTCTGAATTTCAACATCTTTTTCAATAGTTTCAACATTGCCAAAGATCTTCTTTGTTTGTTCTGGTGGAGTATCTAGGAGTATCTTGGCATAAGATTCCAAAATGTTTGAATCCACTTCATAACCCATCTCAGTTACCCAGATAGTTCTAGGTCTAACTGCCTCCATCCATACTTCATCTCTCTTAATAACAAAGCATATTTGTATGTCATATTTATCAACAATGTTCTGAGGGATTCTTTCCCTTTTCTTCATTTTAGCTTAAAATTCCTTGAAGTATTATTTTACCTACTTGTCACCATTTGAGCCCATCCCAGTAATTGCCTCCTTAATTTTTTTTTCAATAGAAATATCATAGGAAAAGTCTTTGTGGCCTATCCTGAGAATTTCCTTCGAGAAATATAGCATTAAACATACAATCAAATTCCCAAACTTGAAAGTTCCCTTCTTATCACCTTTGATCTTATCCAAATTTTCTATTAATTCATCTTTCAACCACTCACAAATATCAATCTAAGCATTGTTCTTTACCATCTCACAAGCACTGTGAATGCATAGATTGGAAATAAAATTCAACCTATTAGTATGTGTAACCTAATATCCAATAACCATACTAGCATATTAAAAATTGTTATCGGTTATGTCTCTAACCCTGAGTGATCTATTATTTTATGTACCACCGGTTAAGTTCATAACCTCTTTGTTTGGAATTTTATTTTCTCAGGCCTAATGTCGGTAGAAGGTAAACCAGTAACAACCCTAATTGCTTCCTTAGTGATTTTGAAAACTAAGTCTAGCCATAAGAATGTTAGGCCCAATATAGAAAGCTAATGTACTGAGAGAGGAGGGGTGAATCAGTACTCCAAAAATTTTCTTTTGTAATAACCTTATTGTTATGCATAAACAAAATAGTGCAGTAACATAAAATAAAACTATAATCAACAGATAACAATCATACATGATTCACTCCATAACACATATATTTTGATCACGCAAAAACTCTTGGTTAGAGAGAAAAACTGCGGTGGTGATGGCACCCACAACTTCACTACTGCAATAATAAAGAATGCTCAGTTAGAGCTACATTTAGCTATTTCTGATAGCTTACCTTGTTAGGAGTATTAAGATAAGTTAGATCTACCTTACTAAAGGATTTTTACAACACTATATAAGTGTAGCACCTAGTTAAAGGATTTAAAATTTATAGACTTGGTTAGAGTCTTTTACCCTATTAAAGGTTTCTCTTACAACTTTAGAATATTACAATATAATCATTACAAATATCTGCAACTTTACATCTGAAATGTTAAAGAAGATTCTACGTTCTTTGAATAAGATTACCTAGCTTGTAGCATACCTCGGTAAACCCTTCTGTTTACTCTATTCTTCAACTGTTCACTGATAACCTTCTCAGTGACCTCTTTGTGTCTCTGTAATAGTCTTCCTTCATGCATACACACTACTATCTCATTGCATCTCTTATCACATCATATCATGTCATATATCTAACCCTATAATCATGCTAGATATATAGATCTCTTACAGTGGTGATCTGATTCATTTCTTCAATCTTTCAAAAAGATTCTTCAAATGAATAACTAAACAAAATATCTCATAGGTTAGATTGGCCTTGTAATCATACACAATCTCATAGTGCAATTTCCAATGCAAAAACGGTTAGATGTGCCTCGATCTTGTAGCACGTTTTCATGTGCATGTCCAGGTTCAATGTATCTAGTAAAATGTTTCACTCGGTGAATATCAACTCGGTGAGTTAACTTTACCACTTGGCAGCCATGAACCTTTACTCAATAAACAGCTCGGTGAATACTATGTTCTGTGACTGCTTTCTTCAGTAACCGACTAGACTGTTCATACCGACTTCTCTGTGTGTACCGACTGCATGATTCGGTAATACTAACCGACTAGAATATAGTATGACTTTGGATATGAAACTAATGGCAATTTGATAAGTAGTAACAATCTCCCCTTTTGACATTAGTTGAGATGTTTGACAAAAACTACTTACAAAGTCATAACTCAAAAAAACTATATACTTTGACAAAATGACTATACTTGACAATATGTACAATAGTCAATAGTATATGCAGATATACTCCCCTTATCATTATCCTGTACATAACTCTGAATTTTGCATGTTCGGTTCTGTTCTATACTTGTGTGCTCTGAATGCTTTGTATATTCTGCTCGGTATACTCCCCTTGTATACAATACTCAAAATTGTGTTATCAAAACTGTACTACTCTCCAAGTGTAGAATTACTCCTCCTTTGCTGGGCTTTCCTCTGTGTAGTAACATAATACTCTGTGTAGTAGCATAATATTACTCCCCCTTTTTTACAAACATTAAAAACTTAATTTGCATCCGGAGGCAGTAACTGATAAAAAATAGTCTTATACTTGGTCTGGGCGTCAGTGAGGGCGACTGAGAGTGAGTCCTTGAGACTTTCCATTAATGAGTTACATGCTTGAATATCAGATAAGAGTGATATCAAGCCATCAAGAGTGCTTCCCTCTTGGGTAGTTGATAAGCTTGTAGCTCGGTTGAGCTGCTCTTGGACTGATGAGAGATGAGGAAGGAATAATGTTTGAAGGGTCATTATATCCATCCTAATTTTATGCTCTTCATTCCTCAGTTCTAACTATTGAGCCATGAGCTGTTGTAGCTTTTTGTAAAAATTCTGAACTGAATTAGGCTTAGTGGTCAAATTGGATGAGAGATTGGTGATCTCTTTCTCAATTGCATCAATTTTATTTTTGATGTCTTTAATAAATAAAGAAAATGTACACAATTTCTAGAATAAATAAAGAATGTGCTTGAGTTGAGGGGACAACTCAGCAATGAATTTGACAAGTTTTAACTTGCCAACAGCAATTGATTTTTGGACTTCCTCTATCATTTTTGCTATGAGCTCTTTATCGTTGAGCTTGCTTAGGTATTCAGATGCATCAACTCCAAATGTTTCAATCTGATTAAGGAGTTCATCCAACTGAATATGGATGGTTGCATCGGTTGACACTGTTGCTAATGGTAGCATTTCTGTGAGAAGTGTCCTAACCTTTTGAAGTACCTTGTTCTTTTTCTGTATGGCCAATTGTTTCTCCTATTCGGCCTTTGCTTTGCATAGTTCACTGAATTCAGTGAGTGCTTGCCCTTTTAATTTGGAGATGTCAACATTGGGCAACACGGTCAGTTTAGATAAGTCAAATTTAAAACCATGCTTTCTCACCTTCTTCTCTTTTCCTTTTGTCTGGGGCACTACGACAAGTGCTTGTGAGGCTTGTTGTCCCTCAGTAGGTTGCTCGGTAGAAGCAACACTTTGCATTGTTCCTGTAGCAGTTGTAGTGTCTTTGGATGGCTCGGTGCTAGGGGTCTCTGCTGTAATATTTGTTGTGCTTGTCTGTGCTTGAGACAATTGATCTTTTGTTGTATCTGCTGCAGCTTCAGACTTATTACTTGTATCTTCTGCAGCTTTAGATTTGTTACCTTCAGTAACTTGTTCGATGTCCTTGGGAGCTTCGGTTGGTACTATTGGCTTCACCAATGGATAAGGCTAAACCTGTTCTAAGACCGATTCACTAGACACAAGTTTTGCATAAGTGGTGCCTTCAATCATTTCTTGCTCCGGTATGGCTTCATCAATTTGTATTGTGTCAACCGGGTCTGGACCTTGCTTGGTGACATCTGGATATTGCTCAGTGACATCAACAATTTCAATTTGAGATTGTTCACTGGCATCATTTTGCTTGAAGATCTCCTGCCACTTGGCCTTAGTCTCATTCTCCACATCAATATATAGCCCATTCATCAATTTTAAGGCTCTCTATTTCACAAGAAATTTTGAATTGTATGTGGACAAATGCTCCTTAATTTCAGCTACGGACATGTCAGGAAATAAATGGACAAGACTTCTTTCTCTTATTTGTCTCTCCGAATCCATTGCATATTTCCATCTGTTATCAATATGTGAGTAGAGTTCACTTGGAAGTGACTTTGCTAGTTCTAATGGTGCTAACCAAAACTTCAGAAGTGTACATATGACAGCTTCTTCAATCTATCATTTCTCATCATTGTTCCTAGACTCATACTTAACATATCTAAATCTTGCAAATCCACCGTACTCCTTAAGATTGGCACAAAAGTTTTCAACACTGTGAATGTTTGCCTTTTTGCTCTTCACAATCTGGAATTTGTTAGCATCATCAGACTCTATATCACTCGACTCTTTTGCCAAAATGAGTCTCCGAGTAGATTTCTTGTAAGTCTTTGTTACCTTAGGAATGGCAACAGTCTTTTGTTTCTTGCTCGGTGATGCAGCTGATGCTCTAGTGTTGGGTCTCTTTGTTGGTGGAGTCGGCAGGGCCTTTGTGATGTCCTATTTCTTTCTTTTTAGAACTTTTCCCTTTGGCAACTCTATGCTCAATGTTATTGCAGCCTCCTGTGCTTTTGGTTCTTCCTCGGTAATGACAAGATTGCCTTTGATAGGTGTAGATGAGGATTCTTCTCCGAATTTCTCAGATAAAGCTTTTATCATGTTTGTAGCTTTCCTTGTAACCTTCGAAACTACAATGATCATTTTTACTTTCTCCTTTACCTCTTCATAGGTTCCATACCTTAGTTCAGTTGTATGCCTTGGCAATGATAGGTAGGCATTAATTTGTTGTTGTGTGATATCATAATCAATTTCATAACCCATTGGTTACAATGACTGAATCCTTGGTTCAACAGTATTTACATAGCAATAATCAGTGTCGACTTCAAAACATATATCATCCTTGTATTTTTCGACTAGTTGTGGTGGGATCCTGTACCTGTTGTACATTTTCTCTTGGAATTTGCTAAAGTAAGCATCCATGACATCATTAAAGTTATCTACTAACTTCTTGATGTAATCATTGATCTGATGGGTGATAGGTCGATGTAGCTCCAATACTACTTTACCGACTGAGGGAAAGAACTTTTCAAAATAGAAAAACATACAGACAAGTAGTGAACTAAACTTGAGTGTGTTTGCCGAGTTGTTCTTCTTTGGCTTCCTTATTGTGTTCAGGTTCTCAAATAAGTTCTTTAGTAGCACTTCACATAAGTCTACTTTCATTCCCTTCTTTACTATTTTGTAGGCCAAGTCCACTGCAACACATGGTACACTATTTTCCCTTGCAGATTGGAAGAAATAGTAACCAATGACTCTGATTGCAAATTTTAGTTTAGCATCAGTGACATTATTCAATTTCAGTCCTCAGTAATCAGATTCTACTCCGGTTAAACTGATTAGCTCCTTTTGTGATATCATTTTCTGTGCACGAGCATGATCGTAGATGGGATATCTGGTGATCAGGTGAATGACTTCCTTCGTGATCTTGAACGGTTGCTCTTGTAGCCATATGAAATCATCATGTACTTTTCTCAATACAAACTTAACCCATTAGGGTTTGAACACATGAGGATAGGTTAGGGCTTCAGTTAATCCCTTGATTCTGATATGTTCAAATTTACTATCCAGTTTGTCGTCAGTGCACAGTTCATCATATGTGTCACTAATCTCTACATGACCGAGTTCCTCAACACGACACTTGGTAAAGAATCTGACATCTTCTACCAATAAGACTCGATCTAGGATGAGTGAAAATGCAGTTTTATCATCTGGTTCTAAGGCAACTTTAGGAGTTAGGGAATACTTCAGAGATGGCTTCTCCACATTTTGGACAACTACAGGGTCTTGGATCTTGGGTGCCATGGTAGATCTCGAGTAAAATTTGATAGGTTATCCTTAGGGTTTACAAGTGACTTACTCTTCACACTCAGTAGACACTAGCAATTTGACTAGATCAGAAACCAGCTAAACAGTGTGAATAGATTGATGTAAATACCTTGAAATTCACTTTGAATGAAGTTTGGTTGCTTTGATTTTCTCTGCTTTGCTTCTTGAAAACTTGGGTGAATTATAATGACCGTAAAAACACTTTTAAGTACTCAAAAATACCTCATCGGGCTCCATACAAGTTAGGTCAAGATATTAAATGCACTCAGTTCACCTTTTACCAATTTACTTCATTCTGTTTTCACTGAGTATCCAACTTTGCTTTGTTAACCGTCTTGACAGGTTTCCTATATACACCGACTTGATAGGTTTCCTGTATAGTATGCAAACTGACTAATTGCATCTTAACTATGCAGATTTTGAATTCTATTCATAATTAAATAGGAACTGTTATGATTTAACTTTTTGTAACGTAGAAAATCGAACCCCAGGTGTTCCCCCACTCCATGGAGAGAGAAAGGAGGTCACTAGGATTGACGGTCCTCACTTAGGAGAGACTTTACATTCAAAAGAGGGGTTGAAACCCACAAGATCCAATCCCACACAATGCAAGACTAGATTCTAAATGAGTTTCAAGGGTGGAGACATCAAGGATACCCTCTTTTGTAAAGAATGTAGATAGAAGGATTGAACTAGGAGTGTATGTAAAGTAAGAAAGATTCACTTGTAGACAGAGATAGGGACACGGGATGAAGCTACGGACCTAAAATTAGTAGTAAAATGTCGAGATGAAGCTGTCTTGCAAATTTGAGCGAAAGTTGATGGGACGATGGTGCCCAGAGTGCACACGGTCCTCCGAAAAATCTGTGAAACGAAGGGGGATCTGTTCGTCTCTGCACAAGGATTCCAGATCTTCAATTACAGCCACGTACCTGCAACATGCGAAGGTGTAATGATGTTGTATGTTATATGTTGTAGGTGATCTCCTCTTCAATGGTTGAATCCTTGTCTTGAATGGAGACTTAGAATGCTCAATTGCTTGAAGGAATGCTTGAATGCTTGAATGTTTGAATATTTGCCTATCACTTCGGCGTCTTGCACACATATGTTTTTTTCTCCCCCCTCTCTGGGAGGAGAAATGTAGTTTATATACTTGTCAATTAGGGTTACGAGACTAATTTTTCTGACCTTAGGCCGACCTAGGAACATTATTTTCCAATTTGCAAACTTAAAGACCCGATGCCCAACAAGAGACCGGGCCCAAAACAGGGCCAGGGACCAGGGCGCTAGGCGCCATGGTCCTGAGGGACCAGGGCGCTAGGTGCCATGGTCCTGAAGGACCAGGGCACTGGGCACCATGGTCCCACCTCCCAGGATAGCAAGGTGCAAGGAGAATCAGGCCAAGGTGCAGAAAGATGTAGTTTTTGATGTCGCAAATAGGTTTCGGGGTCTCCATTCAGGTTCAATGTTGCGCCACCATCGTGAAGACCCAAATGCAGTCGAAATTGCAAGTGTCACAATTTTAGGATGCTACACTTTTAAAGAATGTAGCCCCTTCATACCTTTTCTAGACTAATTTGAAAGAGGTGCACCTAACTCGGTAGGTAAGGTGCTTTCTTCATCAGACATAATTTCTTTCTTTTTCCAAATCATCTTGAATTTTTCTTTTATCTCCTCAGTGTCTCTTCTTGGTTGATCTTTGCAATCTCCAGCTAAATGTCCAGCTTTGTGACAATGAAAACATGCCATACCGGGATTTCTCCATGATCTTCGGTTGTTCATTCCAAACCTTATAAAATAGTTGGCACTTATATGTCCATATATTCCACAACATTCGCACCATATCCTTGTATTGTAATCCCATGGTATTGCTGCATATTGTCGGTAAGAATCTGTGTGAGTTTGGTAACCTCCAGTGTTTGCTCAGTGTGGATACTTCATATAGTTATTTTGCTTAAACCAGCATTTCTCGGTACTATGCCCATATCTATTGCAGTTTTTACAAAACCCTTTGAATTTTGCCTTCTGATGGTTGTTAACAGATTTTGTCCTACATTGATTAGGTATGTGACCATATTTTTTGCAATTATAACAATATCCATTGGACTTAGAGATATTCAGTTGCTTACCTTTTCTGATCTAGCATATGTTGGCAGTATGACCTTGATTTCCATAGTAGTAGTAAATAGGCTTCTTCCTTTTGATGTTATTTCTTTTTCCAGCTTGTTTTGATGATTCTCCTCTCTCGGTAGTATTAATTCCTTTCTTGGTAGAGTCTTTTCCTTTGTAACCGAGTCCTCCATCTTTGTAGAGTCTTCTTGTATTTAGTTGCTCATCCAACATCTTTGATGCTTCATAGCTTTTCTCCAATGATTCTTTGGATTTATTTTCTGTTTCAAGTTCACCAGTCAACCTTGATACTTCAAGTTTCAATGATTGATTTTCATCATTCTTCAGAATTGCTTCATGATGAGCATAACCTATTTGATCTATCATATTTTGTTGAATACCAGTTAACCTTATGATTTCATCATCCTTATCAGATACTAGAGCTTCAAGTTGTTGTTTCTCTCTCTATAGATCTCTTGCTTTATCCTCAGCTCTCCTTAATGCATCTAGATTTTTAGTCATTTGTGTACTGAAATGTTCATGTTCTCTTTTCATTGCTTTTAGTTGATCAGCCAATGCTTTGTTCTTTTCTTTCAACATTCCAATCATTTCTTCAGTTTCTTCAGATATACTGTTCTCAGATGATGTCTCGATTTGTTCCACTAGCTCTTGAGAATCCTACAAGTCATCAGATAATCTTCTCCTTACTTTCAGATATTTTTGCATTTGCCTCTGCATGTCTGCAATCACTTGATTTGTATTATCCAGCTCTTCTTGAAGACGCACAATCCTCTGAGATTGTTTGTAGCCTTCCATTGCTAAGATCTTTCTCTTTAGGTGGTTAAACCCTTTTCCAAGATTCAAGCTCTGATACCAATTGTTAGGCCCAATATAGAAAGCTAATGTACTGAGAGGGGAGGGGTGAATCAGTACTCAAAAACTTTTCTTTGTAATAACCTTACTGTTATGCATAAACAGAATAGTGCAGTAACATAAAATAAAACTATAATCAACAGATAACAATCATACATGATTCACTCCATAACACATATATTTTGGTCACATAGAAACTCTTGGTTAGAGAGAAAAACTGCAGTGGGGATGGCACCCACAACTTCACTACTGCAATAATAAAGAATGCTCGGTTAGAGCTACATTTAGCTATTTCTGATAGCTTACCTTGTTAGGAGTATTAAGATTAGTTAGATCTACCTTACTAAAGGATTTTTACAACACTATATAAGTGTAGCACCTGGTTAAAGGATTTACAATTTATAGACTTGGTTAGAGTCTTTTACCCTGTTAAAGGTTTCTCTTACAACTTCAAAATATTACAATATAATCATTACAAATATCTACAACTTTACATCTGAAATGTTAAAGCAGATTCTATGTGCTCTGAATAAGATTACCTAGCTTGTAGCATACGTCGGTAACCCATAATGAAACTCGGTAAACCCTTCTGCTTACTTTGTTCTTTGACTGTTCACTGATAACCTTCTCGGTGACCTCTCTGTGTCTCTGTAACAGTCTTCCTTCATGCATACACACTGCTATCTCATTGCATCTCTTATCACATCATATCATGTCATATATCTAACCCTAGAATCATGTTGTATATATAGATCTCTTACAACGGTGATCTGATTCATTGATTCGATCTTTCAAAAAGATTCTTCGAATGAATAACTAAACAAAATATCTCATAGGTTAGATTGTCCTTTTAATCATACACAATCTCATAGTGCAATTTCCAATGCAAAAATGGTTAGATGTACCTCGATCTTGTAACACGTTTTCATGTGCATGTCCAGGTTCAATGTATCTAGTAAAATGTTTCACTCGGTGAATATCAACTCGGTGAGTTAACTTTACCACTCGGTAGCCATGAACCTTTACTCGGTAAATAGCTCGGTGAATACTGTGTTTTGTGACTGCTTTCTTCAGTAACCAACTAGACTATTCATACTGACTTCTCTGTGTGTACCGACTACATGATTCAATAATACTAACCGACTAGAATATAGTATGACTTTGGATATGAAACTAATGGCAATTTGATAAGTAGTAACAAAGAATTCACCATGAACTCTACTAAGAACATAATGGACAATCTCATCTGAAAATTCAAGCATGTGAAGGATGTTAACGAATCCTAAATATTCCACAATCTTGTGTTGTGGTTTGACTACACCTTGTTTGTCTGTGATAACATCCATGAACATGTTCTTTAAATCCTCGGACCCTAAATCTTCAATGTTACAGTGAATGTATGCCCTAGGGTCTTTAGCAAATGCAACTCCCTTTGGGATTTTTGAAAATGCACCAATGGAGTCATCCAACTTAGCTATCTTAGGGATTATCTTAAAGACTGGTCTAGGACACTTGATATTTTCCAAAATAGTAGGGTTTGCAATGAATCTAGGAATGTAAGATGAAGAATCCATGTCGTAAAATAAATACCTTTTAAGTGAAAACCTTAGATGCCCTGAAAAATCTTTGTTGCTTCACTTCTTGAATGTCAATGCTCAACTTCTACGCTCTTTGAATACTTGAATTCTTGGTAAGTCAAAATGAGAGATTTGAATGCTTTATAACCAAAAAGTTAGCTTAACAACTACATTAAATGCTTCGTTGGTTAAGTGAATACTCAACATATGTGTCGGTAAAGAAGAATTATGACTTCTTACCACCATCTGAGGGTAAAATGCATGATCTTCAATTAGTTGCCTTACCCCTAAGGATTATTCCTTACTTAGATGAAGAATCTCCTGTCGGTGCAGGATTGCTCTGATCTATTGGTGCAGAGCCAGACTCATCATTTCTCTGATCTCTCTTCTCGACCCATTGTTTATAGAATTCTTTCTTGATTTCATTCACTTTTTCCTTGCCTTTGTCATTAGATCCTCTGTTGTTTGTCGATACATTCTTTCTTCTAAAAAATCTTGGAATATGCCCAATCTTGTTACATGCATAACAAGGTACATTATTTCTTTGAATAGCTTTTCCATAACCTTGCTCGGTTTGACTTCTACATTGATTAGATAGATTTCCAAATCTACCACAAGCATAGTATTTCACTTTCATTCTACAATTGTTTGAGTTATGACCATGTTTATTGCATTTGGAACATTGATCAGTGAATAAGTTTGTATTCTGATTACTCCTAAATCTGCATTGATTTGCTCTATGACCAAATTTGTTGCAATTAAAACATTTTCCATTGAATTTATAAGCATTGGGTTACCTTACCAGTTTGTTGTGATCATGATTGTTTGCAGTTCCAGAACTTTCTCCATGTTCAAATCCAAGTCCAACTATTTCTCCATCAGTTTTTTGACTTTTTAGCATATCATCAAGCTTATCTGAGCTCTTTTTGAAATTGTCCTTGTATTCATTTGCAGCGACCAACTCACCTTCTAGAGTGCTAACTTGTCTCATAAGTTCCTCTTTGTCATGTTGCATCTGAATCAACTTTGTTTTAAGCATATCATTTTCATAACTAAGCCTTAGAGATTCATCTAATCTTTCATTAAGTTATCTGACCAGATCTTCCTCATTCTTATTTCTATCTTCAATATCCTTACATAGTCTCATGGTTAAATCTTGCATCTCATTCTTCATGTTATTGTTCTCTTGTCTCAATTTCTCTACAATATCTCTGAGAGTTTCTTTTTCTTCATCATCTTGTTTTTTTAGTTGCACATGTAATTATTTTCTCTTATTCTGTGCTATGATCAGGTTTTCTTGAAGTGCTTTGATGAATTCTTGAGCAGATCTGAGTTCTTCTTCCATTTTGATATTCTATAATTTTTCTGCATCAAAATCTTCAAGAGCCGCTTCCAACTGTTGTCTCAAACTTTCCATCGATGCCGGTTTCACATTATTCCTCAAGTTGTTAGGCTTTTGCAAATAGAGGACCAGACTCTAATACCAATTGTTAGATACTTGGTTAATTCCAAAGACACTAAGAGGGGGGGTGAATTAGTGTCTGACTAGTAGATGAAATATTTAAACTTATTTGCAATACTGTAATTGAACTTAATACACCGGTAAGAAAATAATAATGCAGTAAGGAGAAACAAAAGAATCAGCATCAATGCACGCCATAAAACAGATTATTTGGCGAGGAAACTTGGTGAGGGAAAAACCTCGGTGGGATTTGTGTCCCACAATATTTACTCACTAGCCAATATGAATAAATATTACTCAATACAATAGGGGCCTGCACATGCAGGAAGGCCAACTGCCTAGAGCTCACTACTCAACAACAAAAATGGAGTCCCACTAACTACACAATTGGATGTTTAAATCTAATAACAATGCACTACTTCAAAATAGCATCTGCAATGCTGGATTTAGTACCAGTTTAAGCTCTATTTGATACCTTTGCCAAAAACCTTGCTGGTAAATGATTCTGCTTACACAAAATAATCTTCACTCTACTCTACTTCTTATTCGCTCTCAAGATAAACACATCAAAGTGCATATACAATTATCTGGTATCATATCCCTATCTTATCACATATACCATTTAGATACACACATTTCATTACCTACTTCTACTAACCAAATGACCTACAAGATCTCATACATATATGAGTATTTACAATACATCATGTCAGCCATACAATTACAATTTACATTACAAAATCAATATTATTGCCAAGTCGGCTTTGGATGTCGGTATGATCTATTGCTGGTGTAAACTGGATGTCGATGTGAATAAGACTTGTAGTATCTGTCGGTGTTGGTAGGTGAAGTCTATTGATGATTGAACCTGTGAAACCTTATTGAACCTTGTTGCCACTTTATTTCCATCAATGACAACATCTACCATTCTCATCTGAGTGTATAATGTCAACAAACTCATCATGACTTGTGATAATTCATCACACAATCAGCTAATACTGGTTGAAGTTAATACATATAAACCATTATCCTTGATGCTCCTGTGATAATATCCATTGGATCTCCATGTTGTTGCTGAGTCATGTTGATCCACTGGTTGTCTCCTATGCATCTATTGGTTGTCACCAAGTACCAGCTAGAAATAAACCTCTAGTATACCGGTTGTAGTATAAACAACTTTGAAGTTACACCAGTAGACAATATGAATATATGTGTGTGTATTTGTTTCATCAATGACAAGATATGATGAATTCATTACAATCATCATCAAGCCAACAGTTGGTATATATTAGGTCACTTATATAACATCATGATCAAACAATCAATCCAATTGATTTTCTTAGAGGCCACTTGATTGAAGAACTTAATTAAGGGTTAAGATAGAGCCTGGGTATGTGCAGGATCATGGTGGGCCAAAACATGCCCTAAGTGGCAATGAAATTTTAGAAAAACAGAGTTAGGCAACTTTACGTAAAAATTTGAATAAGTTATCAACATTATTTTAAAAATATATAAGAATAGAATTTGTAGAAAATTGAACGTAGTTTCTAAGCTACTAGTTGTTTTCTAAAGAAATTTGAAATTTCAATGCAGTAGTACTAAAATTTAAGGAAAAAGATAAGAAGTAGGTGTATGTCTAACCACCCTAACCACAATCAAATCATTATATTTTTTTATAAGATTTTTAATATAAGTAGTAGACTCATGTCTGGATGTGACACATATTTTTTGTAATTTTTTTTGAAGCAAATAATTAATTATGATTTTTTTACTACAACTTTTCATAAATTGAAAAACTCGTATGTCTGACCACCTTATCTTGGTCAAAACTTTATGAAACTCAAATTTTATATTTTGATCCTATAGTAGGCAAATCATATAATTTGATGCATGTTTCGGATTTAAAAAATGTGATACCGTTTGAAAGTTATGAATGTTTTTCAATCAATCTATCAATCAAGACTTTAGTTAGAATTTAATTACAAAATAAACAATAATTATTTATTAAAGCTAAAATAAGGCAAACCTTATATTGTTGGAAATATGAGAATGTTCTTGAAAAACCCTTTTTGTTTCGTCAATTTTGGCTTAAGCAAAAAGTCATCAGCCACCAAAGTGAAGTATGCAAGAACAAGAGAACACTCAAAAACACGTTTTTTCTATTTACTTTCTAGGTTTCAGATTTCCTAGCCAAATCCCAATGCAATCCCGAGCCAAATACCAAGATTTCATTTTTTTGTCAGAGAAATCAAATATTGAATATTTGATAAAATCGGATATCCAATACTAATCCGATATCTGATTTTTATAATTTTTTATTATGAATAAAATTAATAATATTTAGTATATTATTATTTATTGTATTGTTAGACAGTTCAAATAACTGGAAGACAACTAAGAGGGGAGGGGTGAATCAGTTGTCACAGATTACCAGAACATTTAGCAATTAAAACTTTAATACCGAAACCCAAAACATTAATACCCAAATGCTTAAACCAAATACTGAAATAACAGATAAACCAATTAAGCATAAACAATAATCAAAGAATATATACCATCCACATGACACCAAGATTTATATGTGAAAAACCCGATAAAGGGAAAAACCATGATGGGAAGCCTACCCATAGTAAGATAATACTTATGTAGTAAGTATGTGAATTACAATTGAGGGGCTTGCACTTGCAGGAAGGCCAACAGCCTAGAGAACAATACTCGTCACAAAAGGAGTCTCACTGACTACATAGAAATCTAGACTACAATCCGAAAGAATGAATAAACTGCAAAGATAGCATATCCTATGCTTGAGTACAATTCTGGTTAAGCTCAATATCAGAGGACTAAATCATCTTACATAAACCCAACTCGATCTCCAATTATCGACCAAATCCTCTACCTGAATGATATTACATTATTTTCACATTTACATATCCATATCCCATACCATGATGATCTACAATGAGATCTTACATCATATATATACAAATCCTTGACCATAAAAAATTAGGTCGGTGACCAGAAAATAAACCAATTACATAATTATAAAACATGTCGGCCTTAGACCAAACAAATAATATCCAACCCATAAGACATCCTGAAAACACATCGAGAGGTTTAATCCACACATTACATTAAGTTGCTCCATAACCTAGATCAACCGGGACCCAATATATGTCCACACACTAAAGAAATGATCCCAATCCGCGATGTCTCAAATATGATCACCATCAGCATCCTGAATCTCCACTAGAAGCCACACCAACGCCACTTATGCATATCATCAAAGATCTTCATCAAAGCTCTACCGGTGAAACCCTCACCAGAACCATAAACCAAGCTTCCAAGAAAACAAGATAACATCTGGTCACCAAACAAAAACCAGCTGACTGAATATGAACATGAATAAGCCAATTCCATAATCAAATCATACTAGACCATACCAGATCATGTCGGATCCAATTGAACCAGAAACCACAAAACCTACCCAGACCAAAAGGGTGTCGATAAAGCATCCAAAATAGCTAGTGTTGACATCAATGACAAAACATCAATACAACACATAATCAGTTTCTCCAAATCGCCAACAATATCCCCCTTTGGCATTGATGGGAGCACTAGATGTGGAAAACATCTAAGTACCAAGAAATGCCAAACAAGTCTCCCCCAATGGAAGACAACCAACAATCTCCCACTCAAAGATATAGAAATGAAGTTCTGAAACAAAAACCAAACTCTACTTGTGAATACTATCTCTATAAATCTCTAAATTACATATATATCACTCCCCCTAATGTATACAACTCCTTAATTTTTTCACATCAATATCTCTCTCCCTTTGACACTAATTGGAAAAATCTTGCAAAAATATCAAAGAAAAAAATAAAAACCAATGAAACACAAAGCTAACTACTCCCCCAGACCAGTAACATCCCCACATAAATGTCGGAATGAATGATATTTTTGATAATACATACCTGAGTGATGCCAAAAGGCATCCATCAGTTCTCTATCGGAGGGGCGGAAACCCCTAACCTATCTCTCAGGTACTCAAATGATTCTTTAGGCAAAGTGATGCAGGAGCACCTAGGTTTTAATGCATTTTCTAGATTTTGATGTGATAGTCCTTATTTTGGATTAGGTTGGTGAATAATGGACTACTTAGAGGTCCACATGTGTGTTGGATATGCATTTGAAGGATGATTGTCAACCAGGTTATTTGTTTGCTCAAATTTGGCCCATGACCCCTTGTAAGCCTAAAATGGCATAAATTTGCATTTTGATGTTAAATATCTTGTAAAGCCTCATTGGGAATTTAGGCATGTCATTTTAATGTTATGTAGTCATCCTAGGAGGTTTAGGATGAGTGGCAATGCATAAAATATAAAAATGCACATTTTAGCAAAAGTTGTCATTGTTGCTCGACAACATTTTGCAACTTTTGAGCAACTTTTGCATTTTTTAGCACATTGGTGGTTAGTAAACTGATGAAGAGTTGGTTAGGATCCATATGGAATATAAAATTCTGTAAGAATGATTCTAAATGGGTTGGAAAAATCCTTGAGCAAGTTTGAATAGATTGTGAAGACATTTTTCCACATTTTACCTTGCATTTTCTCAATTTTTGAGTAGCAGTCCATACATAATGGATTGATTCTACTAATGTTATTTCATGATTTTTTAGTACATGATAGTGTAGTGCTTAGAATGTGTTTTTAATTATTTTTTGTGCAGGTTTAAAGTGTGTTATTAAATTTGCATTTCTCTCAGCCTGAGCAAGTGTTTAAGAGCCCAATCATTGTTCCAGAATGAAATCCCTTGAGTTTTGCTCAATACCCCTTGGGACTCAAGCCATGGAACCATTTTATAGTGTAAATATGTTTTGTATTGGCTTGGAAGTTGTTGAAAAGCAATTTTTCATCATATCATACGCGAGCTCAATCATAGCCCAATTAGTAAAATGATTGAAATGTTGCAAATGCTTGTAGGGATGACCAGTTGTTAAGATGCCAAGTGTTTGGAATGAAAAATTAATTTTTGGAAGAGCCTATGTGAGACTTTGGAGGTGTGATAGAGTAGAAAAGACAACAAACCCATTGGAGAAGACTGCAAAGTCCCAAAACCCTCTATAAAGGCCATTTTTGGGTTCTGTACAAGTATGGACAGACCTAACTATCTCACCTAATGGATTCAAAGGTTCATCCAAAAGGGTACTCAGATCACAAAAGAGGTTGGAAGGTTCTATGATTTATTTTTAAGTAATTCCTAAAAAATCGATAAGGTAGGGCTAATTGTGGCTCTAGGGCTACTAGGCCTAGAAAATAGGAGAAAGAGGGAACAATGAAGAAGTGATGGAAAGTAAGTTGAAGAACTAGATGAATGGCATGGAAACACCTTTATAATACCCACTACAACCCCTAAAAGTACATGTTAGAGGATTGCATAGTTTAAAGGTTGGATTTACTCTTGTGAATCTCAACCATGCTTGAAGCAACTATTGAGCACAATTTAATAGGGAGCACTCCTAGAGAGTTTGACTATTCTGGTTTGTTAAATGACCAATGAAGAGTGAAAGGAGCCCACTAAAATATCACCCAGCTTCCTATTGAACAAGGTGAAACTCTCTTTCAAAACCCTCCTCCCCATCAAAGTGGTATCAAAGCAACCTAAGATTTGGGAAGAAGCTAGTTCATGTCAGAGACTAAGTCAATAGGTGAAAATAGCCTAAGGATGGTGACCAATGCAGAGTTATCCAAGAAGATAGATGATCAAGAGGAAGAGAATAGACTCCTCAGGATAAGATTACAACAATTGGAGAGTAAATTAGATGCAGTTGAAGACAAGACTATGAAAGTGACAATCAAAGTCAATGAAGGTAAGGGTAAAGAAGTAGTAGATGAGGATAGCACACCTGAACTAGATCCTATTCTACTTGAAGAACATTTCCTTAGAGCCATCAAAGCCTTAGGAGGAAATTCCTTAGAAGGAGTGCCACTTTTTTGTGGAAAAATGGAACCAAAAGTAGTCATGG
The DNA here is from genome assembly GCF_030272615.1 of Cryptomeria japonica. Classification (NCBI taxonomy): domain Eukaryota; kingdom Viridiplantae; phylum Streptophyta; class Pinopsida; order Cupressales; family Cupressaceae; genus Cryptomeria; species Cryptomeria japonica. The sequence continues at coordinate 732,914,983 of NC_081412.1, forward strand.
AATGGATTGAAGGATTGGAGAATCACTTTGAATGTGATGGGATTAGTGAGGCACAAAAGGTGAAGGTAGCCAAATATAGATTAAGAGGAGCAGCCTTGACTTGGTGGAAGTTCATCCAAGAGGAGAGGCAAAAGGAGGGTAAGATCCCAATTGCCACTTGGAAAGGAATGCTAGCCAAGGTGAAAGAAGCATATATCCCTGAAGACTATGAAATCCAATTGCACAAGAGGAAACAAAGAGAACTAGATGTGAGAAGCTACACTGAAGAATTTCAGAAGTTGTGTTTGAGATCCAAGGTGGTGGAAGATGAAAGCATCAAGGTAGCCAGGTATTTGAATGGCTGGAGATGGAATATTCAAGAAGATTTGAGTTTGTTATGTCCTAGTACTATTCATAAGTGCTATCAATTGGCACTCAAGGTGGAAGAGAAGAGCATAAAGAAACAAGAGCAAAGAAATAGAGGCAAAGGTAGGGGAAGAGATGGCAAAGGTCATAGAGGTAGCTATGGTGGAAGAAGTGTAGACCAAATATCCCAAGGGGAATCCAAGTTGGTAGAGAAAAGTGGGGATTCCAATAGAAAGAGCAGCTATAGAGGAAGGTCTAGTGGATCAGGAAGAGGGTCTTATTTTGCCACAATGAAGTGCTACAATTGCCAACAAATTAGACACCCGACCTATAGATTTCCTGAGAAGTCTTCTTCATTCCAAGGAGGTGAGAGGAGAGTAAATTATGTTCAAGAAGATGTAGAAAACATGAAGACATCAGAAGTGAGTTTAGATTCAGAGGTTGGAGAAAATCTCATGATAAGAAGAGTGTTGATTAAAGAGCTGGTTAAGGAGGAACCTAGCCAAACGAGATACTTGTTTAGGATAAAATTCAAGATTATGGGAAAAGTATGTAGAGTGGTGGTGGATTCAGGGTCCATTGATAACATAGTGTCAGAAGAAGCAGTGAGTAAGCTCAACCTACAAAGAATACCACATAGTAAGCTCAACAAGGGGTAGCATGTTCTTGTGAATGAAAAAACTTGGGTGGAGTTCATTATAGGAGGCTACAAGGACAGAATATTGTGTGACATCTTGCCACCTACTCCTAGGTAGGCCTTAGCAGTTTGACAAAAAATAAATACACCATAGGGAGAAGAATGCCTATTCTTTCCAAAAGGATGAAATCACCTATAAAATTTAGTCCATAGAACACCAAGAAGAGGGCAGATCAAAGGGTCCTAATGTGCTTCTAGTTGGTGAGAAGGAGTTCATTAACAAACTCAAGGAAGGAGAAGGAGTGGGGTTTGCAATTGTAGTAAAACCAAAGGAAGAAAGCAAGGAGAATAAAGTCTACATTCCCAATGAATTGCAGCAGATCCTAAATCCATTTAAGGATATTATCAGTGATGGAACACCAACAACCTTTCCTCCTCAATGTGCCATAAGTCACCAAATTGACTTCATACTCGAAGCCTCATTGCGTAATAAAACAACCTATCAAATGACACCGGAAAAGAACAAGGAGGTAGATAAGAAAATACAAGAAATCTTGGACAATGGTCTGATAAGGAAGACCATCAACCCATGTGTAGTACCCACCATTTTGTCCCCAAAGAAGGGAGGTACTTGGATACTTTTCACTGATTCTAGAGCCATAAACCGGGTCACAATTAGGTATAGATTTCACATTCCAAGGATTGAAGATTTAATGGATTATATAGGAGGTCTTGAATGCTTCACCAAGATAGACCTCAAGAGTAGATACCACCAAATCAGAATCAAGGAGGGAGATGAATGGAAGACAACATTCAAGACCACATAAGGATTTTTTGAATGGCTTGTTATGCCATTTGAACTCAAAAATGCTCTTAGAACATTCATGAGACTCATGAATGAAGTACTAAAAGACTATATTGGTAAATTTTTTGTAAGTTTATGAAACAGGAATTGATATATCTTGGGTTTGTAATCTCAAGAGGTGATTTGAAGATGGATACCTCTAAAATGGAAGCCATACTCAGATGGCCTACACCTAAGACAACAATTGAAGTAAGGAGTTTTAATGGCTTGGCACAATTCTATAGGAAGTTCATTAGAGGATTCAGTGAGATATGTGCACCCTTGCTTGACACAATCAAAGGGGGTGTGAAGACCAACTTTCAATGGACAAAAGAAGCACAAAGATGATTTTATCTCTTGAAGACAAAGGTGGCTACTCAACCAGTACTAGTTCTTCCAAGCTTTGAAAAGCTCTTCACCATTGAATGTGATCCAAGCAAAAAAGAAGTTGGATCAGTCTTAAGTCAAGAAAATAGACCGGTTGCATTTTTCAGTGAGAAGCTCAATGATGCCAAGAAAAGGCATTCCTCTTATGATTTGGAGTTGTATGCACTTGTTCAATCTCTTAGGAAGTGGAGGCATTATTTGCTGCTAAATAATTTGTGGTTTATACTGATAATTAATCTCTTATCTTTCTCAATTCACAAGAAAATTTGTTCATAGGCATATTAAATGGGTAGAGTATTTAAAGTCATATACCTTTACCATTAAACACAAGAAGGGTCAATGTAATAAAGTTGTTGACTCATTAAGTAGAAGGTTACTAACAGTGCAAGAAGTGCAACTCAAGAGAATTGGAGTGGATAGATTCAAGGGGTTATTTCAAGAAGATGAAGGCTTTGTTGCTGCCTGCAAGGTTTGTCGAGAGTTTAGAAACCATTTTCATATTGAATATGCAGATTTGACCTTACAAGATGGTCTTTTGTTTAAAGTAGGACAAATTTTTATACCTAAAGGGTCTATGAGAGAAACGTTAATGCAAGAGAAACATAATGGATGCCTAAGTTTACATTTTGGCTTGAACAAGACTTTGAAAATTGTCCAAAGATTCTACTATTGTCCTAAGATGCAAAGGGATGTAAGGAAATATGTGGAGCAATGTGTGGTTTTTCAAAGAGCTAAGGTTACCTATTCTAATGATGGTCTTTATCAGCCTTTACCTATCCCAAATCAGCCATGGGAGTGTGTAAGTATGGATTTTGTTGTTGGGTTGCCTAAGACCAAATCAGGTTTTGATAGTATCTATGTTGTGGTAGATAGATTTAGCAAAATGGCCCATTTTATTCCATGTATGATGACTCATGATGCTAGTCATATTGCTCTTTTTTTTTCAAGGAAGTCATTAGGATTCATGTCTTACCTATCAGCATAGTATCAGATAGAGATGCAAATTTTATTGGTCATTTTTAGCAGACTTTATGACATAGATTGCGTACTAACTTGTCTTTTAGTTCAGCCTATCATCCCCAAATGGGTGGCCAAATAGAGGTGGTCAATAGAACACTTGGAAACCTTCTCAGATGTTTGACAAAGGAGTATGGACAAGCTTGGGATCAGATCATCCATCAAGCTGAGTCTGCCTATAATGACAGTGTGAATAAATCAACCGGTAAGAGCCCGTTTGAGATTGTGTATGGCCTTCACCCCAGAGGTGTTTTGGAGCTCATAGGTGTTGGAAATATGGGATAGTAGAGTGGACATGCTATGGACATGGCTCAATCCATGCAAGAGATTCATGAGAAGGTCAGGAGAGCCCTACTAGACACCTCTCAAAAGATCAAAGAGAAAGTAGATGAGAAAAGAAAGGATATACAATTTTTTGTTGGGGACTTGGTCTTGGTCCATTTGAAAAAAGAAAGACTTTAGAAATGTGTCCCTAGTAAACTTCAAATGAGGAGTATTGGACCTTGTAAGGTCTTGGCAAAATATGGAAACAATGTTTAAAAACTAGACCTACTTGGAGATATGGCTTTATCTCCCATATTCAATGTTGTAGATTTGGTGCAGTATAAGGACACACTTCCAGAGGGATGTAGAAGAGTCTCATAGGTCTCTCAAGCACTTTCAAACCTTCCCTTACCACCTACAACCATGCCACAAGCCGAGACAGTGTTAGATTCTAAAGTTCTCAAGACGACAAGACACGCCGCCTATATGGAGCATTTGATCAAATGGAGGAACCTTCCCACATTTGAGGCTACTTGGGTACCTAAAGAAGACTTTTCTAAGCTTGTAATTCTCCTTTGTTTTTTGCCTCAAGGAGTCATTTGAATTCTTTCTCATTGGGGGAGTATGGTGCAGGAGCACCTAGGTTTTAGTGCATTTCCTAGATTTTGGTGTGATAGTCCTTATTTTGGATTAGGTTGGTGAATAATGGACTACTCAGAGGTCCACATGTTTTTTGGATATTCATTTGAAGGATGATTGTCAACTAGGTTATTTGTTTGCTCAAATTTGGCCCATGAGCCCTTGTAAGCCTAAAATGGCATAAATTTGCATTTTGATGTTAAATGTCTTGTAAAGCCTCATTAGGAATTTAGGCGTGTCATTTTAATATTATGTAGTCATCCTAGGAGGTTTAGGATGAGTGGAAATGCATAAAATGTAAAAATGCACATTTTAGCAAAAGTTGTCATTGTTGCTCGACAACATTTTGCAACTTTTGAGCAACTTTTGCATTTTTTAGCACATCGGTGGTTAGGAAACCGATAAAGAGTTAGTTAGGATCCATATGGAATATAAAATACTCTGAGAATGAATGTAAACAAGTTGGAAAAATCCTTGAGCAAGTTTGAATAGATTGTGAAGATATTTTTCCAGATTTTACCTTGCATTTTCTCAATTTTTGAGCAGCATTCCGTACATAATGGATTGATTCTACTACTATTCTTTCATGATTGTTTATTACATGACATTGTAGTGCTCATAAGGTGTTTGTAATTTTTTTTAGTGCCGGTTTGAAGTGTGTTATTAAATTTGCATTGCTCTCGGCCTGAGCAAGGGTTTAAGAGCCTAGTCATGGTTCCAGTTTGAAATCCCTTGAGTTTTGCTCAATAGCCCTTGTTAATCGAGCCATGGAACCCTTGGATAGTGTAAATATGTTTTTTATTGGCATAGAAGTTGAAAAGAAATTTTCCATCATTTCCTAGGTGAGCTTAGTCATAGACCAGTTAGGAAAATGATTGAAATGTTGCATATGCTTACAGGGATGATCAGTTGTGAAGATGCCAGGTGTTTGACATGACAAAGTAATGTGTGGCAGAGCCTATGAAAATTTTTGGAGGTGTGATAGAGTAGAGAAGGAAACAAACCCATTGGAGAAGACTACAAAGTCCCAAAACCCTCTTTAAAGGCCATTTTTGGGTTTCGTACCAGTACGAACAAACCTGACTATCTCACTTGATGGATTTAAAATTTAATCCAAAAGGATACAAAGATCACAAAACATAGACCTCAAGAGTGGATACCACCAAATCAGAATCAAGGAGGGAGATGAATGGAAGACAACATTCAAGACCACATAAGGACTTTCTAAATGGCTTGTTATGTCATTTGGACTCACAAATGCTCTTAGAACATTCATGAGACTCATGAATAAAGTACTCAAAGACTATATTGGTAAATTTGTTGTTGTTTATTTAGATGACATATAGATTTTTAGCAAGTTTAAAGATGAACATCTTAATCATATATAGAATGTATTGAGGAAACTATGTGATGAGCAACTAACCATAAATTTAGAGAAATGTAAGTTTATGAAACAAGAATTGATATATCTTGGGTTTGTAATCTCAAGAGGTGATTTGAAGATGGATACCTCTAAAGTGGAAGCCACAATCAAATGGCCTACACCTAAGACAACAATTGAAGTAAGGAGTTTTCATGGCTTGGCACAATTCTATAGGAAGTTCATTAGAAGATTCAGTGAGATATGTGCACCCTTGCTTGACACAATCAAAGGGGGTGTGAAGACCAACTTTCAATGGACCAAAGAAGCACAAAGATGTTTTTATCTCTTGAAGAAAAAGGTGGCTACTCAACCGGTACTAGTTCTTCCAAGCTTTGAAAAGCTCTTCACCATTGAATGTGATGCAAGCAACAAAGAAGTTGGATCAGTCTTAAGTCAAGACAATAGACCGGTTGCATTTTTCAGTGAGAAGCTCAATGATGCCAAGAAAAGGTATTCCTCTTATGATTTGGAGTTGTATGCACTTGTTCAATCTCTTAGGAAGTGGAGGCATTATTTGCTGCTAAATAATTTGTGGTTTATACTGATAATTAATCTCTTATCCTTCTCAATTCACAAGAAAATTTGATCATAGGCATATTAAATGGGTAGAGTATTTACAGTCACATACCTTTACCATTAAACACAAGAAGGGTCAATGTAATAAAGTTGTTGACTCATTAAGTAGAAGGTTACTAATAGTACAAGAAGTGCACCTCAAGAGTATTGGAGTGGATAGATTCAAGGGGTTATTTCAAGAAGATGAAGGCTTTGTTGCTCCCTTCAAGGTTTGTCGAGAGTTTAGAAACCATTTTGATACTGAATATGCAGATTTGACCTTACAAGATGGTCTTTTGTTTAAAGTAGGACATATTTGTGTACCTAAAGGGTCTATGAGAGAAACCTTAATGCAAGAGAAGCATAATGGATGCCTAAGTTGACATTTTGGCTTGAACAAGATTTTGAAACTTGTCCAAAGATTCTACTATTGTCCTAAGATGCAAAGGGATGTCAGGAAATATGTGGAGCAATGTGTGGTTTTTCAAAGAGCTAAGGTTACCTATTCTAATGATGGTCTTTATCAGCCTTTACCTATCCCAAACCGGCCATGGGAGTGTGTAAGTATGGATTTTTGTTGTTGGGTTGCCTAAGACCAAATCAGGTTTTGATAGTATCTATGTTGTGGTAGATAGATTTAGCAAGATGGCCCATTTTATTCCATGTATGATGACTCATGATGCTAGTCATATTGCTCTTTTTTTTTTCAAGGAAGTCATTAGGATTCATGTCTTACCTACCAGCATAGTATCAGATAGAGATGCAAAGTTTATTGGTCATTTTTAGCAGACTTTATGACAGAGATTGGGTACTAACTTGTCTTTTAGTTCAGCCTATCATCCCCAAACGGGTGGCCAAATAGAGGTGGTCAATAGAATACTTGGAAACCTTCTCAGATGTTTGACAAAGGAGTATGGACAAGCTTGGGATCAGATCATCCATCAAGCTGAGTCTGCCTATAATGACAGTGTGAATAAATCAACCGGTAAGAACCCTTTTGAGATTGTGTATGGCCTTCACCCCAGAGGTGTTTTGGAGCTCATAGGTGTTGGAAATATGGGATAGTAGAGTGGACATGCTATGGACATGGCTCAATCCATGCAAGAGATTCATGAGAAGGTCAGGAGAGCCCTACTAGACACCTCTCAAAAGATCAAAGAGAAAGTAGATGAGAAAAGAAAGGATATACAATTTGTTGTTGGGGACTTGGTCTTGGTCCATTTGATTAAAGAAAGACTTTAGAAATGTGTCCCTAGTAAACTTCAAATGAGGAGGATTGGACCTTGTAAGGTCTTGGCAAAATATGGAAACAGTGTTTAAAAACTAGACCTACTTGGAGATATGGCTTTATCTCCCATATTCAATGTTGTAGATTTGGTGCAGTATAAGGGCACACTTCCAGAGGGATGTAGAAGAGTCTCATAGGTCTCTCAAGCACTTTCAAACCTTCCCTTACCACCTACAACCATGCCACAAGCCGAGACAATGTTAGATTCTAGAGTTCTTAAGAAGACAAGACACGTTGCCTATATGGAGCATTTGATCAAATGGAAGAACCTTCCCACATTTGAGGCTACTTGGATACCTAAAGAAGACTTTTATGAGCTTGTAATTCTCCTTTCTTTGTTTCCTCAAGGGGTCACTTGAATTCTTTCTCATTGGGGGAGTATGGTGCAGGAGCACCTAGGTTTTAGTGCATTTTCTAGATTTTGGTGTGATAGTCCTTATTTTGGATTAGGTTGGTGAATAATGGACTACTCAAAGGTCCACATGTGTGTTGGATATTCATTTGAAGGATGATTGTCAACTAGGTTATTTGTTTGCTCAAATTTGGCCCATGAGCCCTTGTAAGCCTAAAATGGTATAAATTTGCATTTTGATGTGAAATGTCTTGTAAAGCCTCATTAGGAATTTAGGCATGTCATTTTAATATTATGTAGTCATCCTAGGAGATTTAGGATGAGTGGAAATGCATAAAATGTCAAAATGCACATTTTAGCAAAAGTTGTCATTGTTGCTCGACAACATTTTGCAACTTTTGAGCAACTTTTGCATTTTTTAGCACATCAGTGGTTAGGAAACTGATGAAGAGTTGGTTAGGATCCATATGGAATATAAAATACTCTGAGAATGATTGTAAACTAGTTGGAAAAATTCTTGAGCAAGTTTGAATAGATTGTGAAGATATTTTTCTAGATTTTACCTTGCATTTTCTCAATTTTTGAGCAGCATTCCGTACATAATGGATTGATTCTACTACTGTTCTTTCATGATTGTTTAGTACATGACATTGTAGTGCTCATAAGGTGTTTGTAATTTTTTTTAGTGCAGGTTTGAAGTGTGTTATTAAATTTGCATTGCTCTCGGCCTGAGCAAGGGTTTAAGAGCCTAGTCATGGTTCCAGCTTGAAATCCCTTGAGTTTTGCTTAATAGCCCTTGGTAATTGAGCCATGGAACCCTTGGATAGTGTAAATATGTTGTTTATTGGCATAGAAGTTGTTGAAAAGAAATTTTCCATCATTTCATAGGCAAGCTCAGTCATAGACCGGTTAGGAAAATGATTGAAATGTTGCATATGCTTGCAGGGATGATCAGTTGTGAAGATGCCAAGTGTTTGACATGAAAAATTAATGTGTGGTAGAGACTATGTGAAATTTTGTAGGTGTGATAGAGTAGAGAAGGCAACAAACCCATTGGAGAAGACCTGACTATCTCACCTGATGGATTTAAAATTTAATCTAAAAGGATACTTAGATCACAAAAGAGGTTGGAATTTCTTTGAATTATTTTTAAGAAATTCCTCAAAAACCGCTAAGGTAGGGCTAATTGTGGCTCTAGGGCTACTAGGCCTAGAAAATAGGAGAAAGAGGGAACGAAGAAGAAATGATGGAAAGTAAGTTGAAGAACTAGATGAATGGCATGCAAACACCTTTAGAATACCTACTACAACCCCTGCAAGCACATGTTAGAGGATTGCATAGTTTAAAGGTTGGATTTACTCTTTTGAATCTCAACTATGCTTGAAGCAACTATTGAGCACAATTTGATAGGGAGCACTGCTAGAGAGTTTGAGTGTTTTGGTTTTTAAATGACCAGTGAAGAGTGAAAGGATCCCACTAAAATATCACCCAACTTCCTATTGAGAAAGGTAAAACTCTCTTTGAGAACCCTTCCCCATCACAAAGATTTAGTGAAAATATCTATGATCTACTCTTTAGTGTTCACATAAACCAATCTAGCTTCATTTTCTTCCACCTTCTCCTTCAAAAAGTTATACTTGATAGATATGTTCTTTGTCTTAGAGTGAAATTATGGATTCTTTGATATGTCAATAGTAGCAGAGTTATCACAGTGAATAACTACTAGTCCAGTGCAATGCACTTTGATATCCTTCAAGATTTGCTTCATCCATAGAACCTATGTACAGTTAGTAGAAGCAACAACATACTCAGCTTCAGTAATAGATAAATAAGTACATGATTGTTTCTTTTCGATCCATGAAACCAACTTCTTTCCAAGAAATAAAGCTCCACTGAAAGTACTTTTTTGATCATCAACATCACCAGCCCAATCTACATCTGTATATGCACATAAAGTAAAGTCATCATCCTTAGGGTACCACAAACCAAATCCTTTTCACCGCACTCTCATGATTTTCTCTAGGATCACTCTGAAATCTAGATGCAATACAAAAAACATTCATTATGTCAAGCCTAGTCTGAGTCAAATATAGCAGAGCTCCAATCATAGATTTGTATCTTATAGGATTTACCAATGCATAAACATTTTTCTTTGTTAATTTATCACTTGTAACCATAAGAGTACTTACCAGTTTAGAATCTCCCATCCCAAATTTCTTCAACAAATCCCTAGCATACTTAGTTTGACAGATGAAAATACCTTTGTCGGTCTAAGTAATCTGCAAACCTAAGAAAAATTTCATTTGCCCAATCATAGACATTTCAAATTCTTTCTCCATATTCATAGAAAATTGCACAACTTATCTTCACCTCCAAAGATGATGTCATCAAAAAATACTTCAATAATCAGTATATCATCATCAGTGACCTTATAATATAAATAATTGTCAGCATTACCCTTAGTAAAACCAAGATTCAAAAGATATTTATCCAACCTTGCATACCAAGCTCTAGGTACCTATTTCAATCCATATAAAGATTTCCTTAACCTGCAAACCATTTTTTTATCATCTGAAAGTAAAAAACCATCAAGTTGCTCAATATAAACTTCCTCATCAAGATCCCCATTTAAAAATGCATACTTAAAATCCATCTAATAAACCTTGTAGTTTTTATGGGCAGCATAGGCAAGAAATAATCTTACAGCTTCAATCCTAGCTACAGGTGCAAAAGTCTCACCATAATCAATTCCTTCCTTCTAAGAATATCCTTTACAAACAAATCTAGCTTTATTCCTTACAACTTGACTATCTTTATTTAATTTATTCCTAAGAACCCATTTAGTTCCAATAACATTCTTATTTTTAGGCCAGAGAACTAAAGTCCATGTTTTATTCTTCTCAACTTGATCTAATTCTTCTTCCATAGATTTCAACCAACATTCATCTTTACATGCTTCAATTACTGATACCGGTTCAACTTGACAAATTAAATATACCTCATTAGTTGCCAACCTTCTTCTTGTCATCACTCCATTATTCTTATCCCCCATGATCTAATCTTCTAAATGATTCAATCTCACATACCTAGGAGTCTTCTAACTCTCTATTCCTCTTCTCGGTTCTTTAGTTACTATTGAATTTTTTGATACTGTCGGAGTAACTAGTTCAACACTCTGTTCAAGTAAAGGTGCTATCGATTTAGATATAATTATTTCCACCACCGGTTCTTGCTCATAAACTCTTATTTGACTTCTATTCAACTCATCCACTTTGACATTAGCACTCTCCATAATTCTCTGCAATCTCTTGTTATAACATCTATATGCTTTGCTTTCATTATAATAACCAATAAAAATTCCTTCATCACATCTAGAATCAAATTTTCTAATGATATCATCTCTCCTAATATAACATTTACTACCAAATATTCTAAAATATTTAATTGTAGGTTTATTGCCAAACCATAATTCATAAGGTGTCTTACTGGTTTCTCCTTTGATATGTACTTTGTTGAATGTATAAACTATTGTGCTCACTTCTTCTCTCTAGTGGATATGAGGTAGACTAGCTTCCATCATCTAAGATAGTTTTGTTCTTCCTTTCCACAACTCCATTCTACTGAGGTGTCCAGGGAGCAGAAAATTGTCTCCTTATACCATGCTTCTCACAAAAGTTATTAAACTCACTAGATGTGAATTCTCCACCATGATCTGATCTTAAACATTTAATCTTTAATCTTGTATCTGTCTCAACTTTTTCTTTAAAGATTTTAAACTTTTCAAAAGCCTCAAATTTCTCCCTTAGAAAATTAACCCACATCATTCTAGAATAATCATCAATGATTAAAATGAAATATCTATCACCTTGAAAAAAATTACTCTAGCAGGGCCACACAAATCAGTACAAATAAAATCAAGAACATCATTAGATTTATCTTGTATACTCTTAAAAGAGGTTCTGACCTGTTTACCCATTTGACATTATTTACATAGTGGATTATAGGGCTTCACAATCTTAGGTATATCTCTAACTGCCTTAGTTGAAATGATATTTCCAATCCAATCAAAATTCCCATGACATAGCCTTTTATGTCATAGCCAACTCTCATCAATTTGTGCAATCAAACATGTCTTCTCATCAAAATTCAAATGAAATATATTACCTTTTGTTTGTGTACCAGTTGCAATCTTCAAACCTAATCCTTTAATGATTTTGCATTTTCCATCCTTGAACTGTAATTGAAATCCCTTATCCACTAATTGTCCTACACTCAAAATATTATGCTTCAAACCTTCAAAAAAATAAACATTATCACTATTGTTCTTACCATCCAATGATATAGTTCCTTTTCCTTTGATCATACATGCGTTGTCATCTCCAAATCTAACTAGACCGCCATCAAATTCTTGCAAAGATAGAAACTTCCTTTTATCTCTAGTCATATGATGTGAACAACCAATATCAATTACCCATTCATTCTTGTCTTCAATTTTAGCAGCAAGTGCCTTCTCTTCAGGTACATTCTCCTCTAGTGCCGGAACATCTTCCTTGATAGCTAGGAACACCCATTCCTTCCTATTTCTGGAACCACTAGCAGAGTCTTTTGTCGATTCATCATCAGAATCAGTAACACCTTCCTCATCCTCTATGTAGCATGATTTATCTATGTTTTTCTTGTACTTATACTTGTTCTGATATCCAAGGTTAGTCTTAAATGATCTTCTAACTCTTTCTTCAAATCTTTAATTCCTTTTAGGACATCTAGATGCAAAATAACCAATCTTATTACATGCAAAACATTTAAAAGGTGTTTTTCCTTCATACTTACTTCCTACCGGTCTTTTAGATACTCTTCTAGCAAATAGTGCTTCAAGTTGCTCAAACTCATCATCTTCTCTCTTCATATCATCCAAATCCTTTTCATATAAAGCTTTCTAATATTTCTTACCAATTGATGATGCAGATGCATGAAAAGTAGGTTTAGACTTCACATCTCTAGAAGGTTCAAATTCTTAAAGCTCAAAAGCAGATAATTTCCCAACCAAGGTATCTCTGTTGACAAAATTATTAGCCAATATTCTCAATTTGTTAATTTCAATAGCCTTCATCTTATAAGCCAGTGGTAGGGCTCTCAGAACTTTAGAAACAATTTCATCTTTACTCAGAGTTCCACCACAACATTGAATTCCCATAGCAATCTCATTTACCCTTTCCATGAATGCAGTAATCCTTTCATCTTCTTCCATCTTCAAGTTTCATATCTCACCCAGTAACCATCAAGTTTAGAAATCTTCATAGTAGGGTTAACTTCATTAAGAGTCTCCAACTCATCCCATATATCCTTTCCAGATGATTTATCAGTTAATCTCATTATTTATTGATCAGAAAGTGCACACAAGAGGGCTTATCTTTCTCTACAATCATTCTCAAGCTCCTTATCCAAGTTTGTCAGAGGAGGATTTCCAGATGTTAGATTATGAGGTGTAACACCATTCTATGTGATCTCCCAAATCTCCTTACCCAGACATCCCAGATGAGTCTCCATCTGAATCTTCCATACTTTGTAATTTGTTCCATCAAGCCTAGGAATATTTCTTCGAAAGATAGCTCCAGATGAACTAGACGAAATTCAACTTTTAGTCGCCATAGGATCTTCCTCAAGTAGTTAAGTTTTCTATAGAGAGGACTAGAACTCTGATACCAATTATTAGACAGTTCAAATAACTAGAAGACAGCTGAGAGGGGGTGGTGAATCAATTGTCATAGATTACCAGAATGTTTAGCAATTAAAACTTTAATACCGAAACCCAAAACATTAATACCGGAATGCTTAAACCAAATACCGAAATAACAGATAAACCAATTAAGCATAAACAATAATCATAGAATAAATACCATCCACATGACACCAAGATTTATACGTGGAAAACTCGGTAAAGGGAAAAACCATAGTGGAAAGCCTACCCACAGTCAGATAATACTTCTGCAATAAGTATGTAAATTACAATTGAGGGGCCTGCACTTGCAGGAAGACCAATAGCCTAGAGCACACTGCTCATCACAAAAGGAGTCTCACTAACTACATAGAAATCCAGACTACAATCTGGAAGAATGAATGAACTGCAAAGATAACATATCCTATGTCTGAGTACAGTTATGGTTAAGCTCAATACCAGAGGACTAAATCCTCTTACATAACCCAACTCGATCTCCAATGATCAACCAAATCCTCTGCCTGAATGATATTACATTATTCGCATATTTACATATCCATATCCTATATCATGATGATCTACAATGAGATCTTACATCATATATATACAAACCCTCGACCATAAACAATTAGGTCGGCTACCAGACAATAAACCAATTACATAATTACAAAATATGTTGGCCTTAGACCAAAAAAATAATATCCAACCCATAAGGCATCCCAAAAACACATCGAGAGGTCCAATCCACATGTTACATTAAGTCAATCCATAACCTAGATCAACCAAGACTGAATATAGGGCCACACGCTAAAGCAATGATCCCAATCTGCCAAGTCTCAAACATGATCACCATCAACATCTTGAATCTCCACCAGAAGCCGCACCAACACCACTTATGCATATCATCAAAGATATTCATCAAAGCTCTGTCGGTGAAACCCTCACCGAAACCACAAACTAAGCTTCCAAGCAAACAGGATAGCATCCAATCACCAGACCAAAACCAACTGACTAAATATGAACATGAATAAGCCAATTCCATAACCAAATCATACCAAAGCATACCGAATCATACCCGATCCAATCCAACTAGAAACCACACAACCTACCAGGACCAGAAGGGTGTTGGTAAAGCATCCAAAACAACTAGTGTTGACATCAATGACAAAACATCAATGTAACACATAATCAATTTCTCCAAATGGCCAACAATATAGTATTAATATATTAATTTATTTAATTATAATAATATATAAGACATCTTATATATTAATACTATAATATATAAATATATATATATATTAATAATATATATTATAATAATGAAAAATATTGGATATTGGATAATATCCGATAATCGGTACCTTGTTTAGGATAGGGAGAGAGGGAGAGGGGGATAAGAGGGAGAGAGAGAGAGAGAGAGAGAGAGAGTCTTGGGGAGGTTGAGATTATAGATGTCCTAAGGGGTCATATGGTGTCGTTAGGGGTCATATGAGGTCCTAAGGGGCCATGCATGTGTTAAAACAACATATGACCCCATAGGACACCATATGACCCATTAGGACATCATATTTTCATTAGGGGTCATATGGTGTTCTGAGGGGTCATATAGTTTATAAACTTATAAGGTACTGAGAGGCGGGGGGGTGAATCAATGCAAACAAAAACAATATGAGTTTGATCACCAACTTAAACAACTTAAAACTTATCAAGCATAAGAGGAATATCACCACATAAGCTAATTCCTGGAATAAAACAAATTCCACATAACATAAGAGATTATACATGGAAACCTAAAAGGGTAAAACCACGGTGGGAGTTAATACCCACAAGATTCACTATCTGCAAAATAAAAATCTTGACCAATTAAGGTCTTAAAAATATGCCCTGTTAGGAGTAGACCCAGTTAGGAGTCACCCAGTTAAGGGATTTAATTGATAAGCCATGTTAGGAGCTATGACCTATATCAACCTCATAAGAGGATTTAACACTCTGATATAGAGCTAGCTTATTAGGGGATTTACAAGTTAAGGCATTTTAGGACCTACCCAGTTACGAGATTTTACTGCTGCAAACTATTAGGGAAACAACAATCAAATGATCTTCATATAACAACTCTGTGTCTGATAAGATCCACTTCATATCCTCAAAACATCAATAACACATCAATACAGAGCTTTACAAAACACCGTACAATCCACTTCGCCTAATTTGTCTTCGATGTCACACACATACGCATTCATACACACACCAACTTGATACCTCATCACACTTTTTATAAACATCAATTTTAGCTTGCTACAAGCTTGGAACAATTTCCTAGGTTCAAATAATCTAGACAAAATAATATTACATGCTGAAATTATGTCATCCACCGACATAACAAATCAAAACATGTATCGTTTTACCGATTTAAGTGACTATATCACTACCGGTTGAGTGTTCATCGGAATGTCTTCTCTGTACATCAAATCTCGCTTGTCCAGTTGAATATGCCAATGTGGTTATGAACATAGTTCCAAATATCTATCTCCATCAAAACTGTAAAACTGCATCATCCAATTCTTCATGAATCACCTATACCAGCTGTCGGAATGGAACTTTGTTCATAGTTTACCGGTTGAGATCCTAATTACTGGTTCTATGCTAGACTGACTTCTATACCGGTTGGCTTCCAAGACTTATATGGTCACAAAAATATTGTTGCCATCAATGAAAACACAAGAGTTAGTCATCAAACATGAATCTCAATCTCTTCACCACATTCACCAATCAATCATTTACCGGTTGTATATCACCAATAGTCTTTATTGGTTCAGTCAAATGCCAACAATAGTGTCATTAGGGGTCATATGGGGTCCTATGGGGCAACACATGTGACAGAACACCATATGACCCCTTAGGACACCATATGGACATCGTATGATCCTAAGCGATCAAATGGTATCCTGAGGGGCCATATGGTGTCCTAAGGGGTCATGTGGTGTTGTTAGGGGTCATATGGTGTCCTAAGGGCCCACACGTGCTACAACACCATATGACCCCTTAGGACACCATATGACCCATTAGGACATCATATTGTCCTAAGGGGTCATATGGTGTCGTAAGGGGTCATGTCATGTCGTAGGATGTTAAAAGAGGTCATATTATGTCCTCAAGGGTCATATGGTGTCGTTAGGGGTCATATTTGGTCCTAAGGGCCCACACATGTGCTAGAAGACCATATGACCCCTTAGGAAACCATATGACCCATTAGGATATCATATTGTCCTAAGGGGTCATATGATGTCCTAAGGGGTCACATGGTGTGGTTAGGGGTCATATGGGGTCATAAGGGGCAACACATGTGTTAGAACACCATATGACCCCTTAGGACACAATATGGACATCATATGGTCCTAAAGAGTCATATGGAATCCCAAAGGGCCATATGGTGTCCTAAGGGGTCATATGGTGTCATTGGAGTTAATATGAGGTCCTAAAGTCCCACACATGTTAGAACACCATATGACCCCTTACGACACCATATTGTCCTAAGGGGTCATATGGTGTCATAACTGGTCATGTCATGTACTAGGATGTTAAAAGGTGTTATGTGGTGACCTAAGGAGCCATATGGTGTTCTAAGGGGTCACATGGTGTCATTAGGGGTCATATGGGGTCCTAAGGGGAAACACATGTGTTAGAACACCATGTGACCCCTTAGGACACCATATGAACCCTTAGGACACCATATGACCATTAGGACATCATATTGTCCTAAGGGGTCATATGGTGTCATAAGGGGTCATATGGGATCCTAAGAGCCCACACATGTGTTAGAATGCCATATGACCCCTTAGGAAACCATATGACCCCTTAGGAAATATGGTGTCATAAGGGGTCATGTTGTGTCTTGGGATCTTAAAAGGGGTCATATGGTGTCCTCAGGGGTCATATGGTGTCGTTAGGGGTCATATGGGGTCCTAAGGGCCCACACGTGTTAGAACACCATATACCCCCTTAGGAGACCATATGACCCATTAGGAAATAATATTGTCCTAAGGGGTCATATGGTGTTGTAAGGGGTCATATGGTGTCCTGAGGGGTCACATGGTGTCATTAGGGGTCATATTAGGCAACACATATGTTAGAACTTCATATGACCCCTTGGGTTACTGTATGGACATCATATGGTCCTCTCTCTCTCTCTCTCTCTCTCTCTCTCTCTCTCTCTCTCTCTCTCTCTCTCTCTCTCTCTCTCTCACTCACACACACACACACACACACACTCACTCCATAGCCCTCTCCCTATCTCCCCCTTATCTCTCTCACTTTCCCTATATGGGAAAAAATTGGATATCAGACATATCTGATATCCGATTCCTTTGCATTTGTATGCTAACATTCAAATATTGGGTGCCAACGGAAATTTTGCTGAACATATAAAAAGATATGTTTAGGTATTGGATATGGGTAAGTGCACCAAGATGGTGAACAAAAAGGGGGGTATAAGTGGCCACTATTTTTTCTAAAAATAGGTAAACCTGAACTTCAAAGAGCTATTTAAAGGTCATGCACTCAAAACAAGGAGTTGAGAAAACAATAAGAATTGTAGTACTTTGAATCTAGTTTCTAAACTACTAATTTTTTTTTAAATTGGATAATATTAAGAGGGTCAAACCTTTTACGCACAAAAAACTGTTCCTGATTTTTTTCAAAAAAAATATAACATAGCTATTTTTCGTGCGCTACACAAATATATAGTTAGATTTAGTATTTTGCAAAACCCTTTGGTAGGATGATAGGTAAGAGTGAGATATAGAATTTGTGTATTTTTTTGTAATTTTCCATTGAGTATTTTTTATTTATGATTTTTGGAAGTGACTGCATCCTGAAAATTTGGTACTTGTTTGTGCGTTGGGCATAAC